>NC_136912.1:92673321-92690821 GCF_949606895.1 Notothenia rossii
GACACATTTACTAATTTCATCAATCATACATATTGTGTTTGACATCTGATTGCCTCAAGGCCTTATTCTATCCTCCACAGGACACATTTGAACATACAAAATGTTGATAATCCACCAAAGGAAAGGAATGGGTAACCCTAGAGGTGGGAGGAGTACTCAGATATTGTACTTGAGTAAAAGTAGAAGTACTCAGATCTTGTACTTGAGTAAAAGTAGAAGTACTCAGATCTTGTACTTGAGTAAAAGTAGAAGTACTCAGATATTGTACTTGAGTAAAAGTAGAAGTACTCAGATCTTGTACTTGAGTAAAAGTAGAAGTACTCAGATCTTGTACTTGAGTAAAAGTAGAAATGCTCAGATCTTGTACTTGAGTAAAAGCAGAAGTACTCAGATCTTGTACTTAAGTAAAAGTAGAAGTACTCAGATCTTGTACTTGAGTAAAAGCAGAAGTAATCAGGTCTTGTACTTGAGTAAAAGCAGAAGTACTCAGATCTTGTACTTGAGTAAAAGTAGAAGTACTCAGATCTTGTAGTAAAAGTAGAAGTACTCAGATCTTGTACTTGAGTAAAAGTAGAAGTACTCAGATCTTGTTCTTGAGTAAAAGTAGAAGTACTCAGATCTTGTCCTTGAGTAAAAGTAGAAGTACTCAGATCTTGTAGTAAAAGTAGAAGTACTCAGATCTTGTACTTGAGTAAAAGTAGAAGTACTCAGACCTTGTACTTGAGTAAAAGTAGAAGTACTCAGATCTAGAGCTTGATTAAAAGTAGGAGTACTCAGGTCTTGTACTTGAGTAAAAGCAGAAGTACTCAGATATTGTACTTGAGTAAAAGTAGAAATACTCAGATCTTGTACTTGAGTAAAAGTAGAAGTACTCAGGTCTTGTTCTTGAGTAAAAGTAGAAGTACTCAGATCTTGTACTTGAGTAAAAGTAGAAGTACTCAGATCTTGTACTTGAGTAAAAGTAGAAGTACCAGAGTGTAGGAATACTCTGTTTCAGTAAAAGTCCTGCATTCAAAATGTGCCTCAAGTAAAAGTAGAAAAGTATTCTCATCAAAATATAGTGAAAGTAGAGATAGTAAAAGTAGTCATTGTGCAGATTGGTCCATTTCAGAATAATAGATATGATATGTTTTATAATGATTGATCATGAAAGTGTTCTCAAAGCTGGTAAAGGTGCAGCTAGTTTGAATGACTTTGTATACTGCAGGGTAGCTGGTGGATTTACTCCAGGTGGAACTAAAGTCTGATTTAACACTTGATTTTGCATCATTCATCCACATCTGTAAAGTAACTAAAGGTATTAAATACATGGAGTGGAGTAAAAGTACAAAGTAGCAACAAATGGGAATACTCAAGTAAAGTACATGTACCTCAAAATTGTACTTAAGTACAGTTCTTGAGTTAATGTACTTAGTAACTTCCCATCTGTAACCCTGGATTATGTTCATCCATCATAGTACACACCATAACCATCAATTTGAAACTCATTTTCAGTGTCTATTCAAGTAGACCAGTTGTCCCCGTTTTTACAGCTTAAATGGGTGTTAAAATAAACACAATTCGGTGAGGATTCATTGTTTTTGTGTAAATGTAAGAGCAGAACAGAACACCAAAGTAAGGGGAGAAACGAACACAACAGGGGGGTTCATATACAATACAATACAGCTTTGTTTAAAAGCACTTTAAAACCTCCAGACCAAAGTGCTGTACAGTCAAATAAACAAACAAAACATACAAAGTAGAAGTACTCAGATCTTGTAGTAAAAAATGTCCTGTATTTCATTCCAGAAAGGACCTTGTCTTTCCTTAACGTCAGATCTCTGATATCTGATGCTGATCTGCTCTTGGCACTAACTCAGTTCCCTTTGACCCTGTTTTTTCCCCGTGTGTTTCAGAATAATGTCCGGACCCAGACCCGTGGTGCTGAGCGGCCCCTCCGGAGCGGGGAAGAGCACTCTAATGAAGAGGCTGATGAAGGAGCACGAGGGCATCTTCGGCTTCAGCGTGTCACGTACGTTAGTGTGGAAGTACACGAGGAAACACGGTGTATTAGATTGAAGGTCTAATTCGGACCCTGTAGATAGATTTTGTGGCATGAATTCATATTTTTCACTGCTTGTAATAAATAAATAAGTGTCTATCGTACTTATTTACCAGCAAACTGTGAAGTAAGACATTTTTTGGGGCTGTCTTGGTCAGAAAACATGGGATTCAACCAGCCATTGAGATGTGACCCTTTTCTATGTCACATGAGGCTCCTTTGCTTTCCCAAAGGTGGACTTAAGTTTGAGGAGACACCAAGCAATAATAGATATTAACTGCACAAAGTGAAGCACAGTTCATAGTATATCTGTGTGGGTCTGTAGAGCCCATATTGCATATTGCTTATAAACTGGGAGTTTCAGACAACATGTGAATACAGGAATATACAGACTGGCAGTATGTTGAAGTAATAACCCGAAATACAAGCATATGAACCTGAAAATGTGCATAATATGTCTCCTTTAAATGCTGAAATGGAAGTTTTGCAGCAATTTTGCTTTGATATAAATCAAAAACAGCCATTAGAGATGATTTATTGCCATCTCAGGGTTTTAAAAGGTAAATTTTCTCCATACAGACACAACAAGAAACCCACGACCAGGAGAGGAAAACGGCAAAGGTAGGCTACTTCTGGCTCAAAACTGTTTTAAAAACACTTAGTATCTGCACATGTGTTACATTCATGTATTCATTTATCCCAAACATTTGCCAAGTATGCGAAAAATAAAGAGCTTTTTGAACATTAAAACATTGAGACTTACAGTAGAGACACTAAATACAAATATTCATTTTATTATTATTATTTATTAACTTTATTTCAGACAATTGATCTGAATGACCTTTAAACTTGTAAAAATCCATATAGTCTGTTTATTGTCAAACACACAGATGATGTTTTAAGCACCTTCACACTGCAGTAGGACCCTCATGCTCTGTGATGCACCTGAAGGGGCTTTAGACTTGGATTGGAAACTGAAAAACTGTGATAAAAGCGTTTTTTTGCACCTTTTTGTATCTTGTTTAGTGCTCCACATTTCCCCGCCCCAGCCCTTTCTTTCCCGTTCACTAAAAACACTTCTTACTCCCAAGATAACTGCACGCTGGTTGTGTCCCCTCTGTTAAATCCGTGGATATAAAGGATAAACCTCTCTGTGCCTTCTTTGCTTTCTCCATAGGGCTGAACAGTCTCCCCATGCTTCTGGGGGCGATTTTATTTCCTGTAGCAGACGTCTATTCCTCTGAAGACTTAGAAAGCTCATTTTCGTGTCCTAACAAATCTGAAACCACAGATAAAGGTGACCTCCGTGTGATTCCTGATCACAGTTTTAAAGCAGAGGGGTTACTTTCATCATTCAGGCACCAATTATTAGATCTGTAGTCCATGCTTGCCAACCTTGAGACCTCATAAATCGGGAGCATTTCAAAACCACCGCGGGGGGTGGGGGTGCTAGTGGATCGCCGGAGCTGTATTAGATTAACATTAACATGCTTATTGTAGTTGTAAGTTCACTGTCTTGATGGAGCATATGTGTGGGCTGGACCTGTATTATAGGAAAGGAGTGAGCAGAGGCTAGAGTTGTTGATTCTTGTTCTGTTTTCTGTGACTATCTGCCTCACCCTCTCAGAATTTCAGTTGCACGCGCTACTAAAGAGACGCGCTACCATGGAAACCAAACAATGGTGTAGCTGTATTAAAGTCCGAGTGGAAACGGTCCTGAGTAAATCGGATTTAGTCAGAAATCGGGAGCAATGCGGGAGAAATATGACCCCGGGAGGAAACTGGGAGAGGGCAATGAAATCGGGAGTCTCCCGCGAAAATCGGGAGGGTTGGCAAGTATGCTGTAGTCACTAATACAATGTGACAAACCAGAAGAGAAATTCAAAACATGTTTAGTAATCTAGAGAATCAGGATAGAACAGTTTACACTTTGGAGTAAAAAGTCTTGAAAATAGCCCTCTGTGATGTGTCTTAGTGATTCCCGTTTCCTGTCCCGTCCTTCTCTTCCCACTGATGAGCGTTGGAGCGTAACATTCTGATTACAACGGAATACTTGACTCATCCTGAACCAAACCTAGGCTTTTAACTAAGAAACGCTTGTCTGTTTCTTATCTCAAAGGTTTTCAGTAACATATTTGACTGTTTTACTCTGAAATTACGAAGTTTGTGACTCGGCCGCAATGTTGTAAACAAAACCCAAACAACATACGCAGCAGAGTTTCTAATTTTGCGGCAAAACATTAGCGACACCAAAGTATGTTTCTGGAAATGTTTGTACAAGATATACGCTACGCAAAAACATCATCTTGACTTATTTTTAGTTTAAAGTATGTGTGGAGTTCACCAGCAGTGGTTAACGCTGCATTAAAGGAGTTCCAAATAATAAAAAATAAAGGAGGCAGAGGAACATTTCATCTGTTTAATGCTCTACTTTAATAGCAAGAGTTTAAGAAAATATTACAAAAAGGTTCGTTTTATTCAAGTTTCTTACGGCAGTTTTTAAGTAATTTCTGCGTCTCGTTCAGGTGTTATCCCTTCTTTGTTCATCAGAACCACTTCCTATTTCATTGTTACTTAGAACCTAACGTTCTCATGCTAATGAGTGTGTGCTATCGCAGTGTCCACTAGTGTTAGAAGTAGAACATAAATAAATGCTGCTTTAGACCCTAAGAGGTTTAGACATTGTTAGATTTAGGCATATGAATGTAGTATTTGCCACAAGCCACAATAATATCCTTTTTGATTTCCTTCCACTTTCCTCGTAATCTTAGCTATGTATTGTGATGAAATTATCTGGCAATTATATATATAACTAACTGTATTGTGAATGTTCAAACTAGGCTCATTGCTAATGTTAATGCATCTTACAGACTACCACTATACTACCAGAGAGGTCATGCAGGAGGGAATTGACAACGGAGACTTCATCGAGAACGCAGAGTTCTCCGGCAACCTGTATGGAACAAGGTAAATACTTACACTCATTCATTTGCATGTGTTGTGCAGCGTGTATCTCCTAATGGAAGTGGACCGACCGTTGTTGCACTTGTTGGCCACCATGACTTTATGCTTCACATTTCACATTTTTCAGGCAAATGTTCTACTTTTAACCGATCGAAAAGCTTCATTTCTTATATAGATTACAATTTGGAAAACAGAAAGGGATTTTATGCTTCTGATAAATTGAAGGACAAAGTATTTTCCTGAGCAGCAGTAGAACACATTTGCACATCAACAGAAGTTCAATGCAATATACACATGAGAGTCATATGAATTCTAAACAGTATTTGTAACAGGAAAACAATGACTGGGAACATTTTACAGAAAAATGTTTCTTTATTTCAGTAATAAAGTGCATTTTCCCTGCTATTTTGACTTTATTAAGGCTTTCAATGCAGGCTTTAAACTTGTAGTGGAATCATTTTAATACTTTTATCAATCTAATCACTCTGGTTATGTACAGTAATCTACTCTGACGCTCGGCCACAGGGTACGGGAGCATATAAAACAGTTTTGCGACAGATGGCTGTTTGACCTCTCTCGGGTCAAAAAGAGCAGCGCTGCAGCTCAGCACCTCCTCGTGTGTCACATTTAATCTCTTCCTCTTATTCTGAGGATAACACACACTCACTGCTGTGTGAGTCTGAGCAGCTGGGATCAACGCAGCGATCCTCTTAACTCGGTTAGATTAAACTCAATGCCTGCGTGAAGAAGCTTCTTGTTTTATATGATTTAATGACGTCTCAATGCATTGGTTCTGCAGTAAAGCGGCCATTCAAGACGTGATCGACAAGAACCTGATGTGCATCCTGGATGTGGACATCCAGGGAGTGAGGAGGATCAAGGAGACCGAGCTGAACCCCATCTACATCTCCATCCAGCCCCCCTCCATGGACGTCCTGGTAAATGTCCCTCTACAGTATCATTGCAGTGTTGTGGCGATCCAGCATAACACAACAGGAAAGAATGAAACAGAGAGGAATCAATCAAACACAAACACAGAAATAGTTGAGATTAATCATTATTATTTAGTTGCGTGCCACCAAACAACAATGGGGAAACATTACCTTGCTTCAACAGCAACCAATCGCACAAATGCCCCCACTAATACAAGAAACACAGGGCAGATATACGTTTCTACATGTCACACGAACATGTTCCCTAAACATGTTTAACACACACATAGTCAGATCTCCTAAACTTGGACTAATCCAGATGTCGAAAGGTCCTCATCTCATGACTTCTTTAGGAGTCTTGCAGGATAGGAATGATCCAGTTAACAAACTATATAGATACGTCTGCACATGAACGCACATACATTTCTTACATTAACACTTAACTGTATTATATCTGAATGCAGCCTCTTTGTATTTCCTCTGAGCTTGGCGTCAGCTCACTTAACGTAATAATTAGCAAAGAGACGATTCTATGGCAACTGTAACTTAATAATACCTAGTTACTATGACTAGGTCCAAGATTGAGGGGGGGGGGGGGGGGGGGGGGGGGGGTGGGGGGGTGCTAGTGGATCGCCGGAGCTGTTAGATTAACATTAACATGCTTATTGTAGTTGTAAGTGCACTGCCTTGCGGCCTGTAACACTTTCCTTGATGGAGCATACGTGTGGGCTGGACCTGTATTTTACAGGAAAGGAGTGAGCAGAGAGTAGTTGTCGATTCTTGTTCTGTTTTCTGTGAATATCTGCCTCACCCTCAGACTTTGAGTTGCGCGCGCTACTAAAGAGACGTGTTACCATGGAAACCAAACAATGGTGTAGCTGTATTAAAGTCCGAGTGGAAACAGTCGTGTGTAAATCTGATTTTGTCAGAAATCGGGAGAAATGCGGGAGAAATATGACCCCGGGAGGAAACCGGGAGAGGGCAATGAAATCGGGAGTCTCCCGCGAAAATCGGGAGGGTTGACAAGTATGCATATAATACACACGTGTACACACTCATTGGGACTGTTACTTCCTTCTAGATATCTACTATAGTTATTGAGATATATGGATTTAAGTATTCATATTTTACTGTAATCGTTTTTTGAATGGGCGTCATATATTCAACACGTCTCAAATATTATTCGTGATAAAGTAACAACACTAGGTACACAGTCAGTTATTTTGCAGTTTGGCTAATAACTCACCTGGATTACTTCTGCTTGCTCTTGCCTCTGCTTACTTTTTTATGCTGATTTTCCTATTTTTCTTTTCTGATAACTTCGAGCAGCGGCTCCTGGACATTAACTTATCACTGGGACAGTTATTCTTTGTCGGATGAGAATAGGTCATACAGGCAGTGCTTAATTTGTAAATCATAAGGTGCCGGAACGCAAAGTACATATGACAGCTCAGGGATGACGAGACGCGTACAGGTCCCGGAACGTATACAGAAAAGGTGCTGAAAACAACATGAAAATGTCCACTTGCAACGCTGTGGGACTTACAAGCCTCAATTTCAAATAGTATCTATGGTATAAATGTTATGACGATAATTTATAATTGTTTAGGCTAGTACGCACAACATAGGCAAATGCCCACATCACCACAGGTGGGACTTCAGTATACAGCCAGCAATTAATTTCTCAACAGGTTTAACGTGTAAATTTTTTTTTTATTAGGCCTATTCAAAGATTGGCACGGCGGCCTATTAATAGACAGTATGTTTGCTCACCATATTTAGTTGTTTAAAACACCCCACATCACGAGCATGTCCGGATTGTCCTCTATCTCTTTTTTTCTGCTTTTACTGCGTGTGTCTGTGGCAGTTCTGTGTCCTTTGGCCACCCAGGACCTCACGTACGGGACTGGATTGAATTTAGCCAGGGGGGGTCCAACAAGATTTAGGAAGAGTAAAGATGACATGGTGGATGTGAGCAAAGAGCTACAGTTGGGAGTGCAAATCAAGTTCATTTGAGAAAATCCGCGCTCACATTCAGCACTTGCAATGGGAATGCTGTTGACAGCAACAAGTAACTCCATCAGCTCATCGGGGGTGTCTTTACCATCTGAGTCTCTGTACGTTCTGTAGGCCCGTATGACTGCGCGCGGGTTGGCAATGTTGAAGCGCTGACACAGTGACTCGACCTCAGTCTCTCCATACAGCGCACCTGCGTCCTCGGGCCAGTATTGTGCGTAAAGCACCTTCAACTCCTCAATGAACTTGTTATATCCAGTTTTATCTGGCATCCGGCCTCCTTGAGATAACATACGGTCCTCCCGGCTGTTGTACCGGGCTAGTTGATGCCAGGGTACCCACCCGTTGCTGTTGGTGGTCCACCTGGCTGACGGTAGCTGGCTCCTGTTCCGGCTGGCGGTGAACCTGACCCGCTGCCCGGGCTTGGCTAGCTGTCGGTTAGCTAGCTGGCTAGCTGTTGCGGCGCTAACCTCCTTCTGGTTTTGACCATCAACATGACCGCTGCAGCTGCCCTCGTCGCTGCTTGTGGAGGCTTTTCTGACTCGTTTTGAAGTGTCTATTACCTCTTCCTTCTTTTTGAAGAAAGACAGTAAATGTAACTGTCTTTTTGACATGCTTGCATTGAATCACCGTTTCTTCCTCTCTGCGACGTGCTCCTCATGTGGCGAATTTCAAAAGTGAAAGACGTTTGTCCGTTGGTCCAGCTTTTCAGTGCGTCAACACAGATCTCCGACTCTTTCAAATCTTAATCTTAATAAACGACATAAAATTCTTGGGGTTTTTTCTGTAAATTAATATATGCATATTTTATTTCATTTTAACCATTTTTAATTTTTATTTTTTGTGAGAGGTACCGGATCTGCCCAAATAGGTGCCGGAACACAGGGTGGCCAAAATGAAGAGGTGCCGGATCCTGTTCCGGCAGGATCCGGCTCAAATTAACCACTGCATACAGGTCTCAATCATACATTAAGTAACCGGAAAGTGTATACACTGTAGCCAGCCAGAAACTGCTGAACATGTTTTACTGCATTGCAGGAAATATAGTACTCAGAGAAATGTGCTTTTCCAGACACTGAAGAAAGCAAAATACCATGACTTTTCTCTATCAGGGCTGTTAGGGAGAACATCAGGCAATATGTATTGTGAGATTATTACGTTTCTAATAGAAATGTATACATTTAAAAATAATCTAGAGTTTTGGTTCTTTGATTTTATTTTTTTGTTCGTCTCTTGTCCACACTCCAGTCCAGTTGGTGGCGGTAATGCACCTACAAGTTGGTTTGCAAACCGCCAATAAACACAAAAGAAGAAGAAAAAGAAGTTATTCTTCGTAAATAGATAAAGGGTTTCAGCGGGTTTCAGCCATATTTCAATATTTGTACGACGACCTCACTCCTACAGTAGCGTGGGCTAGCAACAGCTAATTAAAGCCTGGTACTGCATGCTATTTAGCTAGTTAGCAGCAAAATGCCTCCGCTCTCTACAGATGACTTCCTCAAACTTCTACAGAAGATGGCAGTGTTGGAAATGAAAATGCAACGGTTGGAACTTAACGTGGAAGTGAATGGACTTGGTTGGAATGACACCACTTTACCAGTGCTGCAAAATAATGGAAAAGGGCATGCTAACCTACAGCTAGTTAGCAGCTACAAGGATTCCAAGGAACAGGAGGGCTGTGTACCGGGAAATACATCTACAAGTGGTAGTCCTCCCTGGAACTCTCTGGGTGCAAAACCTAAGAGTAAATCATTTCCATGGGATTTGGGAGTAATAACAGCCCAGCGCTCTGAAATCTGTGATGCGACCGGCTGGCCTGCATTGTTATCACCCAGGAAGAGCGCCTCTTCAACCCCTCTTCCTACTAGGAAACAGCCGTGGACAGCTGCTAAAGGGAGAACTACAAACAGGTACTGAGGTAATGGTTTTTGGAGGGAGAACGTATACAAGTTAGCGCTGAGCTTCAGTCTGCAATGTTCAAAACAACAGATAAAGCCAGAAATCTAGGACCTGAGTTTCAACAGTCACATTAAAACAATTACTAAATCAGCCTACTATCACCCAAAGAACATATCTAGGATTAAAAGACTACTGAAGATAAAAGCGTGGACAAGTTTTTCCAAATCCTGCTGTGACATTAGTCTTTAACTGGACTACTGTAATGGGGTCTTTACAGGTCTCACTAAAAAATCTATTAGAAAGCTGCAGCTGATTCAGAACGCCGCTGCTCGAGCCCTGACTGACACTAAGAAAGTTAATCACATGTCTTTACACTGGCTTCCTGTGTGTCAAAGAATAGATTTCAAAAATACTGCTGCTGGTTTATAAAGCTTTGAATGGATCAGGCCCAAAATACATGTCTGACCTCCTGCTAAAGGATGAACCATCCAGATCTCTCAGGTCTTCAGGGACTGGTCAGCTTTCTGTCCCCAGAGTCAGAACTAAACATGGAGAAACAGCGTTCAGTTATTCTGCTCCAAACATCTGGAACAAACTCCCAGAAACCTGCAGGTCCGCTGCAACTCTGACTACTTTCAAATCCAGGCTGAAGACTTTTCTTTTTGCCGCTGCTTTTAATTGAAACTGAGCGGTTTTGTTTCGTTATTGGTTAATGAACATTTGGGGCTAGTAACCCCAGGGAATCAGTGTCTGGGGACTTTGTCCTGGCTGCTTTTCTCTGTGTATGCTGCTCGGGACGTACACAGCTCATGTTCGGAGAAACCTTAAAGAAAGGCATCAGTAAAAAATCTTAAACTGCACTGTAACTTTTATTTGTGTATTTTTTCTTTTAATGTTTCTTTTATTATCTTTTCTTTTGAATGACTGTTTTTAAATGCCTTTGTCTGAATGTCTTTCATTTTTGAAAAGCACCTTGAATTGCCTTGTGTTGAAAGGTACTATATAAATAAACTTGCCTTGCCTTAGCTGTAGTTTGTTAGTAATTAGTTAGTAAATACATGTTCAATTACAACCACATGTGTGTATGTTGTACATCAATCTACAATTCCCAAGTGCATAACAGCATCACACCATTCTCCCGACAAGGGGCTGCGTAGTAACTTTTAAACTTTGAGTCTGTTGACTTAGATAAAATGAAACTTAATAAACAAGTTCACAGAGACCATGCACATTAAATACTAGCACCAAAACGTCCTCCTTCATGAAAAAGACCACCACCATATTTCTTGAACGCAACATTATATCACCACAGATTTCTCTTGGTGTCAACAACAACAACAACAACAACAAGCACTTCATATTCAGACTCTTTTAGAAGTTGGGCATCAATCACACACCTTTTCAAAGAGAGGAAATCTAAATATAGAAGTGTCTTTTTTAAACAGCTTTACCTTGATGACAAACACATCCTCCTAAATAGAGATGACACTCATTAGTCTGATACAGCTTTGCAAGTCTTATGTTTTCTCTGAGTGATTGTGATGTTAAATGTTTGTTTTTCATGTATTGTGTCTTGATAGTACTTTACTCCACTACTTATTTTTCTGACCACTTTTTACTTTTACTTCTTACATTTCTAACACAAGTACCTGTACTTTCTACTTCTTACATTTCTAACACAAATACCTGTACTTGTACTTCTTACATTTCTAACACAAGTACCTGTACTTTCTACTTCTTACATTTTGAACCCAAATACCTGTACTTGTACTTCTTACATTTCTAACACAAATACCTGTACTTTCTACTTCTTACATTTTGAACTCAAATACCTGTACTTTCTACTTCTTACATGTTGAACACAAATACCTGTACTTTCTACTTCTTACATGTTGAACACAAATACCTGTACTTTCTACTTCTTACATGTTGAACTCAAATACCTGTACTTTCTACTTCTTACATGTTGAACACAAATACCTGTACTTTCTACTTCTTACATGTTGAACTCAAATACCTGTACTTTCTACTTCTTACATGTTGAACTCAAATACCTGTACTTTCTACTTCTTACATGTTGAACTCAAATACCTGTACTTTCTACTTCTTACATGTTGAACACAAATACCTGTACTTTCTACTTCTTACATGTTGAACACAAATACCTGTACTTTCTACTTCTTACATGTTGAACTCAAATACCTGTACTTTCTACTTCTTACATGTTGAACACAAATACCTGTACTTTCTACTTCTTACATGTTGAACTCAAATACCTGTACTTTCTACTTCTTACATGTTGAACTCAAATACCTGTACTTTCTACTTCTCTCATTTTCCAAACAGGCTGGTTCCTTTAGTCTGAATGTGTGTTTGGTGGCGTGATCATTATTATTTAGAGTCATTGCGTGCCGATTGATTTGAACACGATCCGTGTATCCATCATTTCCTGGTCTTCTCTAAAGAAGAGGGACCAATGAAAACGTTGTCATGTTGCCGTTGGTCACCATGGAAACATTCATTAGCTAACAATGACATTATTGTTCTATTAATATAAAGGGAGGTCAGGTTCTCTTTAAAACAGCTGCTAGTTATGGGTACTTTTTACTGAAGGACATTTCAAAGCCTCTTTACTTTGACTTGAGTAAAGAAGTTTAGTCAGTACTTCTACTTTTACCAGAGTATTTTTAAACACGAGTATCTGTACTTCTACTTGAGTCAAGGATGTGTGTACTTTTGCCATCTCTGCCATTTAAGTATTATCGTATCGTATCGTTGTGAAAAAGCTGTAGTTATGACAGCTCATTGGTTTCTTTAAGAAGCAGCTCATTGGTTGAAACATGTCCTTTATGTCTTTGTCTCTCAGGAGAAGCGTCTGCGGGACAGACAGACGGAGACGGAGGAGAGTTTACAGAAGCGTCTGGAAGCAGCTCGCATCGACATGGAGCTCAGTGAGTGTCTCAGTGGGACATGACGACGCTGAAATAAAGAACATTATGAAACTAATCCAATGTTCTCCTGCAGGCAACGAGCCAGGGGTGTTCGATGTGGTCATCATCAACGATGACTTGGAGAGAGCTTACGAGGAGCTGAGAGACATCCTCAGTGACGTGAGTTCAACTAAAAACACATCCAACGTCATTCATTCACTGCTGACTAGTGTCTGCCAGCTGCTGACTAGTGTCTGCCAGCTGCTGCTGTTTACCTAGAGCCTGTGTTTAAAGCAGTGGTGGAGAGTAACTACGCTCATTATCAATACTGGAAACACAGTGTAAAACTTCTACTGCACTACATGTCAGAGGTAAATGTTGGACTTTTTAATCCACTAAATTAATCTAATACCTTAAATCAGGGGTGTCAAACCCAAATACACAGGGGGACAACTTTTAAAAATGGGTACTAGTCGAGGGCCGGACTGGTTCAATGTTTATTGCAGAACTTATTGAAATGAACTTATTGCACATATTAAACCTGGAACTAACAAAGCTTGAATGATTGCCTATAAAAACAACATTCAACATTAAATAATCAGTTCATTCATTTCTTATGGCTCTATCTGCAGCTTTTCCAGAGTCATTTCTTATGAGTACATTTCTCCACAGGCCAACAACAGCTTCAACAAAACTATTTCCCTCAGAGAGAAACCAAACATGCCCTGTTGTCGTGAGAGAGAAAGTGCAGAAGGAAACATCCATTAAACTCAGTGTGCTGCTCTGTGATGCTAGCTCAGATACTTGGCATCTCATCTTGGGTGCAAGGTCATCAATGTTTGGGCTCAGGCTCTGAGCTGAGGAGACCCTCAGGATGGAGGGAAGGTGTGCGTGCAATATACCAGCGGGCCAGATCTAATAGGAATTAGAAATGATCCTGAGGGCCGTAATTAAATCCACCAAGGGCCTGATTTGGCCCCCGGGCCTCGAGTTTGAAACATGTGCCTTAAATGAACCTTTTAGATAACTGATATCAGATATAATAAATACATCAATTTGACTTTAGGTATATCTGGAATAAATGCAAAAGCTAACAAGCAATATTTATTTGGGTTCCTATTTAGGTATTTGTAGAGCTTTCCCTTTTCCTGTTTTATAGGTTTTAGTGCATGTAAATGGTCTGCAAAGGCTAAAATCCCCCACACCCCCCCCCATGTGAAACGCCTCCATTGGACTTCTTTGTTTACTTCTGTAACAGTGACATCACTATGTAACACTCACACTTTATTGGCTAACGATCCAACACATTGTACGTGATAGGCCAAGGGGCGGGACATCAGTAGAGACACTCAATGTCCTCTTTAAAATTACAACGAGTAAAAGTATCTTCTTCTTTCTTTCAACAGGAAATCAAGAAAGTGAAGGAGGTGAAATCATAAGGAGGGAAATCTTTCTGCTGCTGTGACTCTGAATAACTTCACACCGACTGCATCACAATTTCAGATACACTTGGTCTTTATCATCTAAACGTTGGCACTCACGTCACACCAATATGAAGCACACATCATTATCTCCAGTCAGAACATCACTGCAAAATATGACACTTTCATTCATTAGTTTGGTTGTATTCTTGGTAACAATTAAATCACTCGTAGTTAAGTACATGACTGCTATAACTACCATTACATTAACTAAATATTTACTGCTGCCAATGTCTTAAATGTGGAGGAACGTTGAAATAAAATGACTGAATTTAAAACATTCCCACGTAAGTTTGTGTTCAAAAAGGCTGAATAAAGACAGTGAAGACAACCGGAGACCACGTTGGTGCCATTTATTTAATCTTGTATTCATAAATTCATTCGGGTATTGAAGTATTACCTGGCATTTATTAAAACCTACAAGTAATGGATTTCTCAGTTGTACGTTAAAACGTTAAGGCAAAATGTGAACAATTTGAAATCACTCAGAAAAACTGTTTCCCCTTTAAGGCCGTGCATCTGTCACCAGTTTCTCATGTAACTAAGTCTAGATTTTAAAACTCATGCACTCTGAAAGACTTATCCCTGATATGTTTCCATATAAACCAAAGCACACACTTATAAAAGCTTCTGGATAAATACATAAAAACTCATTAAGACGCATCACATTTTTTAAATCAGAGGAAACTAAAAATGAATTTATGAACCTTGCTGAAATTAAATGTGCTGGATAGTTGTAAAGGTCTGCTATCATACTGTTTTTCATCAATGTATCACAGGTCTCAGATATATCCAGAGCCTGTCTCTGATTGGCTGAAACACCAAACAGATCATTGCAGCATTACCCATAATCCCCTCTGTTTCAGCCCTGTTTCCAAAGTGCTGATTCTCTGTCTGTTACTTTAGATGAAAATAAGGAGCCCCTCCCCACGCCCCTCTGAGAGAGATTTGGTTACAAAGAACTCAATGGAGCTCTAGGAGGAGATTCAGATGATAAGGTGGGGGGGGGGGGGGGGGTTACCTTGGTTGGTGATTGGCTAATGATTACACAAGACAAAACATCGTTATGACATCATAAAGTGGCCAAAATCTGATCAGCTCATTTTCAGACAAGTTTTTATAGAAATGGATCAAAAAGAGAGAGAATCTTTGTTCCTGAAACTTTCAGAGTCTCTTTCCACAGAGGGGACACATGTTGATGTAGAAGAGACATGAGGAAGAGGGGACACATGTTGATGTAGAAGAGACATGAAGAAGAGGGGACACATGTTGATGGAGAAGAGACATGGAGAAGAGGGGACACATGTTGATGTAGAAGAGACATGAAGAAGAGGGGACACATGTTGATGTAGAAGAGACATGAAGAAGAGGGGACACATGTTGATGTAGAAGAGACATGGAGAAGAGGGGACACATGTTGATGTAGAAGAGACATGAAGAAGAGGGGACATATGTTGATGTAGAAGAGACATGAAGAAGAGGGGACACATGTTGATGTAGAAGAGACATGAAGGAGAGGGGACACATGTTGATGTAGAAGAGACACGGAGAAGAGGGGACACATGTTGATGTAGAAGAGACATGAAGAAGAAGGGACACATGTTGATGAAGAAGAGACATGAAGAAGAGGGGACACATGTTGATGTAGAAGAGACATGAAGGAGAGGGGACACATGTTGATGTAGAAGAGACACGGAGAAGAGGGGACACATGTTGATGTAGAAGAGACATGAAGAAGAGGGGACACATGTTGATGTAGAAGAGACACGAAGAAGAGGGGACACATGTTGATGTAGAAGAGACATGAAGAAGAGACATGGAGAAGAGGGGACACATGTTGATGTAGAAGAGACATGAAGAAGAGGGGACACATGTTGATGTAGAAGAGACATGAAGAAGAGGGGACACATGTTGATGTAGAAGAGACATGAAGGAGAGGGGACACATGTTGATGTAGAAGAGACATGGAGAAGAGGGGACACATGTTGATGTAGAAGAGACATGAAGGAGAGGGGACACATGTTGATGTAGAAGAGACATGGAGAAGAGGGGACACATGTTGATGTAGAAGAGACATGAAGAAGAGGGGACACATGTTGATGTAGAAGAGACATGAAGAAGAGGGGACACATGTTGATGTAGAAGATACATGAAGAAGAGGGGACACATGTTGATGTAGAAGAGACATGAAGAAGAGGGGACACATGTTGATGTAGAAGAGACATGAAGAAGAGGGGACACATGTTGATGTAGAAGAGACATGGAGAAGAGGGGACACATGTTGATGTAGAAGAGACATGGAGAAGAGGGGACACATGTTGATGAAGAAGAGGGGACACATGTTGATGTAGAAGAGACATGAAGAAGAGGGGACACATGTTGATGTAGAAGAGACATGGAGAAGAGGGGACACATGTTGATGGAGAAGAGGGGACACATGTTGATGTAGAAGAGACATGAGGAAGTGGATTTTGAATAGTAGGTGACCCTTAAAGAGAGTGTGTTTACTGGAGGGGGGGTCCCTGGATCTTGGTGCGTACCAGCTCTCGTTTCTCCTCTTTCTGCTGGAGGTAGTCTTTCAGCTTGTCGGTGGAGAAACTGACTTTGGAGTGACGGGCGCGATGAGCTCTCAGCCACGAGTTCTGGAGACACTCTGCTGCCGTGGGTCTCCCCCTGCAGAGATGATATCATATTAGAAAATATACACATTTATCTTCTAATTTTTATTTAACTAGTTTGAATGTAGGAAATTGAGACCACTTTGCCCAGTTGTATTTATTACCCCATGTTCTGATTTTTTAGTAATACTTTAAACAAGATTCAAAGCCTTTATTTTCATTTGAACATTACAAATTCAACATTCAATATAGTTTAAGAAAAAAATTAAAAGAGCAATAGATAGAGCAAGACAATAATGCCAAACACACAATGTACATTTCAGGATATATAAAAACATATTCATATAAAATAGAATACGATTAAACGGTATGCAAAATTAAATAATAGGTTGGTCTTAAAATATTGTATTCTAACTTGTAATTTAATTAAAGAAACGTATGGTATCAGAGCAATCTAGTTCTATTAACCCTCCTATTGTCTTTCCCCCCCCCTTACTTTGGTGTTCGCGGTCAAATTTGACCGGTCCTGTTTTAACTGCTATTACATTAACACAAAAACCATTAATCATCACCAGATTTCATTTAACACCCTTTCAAACTGTACATATTGAATCAGACT
>NC_136912.1:92693321-92753955 GCF_949606895.1 Notothenia rossii
CTTCTTC
This sequence comes from Notothenia rossii, assembly GCF_949606895.1. NCBI lineage: Eukaryota > Metazoa > Chordata > Actinopteri > Perciformes > Nototheniidae > Notothenia > Notothenia rossii. Next base: position 92,693,329 of record NC_136912.1, read on the forward strand.
ATGTCTCTACTACATCAACATGTGTCCCCTCTTCTTCATGTCTCTTCTACATCAACATGTGTCCCCTCTTCCTCATGTCTCTTATACATCAACATGTGTCCCCTCTTCTCCATGTCTCTTCTACATCAACATGTGTCTCCTCTTCTTCATGTCTCTTCTACATCAACATGTGTCCCCTCTTCTTCATGTCTCTACTACATCAACATGTGTCCCCTCTTCTTCATGTCTCTTCTACATCAACATGTGTCCCCTCTTCCTCATGTCTCTTATACATCAACATGTGTCCCCTCTTCTCCATGTCTCTTCTACATCAACATGTGTCCCCTCTTCTTCATGTCTCTACTACATCAACATGTGTCCCCTCTTCTCCATGTCTCTTCTACATCAACAAGTGTCCCCTCTTCTTCATGTCTCTACTACATCAACATGTGTCCCCTCTTCTTCATGTCTCTTCTACATCAACATGTGTCCCCTCTTCCTCATGTCTCTTATACATCAACATGTGTCCCCTCTTCTCCATGTCTCTTCTACATCAACAAGTGTCCCCTCTTCTTCATGTCTCTTCTACATCAACAAGTGTCCCCTCTTCTTCATGTCTCTCCTACATCAACATGTGTCCCCTCTTCTTCATGTCTCTTCTACATCAACATGTGTCCCCTCTTCTTCATGTCTCTTCTACATCAACATGTGTCCCCTCTTCTTCATGTCTCTTCTACATCAACATGTGTCCCCTCTTCATCATGTCTCTTCTTCATCAACATGTGTCCCCTCTTCTTCATGTCTCTTCTACATCAACATGTGTCCCCTCTTCTCCATGTCTCTTCTTCATCAACATGTGTCCCCTCTTCTTCATGTCTCTTCTACATCAACACGTGTTCCCCTCTTCTTCATGTCTCTTCTACATCAACATGTGTCCCCTCTTCTTCTTCATGTCTCTTCTACATCAACATGTGTCCCCTCTTCTTCTTCATGTCTCTTCTACATCAACATGTGTCCCCTCTTCTTCTTCATGTCTCTTCTACATCAACATGTGTCCCCTCTTCTTCATGTCTCTTCTACATCAACATGTGTCCCCTCTTCTCCATGTTTCTTCTACATCAACATGTGTCCCCTCTTCTCCATGTCTCTTCTACATCAACATGTGTCCCCTCTGTGGAAAGAGACTCTGAAAGTTTCAGGAACAAAGATTCTCTCTCTTTTTGATCCATTTCTATAAAAACTGAAAATGAGCTGATCAGATTTTGGCCACTTTATGATTTCATAACGATGTGTTGTCTTGTGTAACCATTAGCCAATCAGCAACCAAGGTAACCCCCCCCTTATCACCTGAATCTCCTCCTAGAGCACCATTGAGTTCTTTGTAACCAAATCTCTCTCAGAGGGGCGTGGGGAGGGGCTCCTTATTTTCATCTAAAGTAACAGACAGAGAATCAGCACTTTGGAAACAGGGCTGAAACAGAGGGGATTATGGGTAATGCCGCAATGATCTGTTTGGTCTTTGGAGCCAATCAGAGACAGACTCTGTATATATCTGAGACCTGTGATATATTGATGAGTATAATAGGTGACCTTTAAGATGAATCCAGGCGAGTACCTTTGCTGTCCGAGTGTCCGTGGATGTGCTCCACGGTGAGAGGCTGCCCGGGGGTGAAGGACAGAGCGGAGCCCAGGTCCACGACCTTCAGGTGGTTGCAGTCGTCCACCAGCATGTTGTCAGACTTCAGGTCGAGGTGCACCACGCGGCGGCTGTGAAGGTAATCCACCGCGCTCAGGATCTGGAGGAGCAGCTCGACCACCTGGGTCTCTGAGTACTGATCTCTGAGGACGCAGAAACGAGACAGGGGTGTTAGTAGTGTGTGTCAATAATATACAGATACTCGTGTTTAAAAATACTCTGGTGAAAGTAGAAGTACTGACTAAACTTCTTTACTCAATTAAAAGTAAAGAGGCTTTGAAATGTACTTCAGTGAAAAGTACCCATAACTAGCAGCTGTTTTAAAGAGTACCTGACCTCCCTTTATATTAATAGAACAATAATGTCATTGTTAGCTAATGAATGTTTCCATGGTGACCAACGGCAACATGACAACGTTTCCATTGGTCCCTCTTCTTTAGAGAAGACCAGGAAATGATGGATACACGGACCGTGTTCAAATCAATAGGCACGCAATGACTCTAAATAATAATGATCACGCCACCAAACACACATTCAGACTAAAGGAACCAGCCTGTTTGGAAAATGAGAGAAGTAGAAAGTACAGGTATTTGAGTTCAACATGTAAGAAGTAGAAAGTACAGGTATTTGAGTTCAACATGTAAGAAGTAGAAAGTACAGGTATTTGTGTTCAACATGTAAGAAGTAGAAAGTACGGGTATTTGGGTTCAACATGTAAGAAGTAGAAAGTACAGGTATTTGTGTTCAACATGTAAGAAGTAGAAAGTACAGGTATTTGGGTTCAACATGTAAGAAGTAGAAAGTACAGGTATTTGTGTTCAACATGTAAGAAGTAGAAAGTATGGGTATTTGGGTTCAACATGTAAGAAGTAGAAAGTACAGGTATTTGTGTTCAACATGTAAGAAGTAGAAAGTACGGGTATTTGGGTTCAACATGTAAGAAGTAGAAAGTACAGGTATTTGGGTTCAACATGTAAGAAGTAGAAAGTACAGGTATTTGGGTTCAACATGTAAGAAGTAGAAAGTACGGGTATTTGGGTTCAACATGTAAGAAGTAGAAAGTACAGGTATTAGTGTTCAAAATGTAAGAAGTAGAAAGTTCAGGTATTTGTGTTCAACATGTGAGAAGTAGAAAGTACAGGTATTTGTGTTCAACATGTAAGAAGTAGAAAGTACAGGTATTTGTGTTCAAAATGTAAGAAGTAGAAAGTACGGGTATTTGTGTTCAAAATGTAAGAAGTAGAAAGTAAAAAGTCGTCAGAAAAATAAGTAGTGTAGTACAAATACTTTGTTACTGTACTTAAGTAAATGTTATAAATAACCATATTGTGAACGTTAAAACTAGACTCATTGCTAATGTAAATGCATCTTACAGACTTAGAGGCCAGGCAGGAGGGAATTGACAACGGAGACTTCATCGAGAACGCAGAGGTCTCCGGTAACATGAATGGAACAAGGTAAATATATACACTCAGTCTTTTCCTGGTTTCTGAACGATGTGTGTGGAGCCGTTCTCTACCTGGCAGCCAGGCTGTAGAGCAGCTCCTTGCCGGGGCAGAGCTCCTGCACCAGCACCAGGGTCCGGGGGGTGAGGAAGGCGCTGTGCAGCTGCAGCAGGTGGGGGTGGTGCAGCCTCCTCAGCAGCTGGTACTCCCTCAGCACCAGCAGACGCTGCTCCGCCTGGTACGGAGTAACCTTAGCCACGAACACCTGGCTGGTCTCCACGTCTCTGCAGAGGGAGAGGACGCTGAAACGCCCCCTGAGAGAGGAGAGGGAGAAAAAGGTACGTTAAGGCAGATTAATAAAACATTTACTTATCCCTGTGACACACACACAATTGTGTAAGTAAAATGCAGGAATATATACAAAAATATACATATAACATAGAATAAAATAAAACAGAATGTCAAATTAAATACCATGTTGGTCTTAATATAGTGTATTCTAACTTATGAGTTCAATCTAGTTCTATTAAAGAAGAGGCAGACATTTCAACTTACGATATATATCCAAAACTCTGCAACTCACACCAAAACAATCTCGATAGATAATAGCACTGCAGGTAAGATTACAAATATATATTTTACATTTTGGGGTGAACTGTCCTTCCCTTTATGATTAATGAATGCAGTCTACATTTTGAGACTCCACCCCTCACCAGGACTTGTTGTTGAGGCTGCGGTCAGCACAGTAAGATGGAGGTATGTTAAGGCATATAATGGTAAAACTGTTATTTTAATCAAACATTTACTTATTCCTGTGACACTGAATGAGCAGGTAAACTCGGATGATGGTCTACAGATTTTCTAAAACAGTGGTGCAGTGACCCCTGGTGGTGAAAATCTAAACATGTAATTAATTAAAACAATTAAATACAGTGTTTACAAAGTGTATGTGCCGAGTGGAGAGTAGCAGATGTGTGCTGTAATACCATTTAAAACATTTCAATTGTATTTTTAATATTGCCTATTTTGCTGTTGTTGACTTTGGCAACAAATCAGATTTTTGGAGATCGGTGAAAGTAATTTTTGAAAGGAAACAGAATATTACATTACATTTCACTTGTTAGATGCTTTTATCCAAAGCGACTTACATACTCAATACTGTGGGCAATCCCCACAGGAGCAATTTGGGGTGAAGTGTCTCAGGGACACAACGACATGCTGACTGCAGTTGGGTTTGAACCTTTGACCCCCTGTTCCAAACATCAACGCACTAGTCCACTGCACCACACACCTACATATACATATACATATATATATATACATATATATATATATACACACACATATATATATATATATATAAATAATATATATATATACAGTATATATATATAAATGAAAGGTAGCATTTATTGTTCAATAGATATGTTGTGAATTTTGTATGTAATCACATTAATCTTTTGTTAAAAGATGACCATGAACAACTTTGAGGAGTTCAGAGATTTTTGAAAAGAAGTGCTTGAATTAGCAGTACAAACATTTTAATATCAATGTTATAAATGAATCTTCGATCAGAACTAAATATTGGTTGACTACAGAAATATCAGAATCTGTGATGGACTTGAGGAACCTGTGAAGTCACCTCTATGTTTTTAAACATTAAAGCTAAAATAAATAATGTGCAAACCATAACACAGTTAATTAAATACACAGCTTCTGCTTCCGAATCCCACCTGTTGATCTCAGACAGGAAGTTGTAGTTCTTGTGTGTTGTCTGTCGTTCTGACCCGGTGACCTTTGACCCCAGAGTCTCCGTCTGGATGAGAGGAATGTGAATCTCTGTAAAACAGAAAAAAGTTGGGGAACCCTTGTATTAGACGATATTTGTGAAACAGCAAACAGCATTGTGTATATGTTGATTGTTTTGCTTGTATTTATGTCCTAATGTGTTCATATGTACAAATGTGTCTGTTGATTGTGTATATATATATCGGTATATACATATTTTTATATATATTTCAATTTTTGTATTCGGGATTGTGGCAAACGGTATTTCGATCTCTCCGTCTGTACACACAAACTGAAAGATTGACAAAAAGTTGACTTTGACTTTTGACTTTGAGCACCATGATGTTTGAGAGAGTTTCTCTTGCCTTCAGGGTGCGTTGACATGACGACGGGAGCTGAGGCGTCACTGAAGGGTCCGGCTCCGGTCTTTGTGATGCAGCCGACTCTGAACACATAGGAGGCTCCTCTCGGTAAATCCTTCACCACCAGGCAGCTCTCCGTCACCTCCTCCGACAGCACCGTCCACTCCCGCCCTGAGGGGGTATGACATCAGTTTTATAATGACGTCCACAACACAGCTGGGGGACATGTACATGTTATCCTATAGAGACAAGCTGTGGATAGGATGTACATCAGGAAAAACTCAACCAACCCAAAAACTGTGAATAACAAAACCGAGTTATTGTGACATTAGAGAACATGAGATTCATTTAGATGGAACTTCCCTTCCTAAGTCACATGCAGACTCATCACATGATATCCACCCTCCATCAGAGTATCTCCCATGCAACTCGAAGACTACATCTGCACCTTTAATTATCCTGGCAAGCCAATAAAAGCATATTTCTTTTGAGGAGCGGTTCTTAAAGGGACAAGCGCTAAAAGTGTTTCAGATGAAGGGTGCATACAGGTTCATTCAGACATACATTATGAGAAGAAAAAAACAGGCTTTAGGAACATTAAAGGTCCCATGTCATGCTTTTCTGGTTATCACCCGTCCCCTTTTTCTGCATGTAAACAGTCTGCTGAGTCACAAACCCTCAAAGTACACCCTGTAGGGAGTAAAACTCTAACACAGAAGGAGGCGTGTGGCGCAGTGGATTAGTGCGCTGATCTTCGAATCAGAGGATAGCAAGTTCGAGTCCCACTGTAGTCAGCATGTCGTTGTGTCCCTGAGACACTTCACCCCAAATTGCTACATACATTAGTATGTAAGTTGCTTTGGATAAAAGTGTCTAATAATGTAACATGTAAACAGAAAAGACCCGTCTATGCTGCCCCAGAACGCCTCGTTGGAGATTTTCTTTTTCAATTTTTTTCTTCCGGGAACCAAGTGACGTAACGACGACGACCCCTCCATGGATTGGTCAAAATGGACCAATCCGTGGAGCCGTTACGTTACGTCCACGGAGCCGTCACGTTTGGACCAATCCACGGACTTCCACACACACACACACACACACACACACACACACACACACACACACACACACACACACACACACACACACACACACACACACACACACACACACACACACACACACACACACACACACACACACACACACACACACACACACACACACACACACACACACACACACACACACACACACACTCTCAGCTGCAGCTCCGCCGATTTCTCCTCCCTGAGACGGCGGGACGCGGCGAGGCTGTGAGTCGGTGTGTGAGCACACACACAAACTCCAAGCCAGGCTGCGGGTGTGTGTGTGTGTTCGGGCTGGGTTTCCCTGTGTCTCGCAGACGGCCACTGGGCTCACAGGGGGGGGGGGGGGGGCAGGAGCTCCAACAAGCCGTTTAGGACAGAGAGTGAATACACATACTATACAGAGATGCTGTATGAGAAATGTGAGTTTGGAACATTGAACAATATACATTTATTTTAGTAGACCTCAACAATGGAATTATGATCAGTAGAAATGGCCATGACACGGGACCTTTAAAGCATGTAAACGTGTTCCTTTATAAACCTAATAAGACAAGTAAAAATCTTGAGGTTTGCTTGATATGTCTCCTTTAATGCTCTTGCAAAAAACAGCTACTGTGTTTGCGTGTGCACCCACCCTCTGTGCAGTACTGCACACAGTAGGTGACGGGGTCACTGGTCTGAACTGGCTTCCAGCCCAGCAGGACGCCACCTCCGTCTAACTGGAAAACTTCAGCTTTGTTTGGACGAACCAGCAGATCTGGAGAACATGAACAAGTAACACAAACATACTCAGGCAGAGTAGCTAAGGTACATTATGTTAGCCTGTTTCAAGCCTTTTGGACCTACAGGAAATATTCCACAGATAAAAAGTGTATTTCCTACCTTTGTTCTTTTTAAAAGCAGGTATTTTAAAAGAAGGCAGGAGTTTGGAGGCTCTCTTTTTTGGACTCTCCAGCCCAGAGCTGCGCTTCCTCTCAGGAGGGGTCGGAGCTGAGCCTTTCACTATTGGCCCTGTGAGAGGAAACAAACATCATGACGGTGTAGATATACAAAATACACTAGCAACGGCTCAGGTAAATACAACAAAAATAATAACGCCCTTATCCCATCAACATCCCAAACAGTGGCTAGACCAGTGCTTCTCAAAGTGTGGTCCGCGGACCAATGGTGGTCCGTGAGCGCCCTCTAGTGGTCCGTTAGTATATTGGTAAAATGTCACATTTGAAATAAATAAATAAATGTAATTCTTCTGCACTCTCGCAGGAATATCTAATATATAAGTGGTCCTTGAAATGAAAAAGTTTGAGAAACACTGGTCCAGACCCTGGGAGTGTTTCATATTCTACCGTTGGCTGCACCTCCCCTTTAAGATACATCATATCACGATGGGGTTTAAATGCAAAAGACTATTCACATTTCTATCATCCCGTGTCCATAAATATTCTTTAAACAGTGATTGAAATCAGTTCATCCCTGAGTGGACATTTGTACCATATTTGGAGATGTTTGAGAATGAGACGTGGCACATAGAGACACACAGACAAGTCAAACATTAAACACATGATAGAACGATTTAGATGTCTCACCTCCTTTGCTCACATCCTCCTTAGACCTGGTGAACAGTTTGGTCAGACTGGAGGCTGATGCTCTCATCTTCTTCCTCAGAGACATGGTGGGGGTGTCGGGCGTCATGATCTCCCCCAGCGTGGGTCCTAACGCCTGGTTGTCCAGCGGAGAGTACGAGTGTCCGGTCCACGACTGCCGGCGGAAGATCTTCAGCAGACCCAGTTTGGGCGACTTTCCCGTCGGGGGTCTGAGCTCCAGAGCTGTATCAGATGCATGTCTCTGGAGACCCCCACTTTCTTTCTTATCTCTGGATCTGGGGGGCCTCTCTGGAGCCTGAAGAGACGAGAGGCTGGGACTGGGACTCGCTGGGATTAGACCGCATAAATTAGGGTTGGATCGGGTGCGATTTCGCGGTGGAGCTTGAGGCAACGAACTCCTGGGTTTGACCTCCTGGAAGGAAGATGGCGACGGGGGCATCAGAGGCTCCCCTTGATCGTCGTACCCTTCACTTTCCCCAGATCTGCATCTCCCTCCTCTCATAAGACCATGGCTGAGCTCTTCATAGGAGCCAAGTCGACTTGAGGACTCGGAGCCACCGTGCTCCGGGAGAGACGATTCGGCCAAAGACCCTTGGGAACCGGCGAAGGTTTCCCGGGGTAGCTGATCCGGATCCAGCCTCCTTCTGTTCCCAGCGACGAAGCTTAAGGGAACAGAAGACCCACTTTGTCCCGGGGCGATGGAGCCTCGTCTTCTCGGGGGTCGTTGAGGACTCGGGATCGCCAACAAGTTCCTCCCAGTGGCTTCATCATCGGTCAAATCCCCCTTCAGTATAGAGATAGAGTATCAGTCAAATAAATAATGCCCTTAAGGTAGGGCTGCTCAATTAATCGTATTTTAATCGCAATTACGATTATGGCTTGCAACGATTACGAAAACAACGTAATCGAAATATAACTATTATTTATTTATTTTTTATTGTTTTTTCAGTTGAGTTATACTTAAAGTTCAGGGTAATCAACTGTTAAAAACATACTGTTAAAAAAAAAATTCTCCATATTTAGGTTTTCAAAGTAAATGGATAATCGTTTTTAATAATCGTGATATCAATTATTGACCCAAATAATCGAGATTATGATTTTTGCCATAATCGAGCAGCTCTACCTTAAGGTAAGGTCAGGTAAGGTAAGTTTATTTATATAGCAAATTTTCAGACACATCATCATTAAAGGTCCCATGTCATGGCCATTTCCACTGATCATAATTCCATTTTTGAGGTCTACTAGAATAGATTTATATTGTGCAATTTTCCAAATTCACTTTGGTTTCTCAAACAGCATCTCTGTAAACTACGTGTATTCACTGAATTTCACTCTCTGCCTTTAACGGCTCGTTGTAGCTCCAATAGCTCCAGCCCCCACCCTCCCTGTGAGCACAGTGTGCTCTGATTGGTCGGGACGTTGTGAATCGCGCTGAGCTCCGTGGAGGTGTGGTTTCCTTGTTTAGCGATACACAGCGAAACACATCCAAACTCATCCTGAGCACACACAAAGTCACAGCCGAGGTAAAAACAATAAGTGTGTCTTGATATTGAGTAAGAAAAAGCTTGATAAACGCTGTGAGAATGGGTCTGCAGAGAGAATGGGTCTGCAGAGAGAATGGGTCTGCAGAGAGAATGGGTCTGCAGAGAGAATTTCGCCGCGATCCCAACTGTCTGTTATCAGCCTGCAGCCAGGGAGGAGAAATCAGCAGAGCTGCCTGCACTGAGTGTGTGTGTGAGGAAGTCCGTGGATTGGTCAATTTGGACCAATCAGCGGGGGCTTAACGTAACGGCTCCACGGATTGGTCCATTTCGTTCCGGGTACGGTTGACATCATGCGTACCCGGAAGAATCAAATGGACAATGACGTATCTCCAACGAGGCGTTTTGGGGATAAAAACCTTCATAACACACAAGGGGACGGGTAATAACCAGAAAAGCATGACATGGGACCTTTAACACTTAATAAGGAGACAACAGAAAGGAACACAATAAATAAACATAATGGAATAACAGATTCATAAAACCCATCCATAAAAGAGATGCAGAATACTTTAAAAACAACATTGTAAATACGGTAGGTGCTAAAACAAGTTAAAAGGCTTCTGGGTAGCCATCAACATCCTCCCAAGTGCACAGGCCTCTCGGACATGAGACATAAGGACACGTCAAACACATAACGGCTGATAATAAAAAAAATCTCTCACCTCCAAATCCTCCTTCAGACTTTGAGACCCTTCTTCCTCCTCATCCGGCTTCGGTGAGCTCGGAGATCTTCGGGAATACTCGTCCAGAGACCTGCTCCTCCTGTGAGGGGGGGCGTTAGCGTGGGGGAGGCTAACCCCGCTATCAAAGGAGCAGGACTTCTGCATGGTGGGCTGCACGGACCCCCGTCTCTGCCCGCGGTTTGTCTCCGGGTCGTCCTCCACGTACTCGATGAGAGGCTCGTTCAGGCGTCCGGACAGGCTTCTCCGGAGAGGCTTGCGGCCCCTCTCCTGCTTCTTGGCCTGGAACTTGTCCCGTAGCGTCATGTGTCTGGCGGACATGGGAGACAGCTGGTGGGAGGTGCTGTAGAAGGTGCTTCGGATGACGCTGCCACGAGGGATTCGACCCCCATCGCTGCCTGACCCTTCCTCTCCATCGGACAGGTAGAGGGACTGACTGCTGTCCTTGCTGAACCTCCGCTCTCTCTGAGGAGTGTGTTGGGAGGAAACGTCCGAGGAAGCGACCGACTGCCTGCTGACACTCCTCTCGACAACACTCCTCCTTCCTAGCAACTCCACATCCTCCTCTTCCTCCTCCTCCCCTAAGGTCATCTCCTCCTCCTCCTCATCATCCAGGTGGAGTTTGGGATAAGACTCTGGGATTTGCTCTCGCTCTGGGAAAGGATCGTACTCCTCCTCGGTCTCCTCCTCCTCCTCCTCCTCCGTGGGGCTGTAGTGCTGGAAACAGTCCCAGGAGTCGGCCTCATCGTACTCGGAGGAGGACCCGCTGCTCGGGGAGGAGCTGCTGTGCTCCTGCGGCTCCCGCGGCACCGTCACTGCCGTCTCTCTGAGCGGAGCGTCCAGCAGCTCTGGGATCAGCCTCAGCGTGAGGACCGACCCGATGGAGGTCAAGGAACGCTGGGGAGGAAGAGAGGAGAGACGGTGGTGAAGACAGAGGATTTGGCTTTTCTTTGGGAACGTTAGATTAGATTCCTTTAATGTCATTACACAGAGAACAGCGAAATTCCAAGCATTCCCGATGGTGCAATCCCACATGACAGACACTATAAGTATCATTTTGACAACATGTTGGCTAGAAAATTCTCTTGGTGTTCAGATAAGGTTAAGGTGAACCTCTTTAGAGCTTATACTCATCTCTATACTGCCCCCTTGTGGGTGAAGTTTAAGAAGGCAAGCCTCAAGACCAGGGGGGTCAAACTCAAATACACAGTGGGCCAACATTCAAAAATGGGTTCTAGTGGAGGGCCGGACTGGTTCAATGTTTATTGCAGAACTTATTGAAATGAACTTATTGCACATATTAAACCTGGAACTAACAAAGCTTAAATGATTGCCTATAAAAACAACATGAAACATTAAATAATCAGTTGATTCATTTCTTATGGCTCTATCTGCAGCTTCTCCAGAGTCATTTCTTATGATTACATTTTCCCACAGGCCGACAACAGCTTCAAAAAAACTATTTCCCTCAAAGAGAAACCAAACATGCCCTGTTGTCGTGAGAGAGAAAGTGCAGAAGGAAACATCCATTAAACTCAGTGTGCTGCTCTGTGGTGCTAGTTCAGAGACTTGGCATCTCATCTTGGGTGCAAGGTCATCAATGTTTGGGCTCAGGCTCTGAGCTGAGGAGACCCTCAGGATGGAGTGAAGGTGTGCGTGCAATATACCGGCGGGCCGGATCTAATAGGAATTAGAAATTATCCTGCGGGACGAAATTAAATCCACCACGGGCCTGATTTGGCCTCCGGGCCTTGAGTTTAACACGTGTGCTCAAGAAGCTCCAGGTTGCTTATAATGACTGTCTGCGTATACTGCTTGGAAAACCAAGGTGGTGCAGTGCAAGTGTTCTGTAATGCACGAGTCGACACGTTCCATGCTCTCTTGAGAAATCTGATGTACAAATTCATCTGTCGTCTGAATGTTTCTCATAACTCTGTCATTAGGCTGCTTTCAAATCCTGTATGTCTTTTAATAATGGACTAAGAGTCTCTTCAAATAAAAGCTGATGATGATGATGAATACAAGCTAAACACTTTTAATATACAATATATAAAGTGACTATAAATTAGACCTATGATACATTGAAGAGTACGCTTACAGAACAATACAACATTTAAATGTATTTAAAATCCAATGACATTCTTTTCAGTCGAGGGATCTCTTGGGATGCTAACTTCCTTATCTTATCCAACACTTTTTGCAACTGACCTGCCATTTCTGTTTGGAGATGAAGATTTTCAAAGCCCTTGTGTTGATTTCATCCGTATCTTCTCCTGCATGTTCGTCCTGTGGACACAGTTAGAAAGTATTGTGTTTTTGTATTCCTAACTTCAGAACACATGCATTCAAAAAAAAGTATTTCCTCTCACCTGGATCCATTCGTGGCTCAAGCACTCAAAGGCCGAGGGTCGCTTCCTACAATAGAGGAACATTTGGAGTGACAAAGAAATGAGGAAGAAGAACAAAATGTCCCCACTAAAGTCTAAATGTTGAAGGTAGAGTCAAGGCTATGAAAAATAAAGGTTGGGAATAACTCAAACTGTTGTCAGGTCACACTAAACGTTTGACATATTCTCAATACTCCTGTCTTCCTCACTCTGGATCTGGCTGTAGCAGCATGTGGAGAAAGCTCTGGGCCTCGGGGCTCCTGTGGGTCACATCGGGGGCGTCCCAGTTCAGCGTCCCCTCCCCCACCCGCAGCAGGGTGGCCCGGTCCGTCTCACCCACAAACGGGCAGCGACACACCAGACTGTCAGGACGTAAAGCGATGAACAGTGAACAGACACCCTGCATACATGGACAGCTTCTTATAGAACTGCATATTAAAGATTTTGAAGGTTTAAAGGTGTGGTGAGACATACCAGATATACGCTAGAACACCCACAGACCTAGAAGAGAGAATAAGAGGTATACATTATATACATTATATTGATAAAGTACGACACACAATAAGACCTAAAGGAAGTATTAGCTAAAACGGTAAGGATGGAGGAACACAGAGTAAACTAAGCAATACAAAAAAAGCATGACTTTACAAAACTTAAAAGTGCATAGGGAGTAATAGGTAGGTAGGTAAGTAGGTAGAGAGAGAGAGAGAGGTAGGTAGGTAGGTAGAGAGAGAGAGAGGTAGGTAGGTAGGTAGAGAGAGAGAGAGGTAGGTAGGTAGGTAGAGAGAGAGAGAGAGAGGTAGGTAGGTAGGTAGGTAGGTAGGTAGAGAGAGAGAGAGAGGTAGGTAGGTAGGTAGGTAGGTAGGTAGAGAGAGGTAGGTAGGTAGGTAGGTAGGTAGAGAGAGGTAGGTAGGTAGGTAGGTAGGTAGAGAGAGGTAGGTAGGTAGGTAGGTAGGTAGGTAGAGAGAGGTAGGTAGGTAGGTAGGTAGGTAGGTAGGTAGGTAGGTAGGTAGGTAGGTAGGTAGGTAGAGAGAGAGAGGTAGGTAGGTAGGTAGGTAGGTAGAGAGGGAGAGGTAGGTAGGTAGGTAGGTATATCTACACTGAACAAAAATATAAACGCAACACTTTAGTTTTTGCTCCCATTTTTCATGAGATGAACTCAAAGATCTAAAACATTTTCTATATACACAAAATAACCATTTCTCTCAAATATTGTTCACAAATCTGAAAAAATCTGTGATAGTGACCACTTCTCCTTTGCCGAGATAATCCATCCCACCTCACAGGTGTGGCATATCAAGATGCTGATTAGACAGCATGATTATTGCACAGGTGTGCCTTGGGGGGTCTGGGGGGGTCCGAAAACCAGTCAGGTTTAACCCTAACCCTAACCCTAACATGTCACCCACTGACACATTAAAACATGTTTTAGGGTTTAACCAGTCAGGTCTGTGTAATAATCATGCTGTCTAATCAGCATCTTGATATGCCACACCTGTGAGGTGGGATGGATTATCTCGGCAAAGGAGAAGTGCTCACTATCACAGATTTTTTCAGATTTGTGAACAATATTTGAGATAAATGGTTATTTTGTGTATATAGAAAATGTTTTAGATCTTTGAGTTCATCTCATGAAAAATGGGAGCAAAAACAAAAGTGTTGCGTTTATATTTTTGTTCAGTGTAGATAGAGAGATAGATAGATAGGTAGGTAGATAGGAAGATAGGTAGATAGATAGGTAGGTAGGTAGATACTTTATTTATCCCAATTTGGGAAATGATTTAGTTACAGAAGCAGCAGTGTGTTCAGACATTAAAATAAAAATACCTAAAAAGTGAAATATTGAATTAACAACTAAAGACTAAATGAAAATGAGAAAAATGATATCAAATATAAACAATATCAAATATTCAGGATAATTAAAATGTTCTAAAGAAAAGTCAAAAATACTGCAGTAGCAGGAATATAGTCTTTTACTACAGGAGCATAGACACAGTGTATATACATAGGATACCAATAATTCACTGATCTACAGAAAAGTGCAAACTGTTCACGGTTATCAGGAAGGAGAAAGTCTATAGGACTAACGAGTGATAGTGAAGTGTGATTTTAGAAGAGATTTAAAAGATGAAAATAATTTTGCCAGCCTCTAATTCTCCTCAGTATTAGTTTCCAAATAGAGAAAACACATGTCTTACTCTGCACCGTGAGAGGGACACGTCGAGAGATAACTTTAAACACAATACAAATAGAAATATGATCTGACTCATCATGTCTGGTTAGATGTTAGACTCACCAGATATCCGTGGCCACAGTGACAGGTTCCTGGTGAACGACCTCAGGGGCCACACACTCCGGAGTACCAAACAAACTGTACTGGTGCCGGGACGCGTCTATTTCTTGGCAGAAGCCGAAGTCACAGATTTTAATCTCATCTCTGGGCGGATACACCATCAGGATGTTATCAGGCTGACGGGAGGAGGGATACACATGGAGTTAAGAAACGCAGAATGAACAAAGACACAGCTTACTAACAGAGGTGGGAGAAGTACTCAGATCTTGTACTTGAGTGAAAGTAGAAGTACTCAGGTCTTGTGCTTGAGTAAAAGTACTTAGATCTTGTACTTGAGTAAAAGTAGAAGTACTCAGATCTTGTACTTGAGTAAAAGTAGAAGTACTCAGGTCTTGTGCTTGAGTAAAAGTAGAAGTACTCAGATCTTGTGCTTGAGTAAAAGTACTTAGATCTTGTACTTGAGTAAAAGTAGAAGTACTTAGATCTTGTACTTGAGTAAAAGTACTTAGATCTTGTACTTGAGTAAAAGTATAAATACTCAGATCTTGTACTTGAGTAGAAGTAGAAGTACTCAGATCTTGTGCTTGAGTAAAAGTACTTAGATCTTGTACTTGAGTAAAAGTATAAATACTCAGATCTTGTTCTTGAGTAAAAGTAGAAGTACTCAGATCTTGTACTTGAGTAAAAGTAGAAGTACTCAGATCTTGTACTTGAGTAAAAGTAGAAGTACTCAGATCTTGTGCTTGAGTAAAAGTACTTAGATCTTGTACTTGAGTAAAAGTAGAAGTACTCAGATCTTGTACTTGAGTAAAAGTAGAAGTACTCAGGTCTTGTGCTTGAGTAAAAGTAGAAGTACTCAGATCTTGTGCTTGAGTAAAAGTACTTAGATCTTGTACTTGAGTAAAAGTAGAAGTACTTAGATCTTGTACTTGAGTAAAAGTACTTAGATCTTGTACTTGAGTAAAAGTATAAATACTCAGATCTTGTACTTGAGTAGAAGTAGAAGTACTTAGATCTTGTACTTGAGTAAAAGTACTTAGATCTTGTACTTGAGTGAAAGTAGAAGTACTCTGATCTTGTACTTGAGTAAAAGTAGAAGTATTCTGGTCTTGTACTTGAGTGAAAGTAGAAGTACTCAGATCTTGTACTTGAGTAAAAGTAGAAGTACTCAGGTCTTGTGCTTGAGTAAAAGTAGAAGTACTCAGGTCTTGTACTTGAGTAAAAGTAGAAGTACTCAGATCTTGTGCTTGAGTAAAAGTACTTAGATCTTGTACTTGAGTAAAAGTATAAATACTCAGATCTTGTACTTGAGTAAAAGTACTTAGATCTTGTACTTGAGTAAAAGTAGAAGTACTTAGATCTTGTACTTGAGTAAAAGTACTTAGATCTTGTACTTGAGTAAAAGTATAAATACTCAGATCTTGTACTTGAGTAGAAGTAGAAGTACTTAGATCTTGTACTTGAGTAAAAGTACTTAGATCTTGTACTTGAGTGAAAGTAGAAGTACTCTGATCTTGTACTTGAGTAAAAGTAGAAGTATTCTGGTCTTGTACTTGAGTAAAAGTACTTAGATCTTGTACTTAAGTAAAAGTATAAATACTCAGATCTTGTACTTGAGTAAAAGTAGAAGTACTCAGATCTTGTTCTTGAGTAAAAGTAGAAGTACTCAGATCTTGTACTTGAGTAAAAGTAGAAGTACTCAGATCTTGTACTTGAGTAAAAGTAGAAGTACTCAGATCGTGTACTTGAGTAAAAGTAGAATTACTCAGATCGTGTACTTGAGTAAAAGTAGAAGTACTCAGGTTTTTTACTTGAGTAGAAGTAGAAGTACCAGAGTGTAGGAATACTCTGTTACAGTAAAAGTCCTTCATTCAAAATGTTCCTCAAGTAAAAGTAGAAAAGTATTCTCATCAAAATATAATGAAAGTAGCGACAGTAAAAGTAGTCATTGTGCAGATTGGTCCATTTCAGAATAATAGATATGATATGTTTTATAATGATTGATCATGAAAGTGTTCTCAAAGCTGGTAAAGGAGCAGCTAGTTTGAATGACTTTGTATACTGCAGGGTAGCTTGTGGATTTACTCCAGGTGGAACTAAAGTCTGATTCAACACTTGATTATATTTATATACATTCATCCACATCTGTGAAGTAACTAAAGGTATTAAATACATGGACTGGAGTAGAAGTACAAAGTAGCATAATTGGAAATTCTCAAGTAAAGTACCTCAACATTTTACTTAACTACAGTACTTGAGTAAATGTACTTAGTTACTTCCCACCTCTGCTTACTAATGAACATTCGGACAGGAAGTCTCACTTTAATGTCCAGGTGCAGGATGTTCATGCTGTGAATGTGACCGACTCCTTCCAGGATTTGCTGGATGTAAGACTGAACCTGAAATAAAGAGGAGAGTATTAGTCCAGACCCATAATAATATGATATATTATTAACATGATGTTAGCCAGGTTTTTGTGAATGAATGTGAGTTCTCACCTCTTTCTCTGAGACGGATCCTTTCAGTAATAGATGGTCCAAAAGTCCATGAGAGCAGCAGCTAGAAATCGTGTTAAAGAACTCAGAATACAAATGAAGTTCAACACAATTAAACCCAATGTTACGTTTTATTGAGGTGAAGCGATGACGTCAATTGGTGGCAAAATAACATTCGCAAAATCTGCTAAAAACTGAAGTAAAACATACAATTATCTGCTTAATCTCAAGCATGTTGGACTCAACAGTAAGTCTCACAATTTACCAAAGAATCAAAGGTCCATTGATATTTATATTTACCTGATTACAAAGCAGAAGATTATTTTTGATTACAAAATTGTTTTGGGCTAGCTTTGTTTGAAGCTAACATAATCTAACCACCCTCACTTTGTTTATAGAACACATGCCTCTTTATCATGGATAGTTTATTAATAGATGCTGGATTATATTGAATTAATGAGTAGTTAATTACCCAAAATGAACTCCTTTTGCTGCCTAGATTCTAGTCGTTTCTGCAGATTGTGGTAATCCCTTTCTTTCTTTATCTACAGCTGTGTAAACAAATATAACTCTGACCTCTTAAATCTAAATGTGGACAGTAAACCGTATTGTCACGACATTAAAGCCGAATGCCAGCGCTGACACTCAGTCAGCCTGTATTCCCTGTGTTGTAGCGCTACAACAGGAAGGATACATCTCTGTGATGAGCACCAGAGTGCGTCGGGTGCAGAAGAAGTCGAGCATGCAGGCGACTCGGGGGTGCGCCAGGCGGGACAGCAGGTCTCTCTCCTGGAAGCCTCTGGTCCGAGTACTGCTCCTCACAGGGAGGAACTTGGCAGCGAACACTTCCCCCGTCCGTCTGTGGACGACACGCTTCACCACCCCGAAGGTTCCCCTGAGACACGCAGAGAAGGATCAGATCAGATTCAATCATACCAAGGCGTGCTGTGTGTACGTTTTCACGGAAACATGGCTAAATGACGACATCCCTCCTCTCCCACCTCTCCCGCCTCTCCCACCTCTCCCTCCTCTCCCTCCTCTCCCCCTGGACTTTAAAGGTCTCCTATTATGCTATTTTTAGGCATAAATTCCGCACAATGGGGGATCGGGCTTTCTGTTCAGCTGCCCCTCGTCTGTGGAACTCCCTCCCAGACCACCTGAGGACTCCACAGACCACTGATGCTTTCAAGAAAGGCTTAAAAACCTTTCTTTTTAAAAAAGCTTTTGATTTGATTTTTTTGATTTGATTTTTGATTTTTTTTTGATTATGCCTCATGAAGCACTTTGGGATTGCTGTGAGCAATGAAAGGGGCTTTATAAATCGAATTTATTATTATTATTATATTATGGGTCTCAGATATATAAAAAATCTGGATCAGCGTTTTTAGAGATTTGGGTACGGAGGGAAAGAGAAAGGGTTTTGTTTTCTGAAGCTGCGTGAGTTCCCCGACGCACCGGGGACACATGTTTATGTATGAAAGACATCACAAAGTGCATTTTGCATGATAAGTCCCCCTTACCACCCCACACACACTCAGACACTCAAATCCAGCACCAGACACTTTCTACGCTGCTATGGACAGTCTTGCACTAATGCACATTTCTCAAAGTTATTGAAGTGACTGTTATTTTGTATGTATTGATTGCTGTGCTTTTATTTATGTCTTAATGTGTGCATATGTACAAATGTGTCTGTTGATTGTGTATATATAGGTATGTACATCTTTTTATATATCTTTGTTATTGTATTTGGGATTGTGGGAAACAGTATTTCGATCTCTCTGTCAAGCTTAACACAAACTGAAAGATTGACAATATAGTTGACTTTGACTTAAAGGGGACCTATCATGCTAAATGCACTTTTGTACGTCTTTTATATATGAATATGTGTCCCCCCCGGTGTTCCAGGGAACTCACCAAGTGTCAGAAAACACAACCCTCTCTATTTCCCTCCATACCCAAATCTCTTAAAAAGGGGCTGCAACGGATCTGATACAGACGGATCCAGATTTGAACACTTCTATGACGTCACAGAAGTGGCGCTACGGCTATTGGGCCAACTCCACAAATCAGGAGGAGACAGCCACGGACATTGCCGTTGGAAAGCGCTGGAGACGCTGTAGTACATATGCCAGGCCTGTATATGTATAGTATAAATATGCCTTATATAGGTATGGTCCAACACTATATTATTCAAATATAGCATGATAGATCCACTTTAAAGGCGGATTGGATTTATTAATATTGAGTATGTTCACCTTCCAATTTCCTTGTGGACATCATAGACGGAGAATAACTTCCTCCTCTTCCCGAGCTCCGCCTCTCGCTCCTGACTCTCCAGAGGGCCTGCAGAAGAAATCAAACCTGAGAATAAAACAAGTCCAACACCTGGAGCAACATCGACTATAACCCATTTCATTCAAACGTTGAGTAAAGGGAAGCACACAGACTTGAATATGACGCATTCTGCTCACCTTCCTCCACGTTGAGCTCCGCCTGGCATGAAGCATGTCCGGATTCGTTGTAGGCGAAGCAGGTGTAGGAGCCTCCGTCCTCGCCCTCAGGACACACGATGGTCACTGAGAAACGAGCTCCGTGCTGAACTATCTGCACATTGTCATCAGCTCCAAGCTCCTCTCCATCCTCCAAACACAAGAGGAAAGATTCAGTAGGGAGAGATATAAGAGATATACACATACTGGTCAAAGTTGTGTCCTCCTTAAATAACATAATGCCCTCCTGAACTATCAAAAATGGATGTTTAACTGCTAAAAAACAAAGTTCAGTTTATCTTTATTGTCCAACTAGGGAACATTTGACTTGCAGCAGTTCACAATAAACCACACCAGAAAACATATAACAATTCAACAATAAATGAAACATCTTTAAATAGATTTGTTTTGAGGAAATGGATAAAATAATGAATAAAATATCTTGTGCTACGGTGATAAGTGTTGGCAGAAAGTTTAATAGGTGTGTCACTGTATAATCATATGAGGTGTGTGGCGCAGTGGGTTGTGCATTGGTTAGACCCTCCAGAAAAACGCGATTCTGCGATCGCAGAATTTACCGCATAATCAGCAAAAGGCCGCATAATCCCCGCATTTTTCCACACACAGTTAAAAAAAAAGAAAAGTGAACTCGTCTTGACGTGACGTCATCAGCTCGCGCATCACAGAATGTAAACAACACTGTATAGAGTGAACGTGTGGAGCTCACACGATAGAGAAAACACCAAGATGAAAAAATCTAATCCATCTCATTTACTGGCGAACTTTTCTACTAAAGACCGGGCAAAAAGTGGGGGGAAACTATTCTGCACCCCGTGCAACTGTGTTGGAGCATAAGAGAAAATCGACGGTGACGACCCACTTTGATTCATTCAAACATTCAAAAATGCTTTCTGCTGCTGCGGACAAGAAAGCCAAACAACTCACGTTCACCGAGGCATCAACCTCCAAAACCCTTTCGAGGGCTACAAGAAACGAAGTGAGTAGCCTACAAGATTGAAGCTGGTCAGATAACGAACGAGTAAATTAAAACAGAATGAGGCGGAGAAGTGTGTGTGTGTGTGTGTGTGTGTGTGTGTGTGTGTGTGTGTGTGTGTGTGTGTGTGTGTGTGTGTGTGTGTGTGTGTGTGTGTGTGTGCGTGTGCGTGTGCGGGGGGGGGTGTGAGATTAAAATAGCCCAATTGCTTTTACAATAAATAAACATTGAATGTGTTTAATTGAATAGTAAAGGGGTTTAACGTTAGTGGCAGGTTGTGTGTGAGAGAGAATAAATAAGACAGCCCAATATTAAAAAATTGTTATTATTTTTCCCCGCATATTTAGCATATTTCGCAACTTCCCGCAATTTCACCGCATAAAATCACATAAAAACTCTGCATGTTTAATCGCATAATAAAGGATTTTTGCCCGCGTTTTTCTGGAGGGTCTAATTGGTGTTGGGATCAGAGGGGCACAGGTTCAAACCCCACCGCAGTCAGCATGTCGTTGTGTCCCTGAGACACTTCACCCCAAATTGCTCCTGAGGGGATTGTCCACAGTATTGAGTATGGAAGTCGCTTTGGATAAAAGCGTCTAACAAGTGACATGTCATGTAATTTAATGTAATCCTGTAATGCGTAAATAAAATAATAAGATATGTATTTCTTATCTGTGACATTTATGGTATGCATTTGTGCATGTGTCCCAGGTTAATCACACTTAAAAAGCATCTATAAAAGTAACTTGCATTGAAGGAATATGATATTTGATCCATCCCTAAATCATCTGACAGCCAGGCATAAACCTTTAAGTCTGAAAAGTGAAGCCAATAATGAAGTGCCTTAAATCTGCGTTCTCTCTAATATCCAGCAGGGGGCGACCCAATAGAGGTCAGATTGTGTGGAAGTCAATGTGAGAATGTAACTACTTCTTGATTTATGAGCTCAGTAAACAAAAACAAAACAATAAGATTATGGTCTCAATCTCTACTTTTCTTAATTAAAGCACATTTGTAAATATTGGCCGAATTTAGAATAAAAATAGAGCGTCAGTCAGGCTCTGCTTTAGGGCGGGGCTTCCTTGTGATTGACAGGTTGCTCCCACCAGTGTTGTGCATCCTACCTTGTACCACTGCACATTAGGGGAGGGTCTTCCTGTGATGATGGCAGTGAATGTAGCCGGTGTGCCGGGGTCTACACTCAGATCCTCAGCCGGGACCTGGATGGAGGGGGGGGCTGAACGGGAGAGCAGATCAATAGGTGATTAATCAAAGGGGATAAACGTCAAAAAATAATGTTAAAGCGGTGATAGACACTATTTTGCTTTAAATGATCAGTGTAAAGTCAATGTAATAGAGAGGCGAAGACCCTCCCTTTCCGGGGGAGCTCCATGGGACCTTATTTAGGAAAAATCATGTGTTGAAGTCAGTGGAGAGAGAAAGATTATCTTTCGATCCCGTTTGAATTGTGCTACGAATTACACATATGATGTTTGATGATGTTATTATGTTTCCCCATGCCATCAGACTGCTGAATGTTAAGTAGACCAGTAACACAGAGATTACATTACGCTGCGTAAAGCGCACATATTTTCTATATAGTACGTCTATTTTATTTATATGTATAGTAAGTCTTTATATTTTTAACACACACTTTATCTTTAATTTTATCACAACCACGTCACTATTATTTATTTATATGTACAATTTTAGCAAGTTTTTATATTGTCCTGTTCCTGTAAGCCAGTACAACGAAATGTTGTTTTAATAGTAAACTCTGTGTCTTGTTGAAATGACAATAAATTATGTCTAAGTCTAAGTCAATTTAAAAGATAATTTTGCAAGTCAAAAAAATAAAATGTGTCGTAAAACTGAAGTAACACTTTGTTCTGTGTGAAACCGCTCAATGAACTACATCTCCCATCTCGCACCACACACCCAGACGGCCGTCACGTTGGCACATTTCACTTCTTTCTTTCAGAATGAGGCGGAAAGTATTAAAAGAGGTGAAAATCACTTCAAGTCTGGGCATGTTGAGAGCTGTACATACACACAAGGGGAGTTAGTCGGTTCCTAAGAGCCAGCATGCGGGACTGGGATTCTGGGATTTGTAGTCTTTCTAGTTGAGTATTTTTCATAGTCTCATATTTCAACTGTTTTACGACAAACTGTGACTTTTTTGACATTTTTTATTTTTTAAGATTGACAAACATCATGTGTGTAATTCGTGGCACAATTGAAACGGGATCGAAAGATACATTTTCTCTCCCCATTGACTCCGAAACAAGGTGTCATGGGTCGGAAGTAGATGGGCGGACTTGCCAACCTTGGGACCTCAGACATAGGGAGCATTTCAAACCCACCGCAGAGGGGGGGGGTGCTAGTGGATCGCCGGAGCTGTATTAGATTAACATTAACATGCTTATTGTAAGTGCACTGTCTTGATGGAGCATATGTGTGGGCTGGACCTGTATTATAGGAAAGGAGTGAGCAGAGGCTAGAGTTGTTGATTCTTGTTCTGTTTTCTGTGACTATCTGCCTCACCCTCTCAGAATTTCAGTTGCACGCGCTACTAAAGAGACGCGCTACCATGGAAACCAAACAATGGTGTAGCTTTATTAAAGTCCGACTGGAAACAGTCCTGAGTAAATCGGATTTAGTCAGAAATCGGGAGAAATGCGGGAGAAATATGACCCCGGGAGGAAACCGGGAGAGGGCAATGAAATCGGGAGTCTCCCGTGAAAATCGGGAGGGTTGGCAAGTCTATGGGTGTCGAATGTTGTAATTATTGAAAATAAAAGTCCTAGGAAACAAAGGAAAGGATCCAACAGCTGCAACCACAGTAAAAGTACTTGAAAGCACTAAAGGGGGGAAAGTAAGAACAGTTATGCATTTCTACTTTAAAGAGGGAGTAATACCATCTGTCATTTCCTGCATTTGCTCTGAGATGAAGATCTCCTCCTCTTCCTCCAGGTACAGAGGCGGCTGCTGCACCACCTGACCCACAGAGGCCGAGGGGGGGGAAGCCTCTTCAGAACATTCAGCTCTGGGGAGGAAGATGTGATAAAAGAACAATGCAAGTATGAATTATGGATAACCATTTTGATTTTGAGTTCTTATTTAGTGTTGCTAGTCCAAAGTCCTACATTGTGAGTCTCCTTCTGCAATTCTTACCTACAGCGAATTGTTAGTTTTCGAACATGAACAAAAATGAGGTTTGGGATGATTTTTTCCCATCTCTGACTCTGAAAAGTAACAAGAGTTGTTCATGGTTCCCTCCCGCAGAAATTATATGATTTGGGGAACAAGTTTTCAGATATATTTTCAAGTCAAAAAGCCTAAGTCCAAACCAAAGTCACGAGTTACCAGAGGTGGGAAGTAACTACTATGTATTGAAGTTCTGTACTTAAGTACAATTTTGAGGTACTTTGAGTATTTCCTGTTACTTTGTACTTCTACTCCACTACATGTATTTAATCCCTTTAGTTACTTCACAGATGTGGATGAATGATGTCAAATATAAGCAATTGTTAAATCAGACTTTAGTTCCACCTGGAGTAAATCCACCAGCTACCCTGCAGTATACAAAGTAATTCAAACTAGCTGCACCTTTACCAGCTTTGAGAACACTTTAATGAGCAATCATTATAAAACATATCATATATATTATTCTGAAATGGACCAATCTGCACAATGACTACTTTTACTGTCGCTACTTCAACTATATTTTGATGAGAATACTTTTCTACTTTTACTTGAGGAACATTTTGAATGCAGGACTTTTACTGTAACAGATTATTCCTACACTCTGGTACTTCTACTTTTACTCAAGTACAATACCTGAGTACTTCTACTTTACTCAAGAACAAGACCTGAGTACTTCTACTTTTACTCAAGTACAAGATCTGAGTACTTCTACTTTTACTAAAGTACAAGATCTGAGTACTTCTATTTTTACTCAAGAACAAGACCTGAGTACTTCTACTTTTACTCAAGTACAAGATCTGAGTACTTCTACTTTTACTAAAGTACAAGATCTGAGTACTTCTACTTTTACTAAAGTACAAGATCTGAGTACTTCTACTTTTACTCAAGTACAATATCTGAGTACTTCTACTTTTACTCAAGTACAAGATCTGAGTACTTCTACTTTTACTCAAGAACAAGACCTGAGTACTTCTACTTTACTCAAATACAATATCTGAGTACTTCTACTTTTACTCAAGTACAAGATCTGAGTACTTCTACTTTTACTCAAGAACAAGACCTGAGTACTTCTACTTTTACTCAAGTACAAGATCTTAGTACTTCTACTTTTACTCAAGTACAAGATCTGAGTACTTCTACTACCTCTGCGAGTCACTGGTGTAAAAATCCAAAAGTGATTTGAAATATTTTTTTGATTTGGTCAAGCCAAGTCTAAAGTCATCAAAACTGTGACTAAAGTCAGCACTCTTTTTCAATAAAACAATTATATTTCTAAAGTTTGGGAATAATTCCTCCCTAACTTTTCAATAACCCAACCACAGACAGAAAGTACCAGGTTGAGGCTGAAGCTTTTTAATGTACAGGTTAATACCATAACATTAGAGGCACTAACTGTTCAGGGTGTTCGGGGGGGAAGAGCATCTTAGCGATGGAGGTGGGGCTGAAATCAGTCTGCAGCCATTTCTTCACAAAGGCAGCGGACCAACCCTCTGAGTCTGCATCTACAGAAACAAAAACACTACTCAGAAAGAATTTAAGGGTAAGACACTATGTAAATATATTTTGAGGTATTACTATGCAGCGAAAAGTGGCGAAAAGTACATTACCTTACACACCTGGAACGTTATTAATGCATTTCTTACCTTAACGTGAGGGCTTACCCCCACTAACCCAACACATCAACAGGAAGTGAGCGTAACCCACTTCCTCCCAGCACATGACCATCTGGTGTTGAAGGAGTGAGGAGTTAGCTGGGCATGCGTTGAGGAGGAGAAAGGGAAATGCTGAGAGGTTATTTGTTATCGTGACAATGAAGACTTACATGGAGCGGTCCATGTGAGGAACTTCCTGCTTCAGGAATAGTCAAGAGGGGAGATGGAAAAACACGGAGGTTATGGACAATGGCAGGGAAAACGTGGTTGAACCCGAAAATATGTAAATATATATGCAAATGAAACAACTGAAACAACATCATTATTCTGAATAAGGCTGACTCATCACATGCTGTTTTATTCTACTTTCTATAGTAACAGTGGTCAATTAAAGGTGGGGGTAATTTTGGAGAAACCAGCTCGAAATGAAAATACACAGCCGGAAGTAATCTGCCACTTCCTTACAGAGCCCCTCCTCCAACACACAGGAACGCACACGACCAATGAGGGCACGAGATAAGTTTGTGCACAGATGGAAGGCTGACAGGCAGGTAGGCCATCCAGTTATTTTAGCCGGGCCGGCTCAGATGATTGGTCGTGCTTTTTAAAGTACTACGGCTTCCAGAGATGACATTTTTTTATGTATTTTTTGTCAAAGCACTTCAGATATTCATTGCTATCGGGATGTTAAGAGCATTCCATGGAATATAACAAAAAGTGTATCTCGAGCCGGTTTCTCAAACTTGCCTAACCCACCTTTTAATAGACACCAGTACAAATAAAAAATACCTACATATAGTAAAGTAAAAGTGGTACTTATGTTTTTTTATTTGATTTCATTATGACTGTCGACGTTAATGTGAATTTTGGTTTAATAGATACAAAATTGTCTAGTCTGTCTAATTTTGTGCAAACTATACATAATACATATAAATGACACATACAGTATGCAAGTGAAACAACTGAAACCACATCATTATTCTGAATAAGGCTGACTTCTCATGTACTGTTTTATTCTACTTTCTATAGTTACAATGGTAGATTAATAGCTACTAGTTTAAATGACAAATACCTAAACATAGTACAGTAAAAGCGGGTACTTATTTTAATTTTATTATGGCTGTCGACGTCATGGTTAATCTGACTTTTGGTGTAATAGATGAAAAAATGTCTAGTCTGTCTAATTTTGTGCAAACTATACATAATACATATAAATGACACATCGAGCTCAGCGCAAGTTCAACCAGGAAGACCTTCTTTACTCATTAATTTACTATGCTACGTTACTACTCTCTCTCCTCTCAATAAGTGATCGGGGGCGTCACTCCCGAGCTTAACCAATCACTTCGCTCTATTCTCTCAAGCCTATCATAGCGCTCCGCTAACCCTTTTAAATTTGCTATCCCCCTCTGAAAGCGGTCATTTCAGGTGATTCAACGCAACCCCCCTCCACCCCTGTTCACCTCCTGTCCCTCCGAATCCAGGGTCAAGCTAAGCCCCTCCCCTTCTGACCAAACCCAACTATCCATTCACCACCACCAGGGTCAAGCTAAGCCCCTCTCCTTCAGACCGACCCCAACTATCCATTCACCACCACCAGGGTCAAGCTAAGCCCCTCCCCTTCAGACCGACCCCAACTATCCATTTCACCACCACCAGGGTCAAGGTAAGCCCCTCCGCTTCAGACCGACCCCAACTATCCATTCCCCACCACCAGGGTCAAGCTAAGCCCCTCCCCTTCAGACCGAACCCAAATATCCATTCACCACCACCAGGGTCAAGCTAAGCCCCTCCCCTTCAGACCAAACCCAACTATCCATTCACCACCACCAGGGTCAAGCTAAGCCCCTCCCCTTCAGACCGAACCCAACTATCCATTCACCACCACCAGGGTCAAGCTAAGCCCCTCCCCTTCAGACCGAACCCAACTATCCATTCACCACCACCAGGGTCAAGCTAAGCCCCTCCCCTTAAGACCGAACCCAACTATCCATTCACCACCACCAGGGTCAAGCTAAGCCCCTCCCCTTCAGACCGAACCCAACTATCCATTCACCACCACCAGGGTCAAGGTAAGCCCCTCCCCTTCAGACCGAACCCAAATATCCATTCACCACCACCAGGGTCAAGCTAAGCCCCTCCGCTTCAGACCGACCCCAACTATCCATTCCCCACCACCAGGGTCAAGCTAAGCCCCTCCCCTTCAGACCGAACCCAACTATCCATTCACCACCACCAGGGTCAAGCTAAGCCCCTCCCCTTCAGACCGAACCCAACTATCCATTCACCACCACCAGGGTCAAGCTAAGCCCCTCCCCTTCAGACCGAACCCAACTATCCATTCACCACCACCAGGGTCAAGCTAAGCCCCTCCCCTTCAGACCGAACCCAACTATCCATTCACCACCACCAGGGTCAAGCTAAGCCCCTCCCCTTCAGACCGAACCCAACTATCCATTCACCACCACCAGGGTCAAGCTAAGCCCCTGCCCTTCAGACCGACCCCAACTATCCATTCCCCACCACCAGTGTCAAGCTAAGCCCCTCCCCTTCAGTTCAAACCCAACTATCCATTCACCACCACCAGGGTCAAGGTAAGCCCCTCCCCTTCAGACCGAACCCAACTATCCATTCACCACCACCAGGGTCAAGCTAAGCCCCTCCCCTTCAGACCGAACCCAACTATCCATTCACCACCACCAGTGTCTAGACCCCGGGGGGTTTCATCGGATCGGAGTTCTCCCCTCCCAAATGATACTCCTGCACAACGGGGCCTAATCGCCAAAACATTACATTCATTTGTGTATTCCTGGCAATAAATATGTATTCTTACATCAAAACCGTCTCTCCTGATTGAAATAACGTTGGCAGGGATAGAAAATCCAATGGTACAAAAAAACTAGTTCTAGACCCATAGTTTTATGCATATTATATATATAATATATATATATATATATATAAGTTGCATTGATTGTCGCTTGAAATATGACCAATGTAACTTTAGTTATATCTATAAAACAAGGCCATTTGAATCTGCATCCCTAACCCCAACCCAGGCCCTCTGTGGAGAGTGGAAACATGATGAAAAACACAAAAAACATTCCATACATTCTATGTATTGATGTCTTTTTATGGGTGAGGATGCTGGGAAAATACAGTATGGTTTCTATATTGGATGGAAGACACTTGATCCCGCAGGGTTATGGCAATAGAAGGCTGTTAGAAAAATGTATTACATCTTTATATTATTTATTTGTCTTAAGTCATTTACTTTTGGTGAGTTAACTAAAGCTTAGTTTATTTAACCCTGGCTATGGACTGATTCATTATTAGAATAGGTTTTTTAGGTTATCAGAATTGATAAAAAGAGAGAAACTGTTAGGGAATAATTTGCTTATATAATATTCATGTTCTCCTCTCACTGTTTCCTTTCTCACGGCATGGGTCTACGGCCTTGGGTATAGGAGGGGCAGCTTGGGCGCATTGTTGTTCCCAGTCTTTGACAGAGCACAAGCCGCCATGAGGTAGTTTACTGTTCAAGGACGAAGGCTCCCTGGCGCACATTCTTTCCTATGGACGAGAGCTCTAGTTAGATTCAGGGTCCATATTGCTTTAGTCTGACTGATGAAGAATGTTGATTATTACACTCTGAACTAGTTAAAACCTCGAGCTGCAGAAGAGTTCTTGGCAACCGCTGTGTCAACTTGTGTCACGCCACCTGTCTTGTCAATTCTCCGGCCGAAGCTCCAAATAAACCGTCAGTGTTTGCCATCAAAGCTCCAGCTCTCCTCGTGTCTCTCTGAGCCCTGACTCTCCATTGCTTCAGAAGTTTCCCCCACAATTATTAGTTAATACGTTTTATTTTCATATGACTGATTCATAATCACTTTGATGAACTTTCCAAGTGAATTTCACACAGAAGCAGAAATTAACTCACCACTATTTAAACAAACTTATAAAGAGAGCGTTGAAGTATATTAATGATAAAAAGGTTTAAATACACATATCCTCATGTATGGAGATAAATAACAGGGTCTAGGATTAGGATGATAGCTTATAGTTCAAATACAGGATAACAAAACATGCTATGAAGAAGGTAAGGCTAGATTGTAATGCCGTTTGCAGATGACCCATTGTATAAGGTGCACTGTGAGAGAATTACATTACAGGCTGGATTTTAAATTAAAGTATTTAGACCATATCATAAAATGATATAGAAATAAGATAGTCCATGCTATTTTCTATAGTTGTATAGTCTAGAATCGTCTATTCCATAATTCCCAGGGATCAAGGGACACTTGGTATGGTAGTTTGAAGTATGATGTAATTGTGTGTGAAATGAAAAAAGGGGGAAATGAGTAAAATCTCAAAATGTACCGGATCAGATGGATAAGTGGTTGAAAGTGGAATTTGTGGGTTTTTTGGGAGGTAAAAAGTTGTCATGTGATGATGTGAAGTAAAACATGGTGACGGGATCAGAAGTGAAGAGATCATGTGAACAATGGCATGTGCTTCTTTCCCATGATGCACCCTGAGTGCAGGATATTTACCTGCAGCGTGTCGCTCTGTCCTACCTTTAGGAGGTAAGTCCTGCGGCCGGTCGTCCTCAATGTCGGTCGGCGGGACGTAAACTGGGCAGAGCCCGGCTTTACACTTCACACAGCCAAACTCATTACACAGCTGAAACACACAGGACATCACAATCAGAATGAAATGATAAAAAGCACACATATACAATGGAGGAAATAAGTATTTGATCCCCTGCAGATTTTGTAAGTTTGCCCACTGACAAATAAATTAACAGTCTATAATTTTAATGGTCGGTTTATATAAACAGCGAGAGTAAGAATATCAAAAAGAAAATCTAGAAATTGACATTAAATAAAAGATAAAAATGTATTTGCATTTAACTGTGGGAAATAAGTATTTGACCCCCTAAGTACATGTCTTAGTACTTGCTGGAGAAGCCCTTGTTGGACAAAGAGGTCAGACGCTTCTTGTAGTTGGTCTCCACGGGTGTTTCTCAATGTCGAGTACGCTTGCTTGTCTTCCGAGTCACTTGCTTCAGAAGCTAGGCAAGAATCCTTCCTGGCATTCGGAAAACGAAGAGTGGAACAGACGAGCAGGTGTGCGTCATATGAGAGGCCCAGCCTTACATTTTCCGCTACAGATTTGGGTAAATTGGTCCGTGCGCAAAGCATTGTGGGGATTTTAAGAACGCGGAGTCTACACATGTGCAGCCTGGAAATGTCTCGCTACGAAGTACGCCGGGCTCGGTAGAATTCCAAGTATGCTGGACATTGGAACAGTCCTTCGGCGCCACTCGATGACGTAGTATGCTTGAAATAGTGGCTCTGGAGCAGCTTTACTCGACATTGAGAAACACCCCACTGTGTGCACATCTCAGGAAGGATTGTGGTCCACTCCTCTCTGAAGACCCTCTCCAAATCCTGAAGGTTTTGAGGCTGATGCTTCTGGAAGCTTCAGCTCCCTGCACAGATGTTCTATGGGATGATTAAGGTCTGGAGACTGGCTAGGCCCCTCCATCACCTAAATGTGCTTCTTCTTTAGGCACTCCTTTGTTGCCTTGGCCGTATGTTCAGGTTTATTGTCCGGCTGGAAGACCCATCCATGACCCATTTGGAGCCCCAGACCGAGGGAGATTGATTGTTGATTGATGCCAATTTTTTTCATTTTCAAATAATGGCACCAACAGTTGTCTCCTTCTCACCAAGCTGCTTTCTGGTGGTCTTGTAGCCAGTATCCCAGTATCCCAGCCTTGTGCAGGTCTACAGTCTTGTCCCTGAGGTCCTTAGACAGCTCTTTAGTCTTGCCCATGGTGGAGAGGTTGGAATCTGATTGATTGATTCTGTGGACAGGTGTCTTTTATACAGGTAACAAGTTGATTTACTTTGTTAAAAGAAGAGGACTTATGTCACCGTCTGTGGAAGCCAGAATCCTTGTTGGTGGCAAGGGGATCAAATACTTATTTCCCACAGTTAAATGCAAATCAGTTTTTGTCTTTTATATAATGTCAATTTCTGGATTTTCTTTTTGATATTCTTACTCTCACTGTTAATATAAACTTACCATTAAAATGATAGACTGTTAAGTTATTTGTAAGTGGGCAAACTTACAAAGTCTATTTTTCATTAGTTTTACCAAAATAACTTGATTTAATTGTATTTAAAATAACATTTCCAAAGAAATAAATCTTTTGATTATATGGATATGTTTTTTACCTCACACTCGTACTGTCCGATATCTGCCTCCGTTGCCGTGGTGACCGTCAGAGACAAGATGCCGCTCCGAGCATCGTTCAGGATCAAGTATTTCTGCTGATCGCTGAGCTCTCTGCCATCTTTCATCCACCTGCAAAAAATAAATCTGGTTCAAAATCTGGTCTGAAGAAATGTGCCTTGGTTCTTTTGTGCATAGACAAGAAATATAAATATGTGTCTAAAGAGAGCTGGGTGAAATGTATTGATGTTTTTTTCCACACACAATAATGGATATAACCACTGTAGGTCAATGTTGTCATACCGTATCCGTGGTATAGGGGCAGTCAGGGTGGAGCAGGTGAACTGAACGTCTTCTCCTTCGATCAGACAGGCGCTCTCCAGCCGACACACAAACCTGGGTGGAGCTGCAGAGAAGAAGAAACACATTCAAGTATCAGCTGTCCTACTTTCCCCAATCCGGACAGATTCCATCGTTTTGTGAATGGGATTTCACAGATTGAAGTGGGACTGGAACTTGAATGTCCATTTGAACTTGTTTTGTCTCCTCCCCCTCCAGACTCACCCCTCACCACCACCTTGGCCAGAGTCCCGGCGCTGCCCATGGAGCTGGAGGCGTAGCAGGCGTACTGCCCCGAGTCCTCCGAGGAGAGGCTGTCCAGGACCAGCGTGCAGCCGCCAGAGCGCTCAGAGGAGATGATGTGACGGGGGTCGTCCTCCAGAGGGAGGCCGTCTGAGGGGGGGGGGGGGGGGGGGGGGGCATCAGAGAGTTACTGTCAAACCAGTGGAGTGGAAGTAGTGGAGTAAAAATACCTTGTTACTGTACTCAAGTACATTTTTCTGGTATCAGTACTTTACTGCACTACTTATTTTTCTGACGACTTTTTACTTTGACTTCTTACATTTTGAACTCAAATACCTGTACTTTCTACTTCTTACATGTTGAACACAAATACCTGTACTTTCTACTTCTTACATGTTGAACACAAATACCTGTACTTTCTACTTCTTACATGTTGAACTCAAATACCTGTACTTTCTACTTCTTACATTTTGAACACTAATACCTGTACGTTCTACTTCTTGCATGTTGAACTCAAATACCTGTACTTTCTACTTCTTACATGTTGAACCCAAATACCTGTACTTTCTACTTCTTACATGTTGAACACAAATACCTGTACTTTCTACTTCTCACATGTTGAACCCAAATACCTGTACTTTCTACTTCTTACATGTTGAACACAAATACCTGTACTTTCTACTTCTCACATGTTGAACTCAAATACCTGTACTTTCTACTTCTTACATGTTGAACACAAATACCTGTACTTTCTACTTCTTACATGTTGAACACTAATACCTGTACTTTCTACTTCTTACATGTTGAACTCAAATACCTGTACTTTCTACTTCTTACATGTTGAACTCAAATACCTGTACTTTCTACTTCTCACATGTTGAACCCAAATACCTGTACTTTCTACTTCTTACATTTTGAACACAAATACCTGTACTTTCTACTTCTTACATGTTGAACACAAATACCTGTACTTTCTACTTCTTACATGTTGAACTCAAATACCTGTACTTTCTACTTCTTACATGTTGAACTCAAATACCTGTACTTTCTACTTCTTACATGTTGAACTCAAATACCTGTACTTTCTACTTCTTACATGTTGAACTCAAATACCTGTACTTTCTACTTCTTACATGTTGAACACAAACACCTGAACTTTCTACTTCTTACATGTTGAACTCAAATACCTGTACTTTCTACTTCTCACATTTTCCAAACAGGCTGGTTCCTTTAGTCTGAATGTGTGTTTGGTCGCGTGATCATTATTATTTAGAGTCATTGCGTGCCTATTGATTTGAACACGATCCGTGTATCCATCATTTCCTGGTCTTCTCTAAAGAAGAGGGACCAATGGAAACGTTGTCATGTTGCCGTTGGTCACCATGGAAACATTCATTAGCTAACAATGACATTATTGTTCTATTAATATAAAGGGAGGTCAGGTACTCTTTAAAACAGCTGCTAGTTATGGGTACTTTTTACTGAAGTACATTTCAAAGCCTCTTTACTTTGACTTGAGTAAAGAAGTTTAGTCAGTACTTCTACTTTCACCAGAGTATTTTTAAACACGAGTATCTGTACTTCTACTTGAGTAAAGGATGTGTGTACTTTTGACATTTCTGCAAACCATCAATGAAAACATACAATGCACGTCTGCACATTTTCTTCTTGGATAAATGAGGAAGAAACATTACAGGGGGTAAACACAGACTAACACTTTGGTACAGTATGTAGTATATTAATATCTTAATGAGGTTTTCTGACCTTTGAGCCAGCTGACCTCCGGTTTGGGCGACCCTGAGACCCTGCAGGTCAGTTTGATGGTCTCTCCTATCTTTGAGGTGCAGTCAGACAACAGAGACTCAAACACCGGAGGACCTGTTGGTACACACACAAAGACATAAAATCATGTGAGATTTAAAAGACAAACGAGCAGCTTCTGCAGTAAACGCAATCAAAAAATATATTTTTGGTTGGAAGTTAGCAGCAATACATCTTAGGGCTGCTCGATTATGGCAAAAATCATAATCTCAATTATTTTTGGTCAATAATTGATATCACGATTTTTTAAAACGATTATCCATTTACTTTGAAAACATCCATTTATTGAAAAACATAATGTGAACCGTATGTTTTTAACAGTTGATTAACCTGAACTTTAAGTCTAATTCAAATGAAAAACCAATACAATTTAAAAATAAATAAAAATAATCGTTTTATTTTGATTATAATGCTTTTTACTAGGGGTGCACCGAATGGGAAATTCTTGGCCGAAACCGATACCGAAAATAGGAAACAGTTGGCCGAATGCCGAAAGGCCGAAAATGATTAATAGAAATATATATATATATAATGTATACATTTTTACCAATGTTGTTCAGCTACCTGATTATGGAAAAAGACATGATTATGGCAAAACTTAACTTCAATAATAATCACTATTATGGGTCCATAAAACATTTATTCAGCACTTTTGAATGCATACAGCCAGGCCTTCAACAACAACAAATGCACCTATAAGTTTGGTAACCTAACGTGTTGTTGTGATGACGTAATCAAAACGCGGCGACAAGCACGGCGCGCGACCATGCTCGCGGCTGGCTCACAGCCAACATGTCTGCCGCTTGGAGATATTTCTAAATATCAGAGAAAGAGGCGCGGATTGCGATTTGTAAAACGTGTTCAGCTGACATTTCTCGAGGGGGTGTAACTGCAAAGACTTTCACCACTTCGGGATTACTCCACCACTTGAAATCAAAACACCCGGACAAATATGCGGAGTTTGATCAACGTAACCCTGTTCTCTGACATTCGGTGATATTTTTTCGGTGCTAGCCGAAAGGGCCTTTTTAACCATTTTCGGCCGATAATTTTCGGTGGCCGAATATTCGGTGCATCCCTAGTTTTCATAATTGTTGCAGGCCAAAATCGTAATTGCGGTTAAAATACGATTAATTGAGAAGCCCTAATACATCTGAAAACAGAGAGGAAAAGTGAAATATATTTCACACTAAATTGTCATTTCAGCTTCTAAAAAGATGCAACTGCAATGCCTGTGTAGTGCTATTGCACGATTAAAAGGTAGGGATTGACTAAACTGAACATCTCAAATACAGCATTTAAGTATTTTTCAGGTACATGGTTGTTGTTTACGAAATCCGACATCTGTGTGAAAAAAAGGGGTAAAAAAAAGGAACATTATTGAGAAACTTAGAAAAACACTGCTTAAGCTGCCATTGTAGGATTCAAGGATGTAAGGCTTTGAGTGTCATGTGTGCATAGCTACAGAGGAGATATATCAATTAAAATGTTAAGTCACAAGCTCCTCCAAGAGTGCCACGCAATAAAACGGATAAAATAGTGAAACAAACACTTAAATAATACGAAACAAAGGCAGAGTTGGAACGGAGCCAAGGACACGGCAGCCATCATGGATTAGAGCATGTTGATTGAAAATAGAAAGTAAAAAATGTTGATATAGTTTTGATGTTTTGATGTATATATAATATCCTGCTTTATATTTTGTTACTGTGCATTTGTAATTTAACATGTATATTTTCTACTTTTTTTTGTTTTTTTATTTCTATTGAGATGTTTACATTTTGGACATTTTATTTCTTATGCTGCTGCAACGCAAACACTTCCCAAATTGGGATCAATAAAGTACATCTTCTCTTCTTATCTTATAAATATCGGCTGAAGGGCACTCACTGTTGCCGGGCAGACTGGCCCTCTGCTGCAGCTCCTTCAGGTCCTTCAGCCAGGACAGCTTCACCGCGGGGGGGCCCTGCAGCGTCAGCCTCCTCACGGACCCCCGGTGCTCGTGCCACAGACCCCAACACCTCTCGTCTTCACCCAGAGCCTCCTTCACCTCCACATCATTCAGCTGGAGGAGGAGGAATAAGAGGTAGAGGGATCAGTCATCTCTGACGACAGCGTACCAATAGGACAAAGCAGGGGTGTCCAAACTTTTTTCACTGACGGCCATTGTTGGGAAAACACTGAATGTCCTCTTCCAACATGAGAGTCACATGATAACAAAGGTATCCCAACTGTAGCTGTGAACATGACAGGATGTGTGTTTACCTAGCAGAGCATCAGGACTGTTTGAGGCATATGATAGCTATGTGATTAACATGATGATTCAGCCTCTATGGAGAGAGACATATGACAAGCATGATCATTTCTGACGTGGAGCTAATCTGAAGTAAACATTGAATACTGCTTTCTATTCCTCCATCTTGTGACTGAGTAACTCCCTCTCTTGGATATCAGCATGTGAAGGACACTGTTCAGGAACTAGTTGATGCTCTGTATGTGATGACTACTTTTTAGAGATTTTGAGAAAAAAAGTCAGATTTTTGAGAAAAAGTCAGAATTTTAAGATTTTGAGAAAAAAGTCAGAATTTTTAGAAAAAGTCAGAAATTTGAGATTTTGAGTTAAAAAGTCCGATTTTTTTGATTTTAAGTTAAAAAGTCAGATTTTTTTAGATTTTGAGAAAAAAAGACAGAATTTTGAGATTTTTAGTTTTAAAAAGACAGAATTTTAAAATTTTGATAAAAAATACAGAATTTTGAGATTTTGAATCAAAAAGTCAGAATTTTGAGATTTTGAGAAAAGTCAGAATTTTGAGATTTTGAGAAAAGACAGAATTTTGAGATTTTGAGTAAAAAGTCAGATTTTTTAGATTTTGAGAAAAAATACAGAATTTTGAGATTTTGAGAAAAAAGACAGAACTTTGAGATTTGGAGAAAAAAGACAGAACTTTGAGTTTTTGAGAAAAAAGACAGAACTTTGAGATTTGGAGAAAAAAGACAGAACTTTGAGATTTGGAGAAAAAGTCTGAATTTTGAGACAAAGTCAGAATGTTGAGATTTTCAGAGGAAAAAACAACATTTTGAGAAAAAACTATTTTGTTCATGACAGGATGTGATTACTTAGAAGAACCGGTGTTCCTCCATCTTGTGACTGTGGAACTCTCTCTCTTGGATATCAGCATGTGAAGGACACTGTTCAGGAACTAGTTGATGCTCTGTATGTGATGACTACTTCCATTCTGGAGAGGATCACAGATACATGGATCCTGAGGTTGAAGCTCAAGCCGGTGACCAGTGATATTTTTCTAACAGCCACATACAGAGTAATATACAAAGGCACCCTCACTAGAGGTGAGCTTTGTGTCTCATTAGTTTAGTTAAGCTCTCCGTAGGGTTCAATTTATTTGGTTTGCAGCTCATTCCTTAAAACAGAAGACTCAGATTGTTGCTAATAAGTGGAAATGGAAAGGGTGTATTTCAAGCTCGTTCTGCACTTACTGTAAGTGATCGGGCTTTTTTAATATCAACTAAGATTTGTATGGAACATTTTCTCAACTTCAATTGACTGAATGTATTTGAAAATGTATGAACACGTGAAATATATGTTTAGATATATTTAAGATGTTATATAAAAAGCACCAGTTTGATGAGTGGGCCATAATCCATTTTACTTTTAGAATGTTCTAGCAGATCTCACCTTCATCTTGTTCTTGAAGGTGTAGGAGTCGCTGCTCACACCGGAGTCTCTCTTCAGTTTACACAGCACGATGCACTCTTTAAAGAGGAACACTTGTCTCTGGTGTCCTCTGGAGGCGGCCTTCACCTCTGGAGACTCCTCCCACACCGTGAACACGCCCTGAAGAGAAACCATGCAGGGTTTTATAGAAATGGATCAGGACAAAGAGTGAGCGAATCTTTTTTCCTGAAACTTTCAGAATCTCTTTACGCAGAGGGGACACATGTTTATAAAAGACATGAAAAAGTGGATTTTGTATAATATTACATTACATTACATTTAGCTGACGGTTTTATCCAGAGCGATAGGTGACCTTTAAATGGAAAAAAGCCTCATAATAACCCCAAGTTAGTTCAGGATGTTTGTGTTCCTCCAGAGGCTAACCTAATGTTAATACATGTCAGCTTGTGGTCACCTGTCTGACGGGCTCCCCCAGAGCGATGAGAGGAGCCGGGTAGTTCTGGATCAGAGAGACCTGCTGCAGGTTGTCTGACCTCCAGGGCAGAGAGGACACCAGAGAGAAGGAGTCCTCCAGCAGGCAGCAGCTCTGACCACTGCGAGCCTTGTTCTTTATAAACTCCTGCAAGTAACACATAACAGGCATTCAGCGGACACACTCTAAAGAAGGGACTACAAGTGGTGAAACATATATTATAAATATCCATTTTGCAAATACTCAAAGTTCTCTATAATAGTCCTTTTTGACTCAGAGTTGCAAGATGGAATTATATATTTGACTATCACTCTGACATTAATAATTTGACACATGTAATAGTGAAAGACTAAACGTGTGCAGACCTTCAGGAGAGCCTGGTACGTCTGGAGCCTCTCCACTGGTCTCTGGAGGAAGGTCAGGACGTCCATCACAGGAGCATCAGACTTACCAGATTCTGGCAGCTCCTGAAATGAGATGAGGGACATTTTTAAGGGAATATTTCACCCACAAATATTCATTTTTTTAATATAAATAACTAACTTTGTTCATCTTGCATGCCTGAAGTAAATTGGGACAACGTTTAACAGAAAAACTATAGTATATGAAAACAGCCGTTTCCAAATTCTAACAGAACTTGTGCATTTATCCAGTCGTATGCTCCCTACTGCTCAAAATAGTTTTCTCTGTTGTTAAAGTGATTTATTTGTAGTTCCTCGAGAATTTGTCTCAGCTTTTTCTCAGATTCTTTGCTCGATGTTGGAAAAACACCAACGTTGCAATTCAGAAAACTGGGTTAAACAATGTTATGAATTAATAGAAACAGGTTTCGTGAATACCTTAAAGTACTGTTGCACGGTCTTGTCAGAGACGCAGGCCTCAGCTTGAGTCTGTCCCGTCAGATAGTGCAGATACTTCTCAAAGTCTGCAGCGTTCTTCAGGAGGAGCATCGCCACGTCGTCGTCAGTGGAACAGTCTCTGAGCCGGGGGAGGATGGACCTGAGCAGACATCAGATAATGAGTTATAACAGTTTGACTGTGGAGAGGACACAGTGCAAAGAGACGTTGGAAAACGTCATACACACAGCTGGACACCAACTACTTACGTTCATGCAGTGTGGCAAATAATGGCACGAGAGCAGAGGGCTGTGTATAAGATTATAGAGTTTTTATACTTTAAAACGTTATATCAATTGATTGCCTTGATGCTCTGTAAACTCAAGGCAAACCTTAGACAAAAGGGAAAACGACCATTTTTCTTGGAAAGTTTTTAGTATTTCTAAATTCTCAGTGACCATAAGAATCACAAGTAAGTAATTCATGCAGTTTGTCTGTTAAATACATTACATACATACATTTGATCAGAAACTTTCCAATAAAAAAACAGATCGTACACAAAATGAAATGTAAAAATGGTATCTTGTGTGATATGCACAGTAATGACTGACACAACATTGACTTGGTGTGCATTTGAAGAAATATCGAACTTGTTTTGCAGGGGAAAAAAACATTTTTGATTATTCTTGGAAGTTAGAAAGTCAATCAAAATCTAAGAAGGTAGGAATCTCAATTTACTCAATCGATTTTTCCCCAGAACCTGATCATGTATGTTTTATTTATTTATTTGGATGTTGTCTAGATGCATTCAAATGAGCATTGTGTTAAAGGAAAGGTTGTGTGTGTGTGTGTGTGTGTGTGTGTGTGTGTGTGTGTGTGTGTGTGTGTGTGTGTGTGTGTGTGTGTGTGTGTGTGTGTGTGTGTGTGTGTGTGTGTGTGTGTGTGTGTGTGTGTGTGTGTGTGTGTGTGTGTGTGTGTGTGTGTGTGTGTGTGTGTGTGTGTGTGTGTGTGTGTGTTACCTCTCGTGCAGAGACACAATGTCCCTGATGTTCCTGAAGATGATCTCTTTCTGGTTCAGGATGTTGACGGGGACGTGTCGGCTGGACTCCAGATACTGAAGTTGGTGAGAGGTGAACATCTTCATCTCCTTCACAAACTCCTCCTCTCCATCAATCAGGCCCTGGATCAGTTGGCTGGAGAATAAAGGAAGTGAATGCAGATCAGATGTGATGCAGCTGTGTTTGTTTTTACATCTGAGATTTGTTATTTGGACAATTATGTCCATCATCACAAAAGTTAAAGATACTTTGAGAAATAAAAGCAAGAATGGGGCGAAGCCTGCGAGCTAGTTCAGGCAGTCAACTCGAGCACCAATGATACATTAACACGTGACGCACCTCGTCCCTCTTACAACCAACCAATCACATTCTCCTAAACATGCCGCTCTATTTAAGGTCTTCCTGCCTCTGCCTCGCTATGCTGCTGCTGCTGTGTTCACTTGCTATTGCTACGTTCATGTTGCTGTGTTTCATGTTGCTGCTGCTTGCCTGCCCCCCCCACCACCCCAGCATCCACCCCAGCTTCCACCCCAGCTTCCACCCCAGCTTCCACCCCAGCATCCATCCCAGCTTCCACCCCAACTTCCACCCCAGCTTCCACCCCAACTTCCACCCCAGCTTCCACCCCAGCATCCACCCCAGCATCAACCCCAGCTTCCACCCCAACTTCCACCCCAGCTTCCACCCCAGCATCCATCCCAGCTTCCACCCCAGCTTCCACCCCAGCTTCAACCCCAGCTTCAACCCCAACTTCCACCCCAGCTTCCACCCCTACTTCCACCCCAGCTTCCACCCCAGCTTCCACCCCAGCATTCACTCCAGCATCCACCCCAACTTCCACCCCAGCATCCACTCCAGCATCCACCCCAGCTTCCATCCCAGCATCCACTCCAGCTTCCACCCCAGCTTCCACCCCAGCATCCACCCCAGCATCCACCCCAGCTTCAACCCCAACTTCCACCCCAGCTTCCACCCCTACTTCCACCCCTACTTCCACCCCAGCTTCCACCCCAACTTCCACCCCAGCATCCACTCCAGCATCCACCCCAGCTTCCACCCCAGCTTCCACCCCAGCATCCAAATAAGACTCCTAAATGTTTATTCTAGAAGTTTTCTTTCCACTCGTTTAAAAAAGAAAAAAACATGTTGAAGAAGCAAAACCAGTGTGTCATGATTTAATGACATTACTAGTTTAGTATAGAAAGTCAAAATAATATAATATATAACTGCAGGATGACGGACCTCAGAGCTCTCCTGTACTCTTCTCCTGTCGACCCGATCCCATCGAGATCCTCCTGAGGGGCTCTCAGCTGAGGGAAGGTCTCCTGTACAAACCATCATTTAATAATTATGAAAAGCCTTTTCATTTATTATTACTTGAGGAAATTAATATCTACATCAACAACATCACAACATTGCAGTACA
Organism: Notothenia rossii; assembly: GCF_949606895.1. Lineage (NCBI taxonomy): Eukaryota > Metazoa > Chordata > Actinopteri > Perciformes > Nototheniidae > Notothenia > Notothenia rossii. Next base: position 92,735,167 of record NC_136912.1, read on the forward strand.
ATTGAGTATTGCTGAGTAAAGACCTGAATACTTCATATACAGTATGCTCAAGGTTTCAAACTATAACACCGTTGCAAAGTATTGGAGTTTACTTGTTGATTTATGAATCCTACCTTCCTCTTCTTCTCCAGATATGCGGGACACACCCACCCCTGTCGGACGGGGGTGGTTTTGGTGGGTTTGGTCCGCACCAGCCAGCGGTCGGGATGAACAGAGTCCAGAACCTCCACAAACTGACCCTCCTTCAGAACAAAACTCTCCTTATTCCCAAATTCTGGACTGCAGTCAGCTCGAGCCACGTACATTTCAAAGGTCTGAGAGGAAAGAAGCAAACATGTTACAACATTTCAAATCTTATACAATCCTATGGGCAATTTTACTTTGTATAAATGTTTTACGACTACTGCTACTACTACTGCTACTACTGCTACTACAGCTACTACTACTACTACTACTGCTACTACAACTACTACTACCACTACCACTACCACTACCACTACTACTACTACCACCACTACTACTACTACTGCTACTACAGCTACTACTACTACTACTACTGCTACTACAGCTACTACTACTACTACTACTGCTACTACAACTACCACTACCACTACCACTACCACTACTACTACTACCACCACTACTGCTACTACAGCTACTACTACTACTACTACTGCTACTACTACTACTACTACTACTACTACTACTACTACTACTACTACTACTACTACCGCTACTACTGCTACTACTACTACTACTACTACTACTACTACTACTACAACTACTACTACGGCTACTACAACTATTTTTGTTAATTGACATTACTTTAGTGTTTCTATTTCCTTCAACTGTATACCTTAGTGAAATTACATTAATTATATCTTGATGCTAGTAGTTTTGTACTTTTACTTAAATAAAATGTCAGGGTTCTTTATGCAAATCTGCTGCTGCTAATACTACTAAATAGAGCACATACATGAAAAATGGAAAATACAAAAAATAGAAAATGTCACATTTCTGCAGTTGTTAATTAGACCCTCCAGAAAAACGCGGGCTAAAATCCTTGATTATGCGATTAAACATGCAGAGTTTTTATGTGATTTTATGCGGTGAAATTGCGAAATATGCGGAAAGCTGCGAAATATGCTAAATATGCGGGGAAAAGAATAACAATTTTTTTAATATTGGGCTGTCTTATTTATTCTCTCTCACACACAACCTGCCAATAACGTTAAACCCCTTTACTATTCAATTAAACACATTCAATGTTTATTCATTGTAAAAGCAATTGGGCTATTTTAATCACACACACACACACACACACACACACACACACACACACACACACACACACACACACACACACACACACACACACACACACACACACACACACACACACACACACACACACACACACACACACACACACACACACACACACACACACACACACACACACACACACACACACACACACACACACACACACACACACACACACACACACACACACACACACACACACTTCTCCGCCTCATTCTGTTTTCATTTACTCGTTCGTTATCTGACCAGCTTCAATCTTGTAGGCTACTCACTTCATTTCTTGTAGCCCTCAAAAGGGTTTTGAAGGTTGATCCCTCGGTGAACGTGAGTTTTTGGCTTTCTTGTCCGCAGCAGCAGAAAGCATTTTCGAATGTTTGAATGAATCAAAGTGGGTCGCCACCGTCGATTTTCTCTAATGCTCCAACACACAGTTGCACGGGGTGCAGAATAGTTTCCCCCCACTTGTTGCCCGGTCTTTAGTAGAAATGTTCGTCGGTAAATGAGATGGATTAGATTTTTTCATCTTGGTGTTTTCTCTATCGTGTGAGCTCCACACGTTCACTCTATACAGTGTTGTTTACATTCTGTGATGTGCGAGCTGATGACGTCAAGACGAGTTAAAAAAAATTCTCCTCAACTTTGTGTGGAAAAATGCGGGGATTATGCGGCCTTTTGATAAATATGCGGCCTTTTAAAAATCTGCGCCATTTTGCTGATTATGCGGTAAATTCTGCAATCGCAGAATCGCGTTTTTCTGGAGGGTCTGGTTAATACTACTGTTAACACAGAACACACATGCAAAATGTAAAATATGAAAGTACCTCTCGTCTGTCCTCCTCCCCCTCTGACTCTGATCCAGAGACGGTGCTGGTGAGAGGTGTGTGAGTGCGGTGGTGTTTGGGAGACGGTGCCATCATCTTACTTTCATGACCACCTATGAATTAGAGACGTACGACACTATGACCTGATATGAAATATGCTGGTGAGGTTATAAACAATTACAAACTAGTTAGGTTAAAATGCATGTATTTATAGACTTCTTAAGAAACTGCTTTCAAATTGAACATTTCAGATTGAAAGTTTTTTCCCAGGCTCTCAACTTAAACTGAGAATTTCCAGATAAGTTAAAGGCAATTCTACATAAACTATAATGCGTGTAAAACCGTTTTTGAATGATACGATCTTTAGTTAAATGTACTAAACCTTTCTACTCTATGTTTTAGTGAGAAAACAAAGACTGAAAAAAGTTTGAAAGTTAGAAAATACAGACAACTTTACCGACCTTTGAACTTAAGTCGAGTCTTGGGAATTGGTGTAGGAGCCATCTGTTCTTTATCACCTTTTGGAGATGCTTGATCCACTGCTTTTGTCACTTCTCTGAAACAGTATTCATAAATTGTTTGTCTATCTTCGATAGCACAATGCAAAGGATTAGCATTACAATTTACATAACAAAACTAATCTTTCTGATCTCTGACCTTGGCACATCTGGACCAGAATCAACAGGTTCCAACATATCCGGAGCCGTGTCATAATCCGAAGGACTGGACACTGATTGAGGTAGAAACTCATGTTAATAAAATCCAAACATAATAATTCCTCATTTGTTGTGATTACAGACGTGTTACTCACTGGAGCTGGCAGCAATAAGCGAGGATCCTCTCCTCTCCTGTAGTCTCCTCTGAGAGTCCAGCTCCGTCAGATTATAGGACTCCCACAGAGAGACACTCTCATTTTCTACATAGTTTTCAGCATCTATACCTGATGACGGTACCTCGGTTTGAGTCTGAGGAAGATCAAGAGTCTGAGTCTGAGGAAGGTCCTGAGTCTGAGTCTGAGTCTGAGGAAGACCCTGAGTCTGAGGAAGACCCTGAGTCTGGGGAAGACCCTGAGTCTGAGTCTGAGAAAGATGTTGAGTCTGAGGAAGGTCCTGAGTCTGTGTTTCTGCCTCAGGCTTCGGCGGTGCGACTTGCAGAGGAGTTATGGCGGCAAGCAGAGGGTGAACAGGTTTCTGGTTTATCGGAGCAGGTTTCTGAGGCGGCACTACTGTTAGGTTTCCATTGTATGAGGTCATACCAAACTTATTCACCACCTCGCATGTGTAGACCCCACTGTCGATCAGAGTCAGGTTCTTGATCACCAGAGTGCAAACACCATCATCTGTGGTCTCAACACGGCATCGCTGATCATTCATTATTTGTTGTCCGTTTCTCAGCCAGCGCGCCATGCTTGTTTTTCCTTCGGCAACACACACCAGCGTGACCGTATCATGAAGATCTGCACTCTGGTTCTTAAACACCTCTTTGAAGACGGGTCGCATGTCTCTGCGGGTTTTGAAGCCCTTAAAGGCTGCCTGGATTCTGACGGCAGCCTCTTGCATTTGGGGTTCATCCTCAACACTGATGTCCATTTCTTGGGAGTCTTCATTTGGTGGTTGTTCTTTCTGGGGTACTGTAATTGGAGGAAGAGTAGCAGGCTGGGTTGACCCATCAACAAAAGAGAAAGGAGGTTGGACGATGCTGTGGTTCGATGGTACCTCGGTCAAAGCCTCTGAGAACGTTTCATCTTCAGAAATGTAGAGGAGAGGAATTCCTTCTGAAACGTTTGTCGCTTGTTGACCCTCTTGCCTTCTTATCGGCTCGACTGCCAGTTTAATGTCCTGGTTCAGTTCGGGATCCTTTCTCATTGGTTTTACTGGTTGTTTCATCGGTTGCTTGGCGTTTGCAAACTTCTCCGCACCATTCACCGGTTGCTTAAGCTTCTCAACAATCTCAGTGTCTGTAGCTGAAGATAGTTTCCTCCCCAATCTTGGTTTCTCTTCAACCTCTTTTTTCCAAGACTGTTTCATTGGCCGATCATCGTCTGTTGTTTTCACCACAACACTTGGCATCGTACGCTCGTCTTGATCCGTCTCCGTGTCCCTTGATGATTGCTTTTCCATTCCCCCCTTTGATTTGCTTTTAGTCCTTGCGGGTGGTTTTGGAGGGGCTTCTTTTTCTAAAGTCTTTACTGGTTGTGCTAATGATTGTTTCTCCAGCTGATCGACAGAAGGCACTAGTTTAAGTGTATTATTCTCTTGCTCTGCCTCTGTGGACACTTGTTTCAAATCTCTTTGTTTCTGGTCGTCCTCAGAGTCATTTGCAGTAGGTTTAACTGATTGGACAATGCTCTCCTTTGTATCATATCCAAGTGGTTCCTTTCCTACTGCTACCTTCGCTTTAGATCTAACTGGTGGTTTGAACAGTTCATCGTCTTCTACTTTGACCTTCTGTCCTGTAGACTTCTCTTCTAGCACGTTAAGTGTTTCATCCCCAATAGACTTCTCCATAGGTTTCACTGGCTGTTTTTTATCCTCAATGTTCTTCAACAGGACTTTTTCTGGATGGCGTACCTTCCTCTCAACTTCACTTGTTGTCTCCAAAGGCTTTCCTGCTTGTTTTAAGCTCTGTTCAACTTCATTTTCCTTTTGGTCAAATACAGCGTCTCCTAGAACCGTGTCTGATTGAGCCACATTGTGTTCAACCTTAACTAATTTCTCTGAACGCGTTCCTGGTTGTCTCTTCTCCACGAATACACCCATCTCTGTCTCCAAAGGCATTGCTTGTTCTTCCACCTCCCGGTCAACCCCATCATCCTTCTCCAGTTGTCTCATTGCCTCATCAACCTTCTTGTACACTTCATTGTCTTTCTCAAGTTGTGTTACATTCTGTGTTACACCAACAACTTTTTCCAACAATCTCGCAGGTTGGACGCCCTGTTTAATGTCAAACATTGGCTCCACATCTTTGTCTAAACTTGTGATAGATGCTTTCCTAGCAGCTCTCTTTTTGGGCTCTGGAGGAACAGGTTTGGCTTCTGGGAGTCCAGGCTTCTGGTTGTCTGGAGGAGAAGCTGGTTTGGAAACAGTGCCCTTAGCCCGGGGAAGGACAGTGGGAGGCTCTACTTTTGGTGGAGTTGGTTCTAGAGCTAGACGAGATTGCAAAACATAATTGGTTGGCAACTTGTTGGTGTGTGGCGGTGGTTTGAGAGAGAAATAAAGGTTGTAGGTACATGTATTCATACGGTATGGACTGAAGCGCTAAAGGCTGTCTTTGTAAAACTGAATACAGACATTGTTCATAACATTGTTCACAACATTTACATGATAACCCCAACCCTATCTTTTTTTCTTATAGACAATATGCCAGTATGTGAATGCCTTAACTTAAGAAATAACCGTAACCCCCAAAACTGAGGTACACAAACACAGAACAATTCATTTTTGTTTGCAGATACACTCTTACTAATTAGGTATTAAGACACACCCACCTTTCACTGTCACAGTTGCAGAGGTATCTGCACTTCCAGCTTGACATGAGTAGCTACCACTGTCTTCAGGTTTGAGATCCTTGATGTGCAGCTGCAGGAGGCAGCCATCTTGTTTCATCTCGTACTTCCTGTTAGCTCTCAGTGGCAGCCTGTTCTTCTTCCATTGCACTGACGCTCCAGGTTTGGACAGCTCACAACAGAGTATAGCTGTACCTTCCTCGTCAGCCTCTGTGCTTTGCAATTCTTCTTGGAAGAATGGTGGAAGCTCTGGAAGAATAGGTAAGGATTGGAAACACTTTAGTATAATTGGAAACTGCTCAAAGGAAAGGGGACCAAGTTTTCGTTGTACATACTGTACAATGGATGGATGCGACTGTAACAATAGCAGCTCACCAGAAAGTCTAGATGCTTAAAAATTATTTTTAGTTTGGTATTTTATTGAATGCATGCATGATACAAAATGTCTTATTGCCAATTGCACAGACCTTTCACTGTCACAGTAGCAGAGGTCTCTGCACTTCCTGTTTCACACGAGTAGCTGCCACTGTCTTCAGGTTTGAGATCCTTGATGTGCAGCTGCAGGAGGCAGCCATCTTGTTTCATCTCGTACTTCCTGTTAGCTCTCAGTGGCAGCCTGTTCTTCTTCCATTGCACTGACACTCCAGGTTTAGACAGCACACAACAAAGAGAGGCTGATCCTCCCTCCTCAGCCTCTGTGCTTTGCAACTCTTCTTGGAAGAATGGTGGGAGTTCTGGAAGAATAGGTAAGGATTGGAAACACTTAAGAGTAATGGGAAAATGCTCAAATGAAAGGGGAGCAAGTTTTATTTGTACATACAGTAGAATGGATGGTTGCGACTTTAACACAAGCAGCTCACTTGAAAGTCTACTGTAGATGCTAAAAAAGTATTTTTAGTTTTGGTATTTTATTGAATGCATGCATGATACAGAATGTATGTTTGCCAATTGCGCACACCTTTCAGTGTCACTGTTGCTGTGGTCACTGAACTTCCTGCTTGACATGAGTAGCTGCCGCTGTCTTCAGGTTTGAGATCCTTAATGTTCAGCTGAAGGAGGCAGCCATCTTGTTTCATCTCGTACTTCCTGTTAGCTCTCAGTGGCAGCCTGTTCTTCTTCCATTGGACGGACACTCCAGGTTTGGAAAGCTCACAACAAAGTATAGCTGTACCTTCCTCCTCAGCTTCAACACTTTCTAAGTCTTTCTCAAAGAATGGAGGGAGATCTGGGAAAATCAGCAATAAAAAACAGATTGATGAATGTGATTGGAACCAGGTAATCTAAAGAAGTGCAGGAAAACTTTAAGCATAAAATGCATGAAGTTTAAAACTAAAATGTTCTAATAAAGTATGAATTATCCAAATGCACAAACCTTTCACTGTCACAGTTGCAGTGGTCTCTGCACTTCCTGCTTGACATGAGTAGCTGCCGCTGTCTTCAGGTTTGAGATCCTGGATGTGCAGCTGCAGGAGGCAGCCATCTTGTTTCATCTCGTACTTCCTGTTAGCTCTCAGTGGCAGCCTGTTCTTCTTCCATTGCACTGACACTCCAGGTTTAGACAGCTCACAACACAGAGAGGCTGATCCTCCCTCCTCAGCTTCTGTGCTTTGCAATTCTTCTTGGAAAAATGGTGGAAGCTCTGGAAAAACAGGTAAGGATTGGAAAAAACGTTAGTGTAATGGGAAAATGCTCAAATGAAAAGGGACCAAGTTTTTTTTGTACATACAATACAATGGATGGTTGTGACTGTAACACTAGCAGCTCACCAGAAACTCTAGATGCTTAAAAAGTACTTATAGTTTTGGTATTTTATTGAATGCATGCATGATACAGAATGTAGGTTTGCCAATTGCACACACCTTTCATCGTCACTGTTGCTGTGGTCACTGAACTTCCTGCTTGACACGAGTAGCTGCCGCTGTCTTCAGGTTTGAGATCCTTAATATGCAGCTGCAGGAGGCAGCCATCTTGTTTCATCTCGTACTTCCTGTTAGCTCTCAGTGGCAGCCTGTTCTTCTTCCATTGGACGGACACTCCAGGTTTGGAAAGCTCACAACAAAGTATAGCTGTACCTTCCTCCTCAGCTTCAACACTTTCTAAGTCTTTCTCAAATAATGGAGGGAGATCTGGGAAAATCAGCAAGAAAAAACAGATTGATGAATGTGATTGGAACCAGGTAATCTAAAGAAGTACAGGAAAACTTTAAGCATAAAATGCATGAAGTTTAAAACTAAAATGTTCTAATAAAGTATGAATTATCCAAATGCACACACCTTTCACTGTCACTGTAGCAGAGGTCTCTGCACTTCCTGCTTGACATGAGTAGCTGCCGCTGTCTTCAGGTTTGAGATCCTTGATGTGCAGCTGCAGGAGGCAGCCATCTTGTTTCATCTCATACTTCCTGTTAGCTCTCAGTGGCAGCCTGTTCTTCTTCCATTGCACTGACACTCCAGGTTTAGACAGCTCACAACACAGAGAGGCTGATCCTCCCTCCTCAGCCTCTGTGCTTTGCAACTCTTGTTGGAAAAATGGTGGGAGCTCTGGAAAAACAGGTAAGGATTGGAAAAAACGTTAGTGTAATGGGAAAATGAAAGGGGACCAAGTTTTCTTTGTACATACAATACAATGGATGGTTGTGACTGTAACACTAGCAGCTCACCAGAAAGTCTAGAGGCTTAAAAAGTACTTTTAGTTTTGGTATTTTATTGAATGCATGCATGATACAGAATGTCTTATTGCCAATTGCACAAACCTTTCACTGTCACAGTAGCAGAGGTCTCTGCACTTCCTGCTTGACATGAGTAGCTACCACTGTCTTCAGGTTTGAGATCCTTGATGTGCAGCTGGAGGAGGCAGCCATCTTGTTTCATCTCGTACTTCCTGTTAGCTCTCAGAGGGAGCCTGTTCTTCTTCCATTGCACCGACACTCCAGGTTTAGACAGCTCACAACACAGAGAGGCTGATCCTCCCTCATCAGCTTCCACACTTTCCAATTCTTTCTCAAAGAATGGAGGGAGCTCTGGGAATATAGGCAAGAACAAACTGAATGGTAAACGTGATTGGAACCAGGTAAACACATTTAAATGCATGAAGTTTAAGTCTAAAATATTCTTTTAAAAAGTAAGAATTGTCAAGATGTAAAAACCTTTCACTGTCACAGTAGCAGAGGTCTCTGCACCTCCTGCTTGACATGAGTAGCTACCACTGTCTTCAGGTTTGAGATCCTTGATGTGCAGCTGCAGGAGGCAGCCATCTTGTTTCATCTCATACTTCCTGTTAGCTCTCAGTGGCAACCTGTTCTTCTTCCATTGCACTGACACTCCAGGTTTAGACAGCTCACAACACAGAGAGGCTGATCCTCCCTCCTCAGCTTCCACACTTTCCAAGTCTTTCTCAAAGAATGGAGGGAGCTCTGGGAATATAGGCAAGAACAAACTGAATTGTAAACGTGATTGGAACCAGGTAAATGCATTTAAATGCATGAAGTTTAAGTCTAAAATATTCTTTTAAAAAGTAAGAATTGTCAAGATGTACAAACCTTTCACTGTCACAGTTGCAAAGGTATCTGCACCTCCTGCTTGACATGAGTAGCTACCACTGTCTTCAGGTTTGAGATCCTTGATGTGCAGCTGCAGGAGGCAGCCATCTTGTTTCATCTCATACTTCCTGTTAGCTCTCAGTGGCAGCCTGTTCTTCTTCCATTGCACCGACACTCCAGGTTTAGACAGCTCACAACACAGTGAGGCTGATCCTCCCTCCTCAGCTTCCACACTTTGCAATTCTTCTTGGAAAAATGGTGGAAGCTCTGGAAAAAAGGGTTTGAAAAACATTAGTTTAATAGGAACGTGAATGAAAACAAAATTAAAAGGGACCAAGTTGTCTTCGATCATACATACAGTATCAAAAGCTAGTATCAGAAGCTGTCTGAATATTTAAAATGCAGATGGATGGGACTGTTATGCCTGCAGCTCACCGGAAAGTTTAGACAATAATGAATACTTTAAATTTTGGTATTGTATTGAATGCATGCATGACACAGAATTTCTTATTGCCAAATGCACAAACCTTTCACTGTCACAGTCGCAGAGGTCTCTGCACTTCCTGTTTCACACGAGTAGCTGCCGCTGTCTTCAGGTTTGAGATCATTGATGTGCAGCTGCAGGAGGCAGCCATCTTGTTTCATCTCGTACTTCCTGTTAGCTCTCAGAGGCAGCCTGTTCTTCTTCCATTGCACTGACACTCCAGGTTTAGACAGCTCACAACACAGAGAGGCTGATCCTTCCTCCTCAGCCTCCACACTTTCTAAGTCTTTCTCAAATAATGGAGGGAGCTCTGGGAAATCAGCCAGAAAAAACAGAAAGGTAAATGTGATTGGAACCAGGTAATCTAAAGAAGTGCAGGAAACCTTTATGCATAAAATGCATGAAGTTTAAAACTAAAATGTTCTAATAAAGTATGAATTATCCAAATGCACACACCTTTCACTGTCACAGTAGCAGAGGTCTCTGCACCTCCTGCTTGACATGAGTAGCTGCCGCTGTCTTCAGGTTTGAGATCATTGATGTGCAGCTGCAGGAGGCAGCCATCTTGTTTCATCTCGTACTTCCTGTTAGCTCTCAGTGGCAGCCTGTTCTTCTTCCATTGCACCGACACTCCAGGTTTAGACAGCTCACAACGCAGTATAGCTGTACCTTCCTCCTCAACCTCCACACTTTCTAAGTCTTCCTTGAAGAATGGTACAATCTCTGCAAAAAACAAATTGTATGGATTTGAAAAAAAAAAACGTTTTCAATCTCAAGTGGAATACAAAAAATGCTTGAGACCTAACGAACATAACACTTTACTCTGCTAATGAATATATTTTCAAAGCTTCCGACCAACTTTTAAAGTAGATGGTGGAATTGCAATAATGACAATATAACACATTCCTGAAACTTCAGACAATATTGAGAAAGTACCCCTTGTTCTGTTGTGCGGTTGCATGCATGCAGAGCAAACAATGGCAAACTGTAAACAGAATTCACCTTTCACTGTCACATAAGCAGTGGTCTCTGCATTTTCTGCTTCACATGAGTAGCTGCCACTGTCTTCAGGTTTGAGATCCTTGATGTGCAGCTGGAGGAGGCAGCCATCTTGTTTCATCTCGTACTTCCTGTTAGCTCTCAGAGGCAGCCTGTTCTTCTTCCATTGCACCGACACTCCAGGTTTAGACAGCTCACAACACAGAGAGGCTGATCCTCCCTCATCAGCTTCCACACTTTTTAAGTCTTCCTTAAAGAATGGAGGGAGCTCTGGTATATCGACAAAAAAAAACAGAAAGGTAAATGTGATGTGAACCGGATTGATATGAGAGGTACGTTACTTAGTAAAAGGCAGTTTTAAGACAAAAATGCACTAATACTCAGAATTATCCAAATGTACACACCTTTTACTCTCACTGTCGCAGATGTCTCTGCACTTCCTGCTTGACATGAGTAGCTGCCACTGTCCTCAGGTGAAAGATCTTTAATAAGGAGCTGAAGAAAGCAGCCATCTTGTTTTATTTCATACTTTGTGCCAGCTCTCAGTGGCAACCTGTTCTTCTTCCATTGCACTGACACTCCAGGTTTAGACAGCTCACAACACAGAGAGGCTGATCCTCCTTCCTCTGCCTTTATGTTCTGTAAATCTTCTTTGAAAAATACTGGAATCTCTGTGAAAAATAGAAGAACATTTAGGGAGTAGCACAGTGGGATGTCTAACCAGGACATACATTACATTTAAGACATTATCAACTTAAAGGTGGGGTAGGTAAGTTTGAGAAACCGGCTCGAGATACACTTTTTGTTGTATTCCATGGAATGCTCTAAACATCCCGATAGCAATGAATATCTGAAGTGCTTTGACAACAAATCCATAAAAACATATCATCTGTGGAAGCCGTGGCGCTGTAGAAAGCACGACCAATCATCTGAGCCGGCCCGGCTAAAATAACTGGATGGCCTACCTGCCTGTCAGCTTTCCATCTGTGCACAAACTTATCTCGTGCCCTCATTGGTCATGTGCGCGTTCGTGTGTGTTGGAGGAGGGGCTCTGTAAGGAAGTGGCAGATTCTTTCCGGTTGTGTATTTTCAAATTCTAGCGCACTCGAGCTGGTTTCTCCGAAATTAACGACCCCAGCTTTAAGAGCTTGATGATAAATTAAAAAACTTTAAAATGTCCCAATGCACACACCTTTCACTGTCAGAGTTGCAGTGGTCTCCGCACTTCCTGTTTGACATGAGTAGCTGCCACTGTCTTCAGTCGAAAGCTCTGTAATAAGGAGCTGGAGGAGGCAGCCATCTTGTTTCATCTCGTACTTCCTGTTAGCTCTCAGTGGCAGCCTGTTCTTCTTCCATTGCACTGACACTCCAGATTTAGACAGCTCACAACTCAGAGAGGCTGATCCTCCCTCCTCAGCTTTTATATTCTGAAGTTCTTCTTGGAAAAATGGTGGTAGCTCTGGGAAAGATATGAAGGTAACAGACTAATAAAGTGAAATTGTAATTATTGTAATAAAATACAATTTGTGAGAATGCGTTTGCTTCATATTATAATTAATCATTTATTTCCAAACATCCACACCTTTCACTGTCACAGTTGCAGAGGTCTCTGCACTTCCTGCCTGACACGAGTAGCTGCCGCTGTCTTCAGGTTTGAGATCATTGATTTGCAGCTGCAGGAGGCAGCCATCTTGTTTCATCTCGTACTTCCTGTTAGCTCTCAGAGGCAGCCTGTTCTTCTTCCATTGGACTGACACTCCAGGTTTAGACAGCTCACAACACAGAGAGGCTGATCCTCCCTCATCAGCTTCTGCACGCTTTAATTCTTTCTTGAAGAATGGAGGCAGCTCTAGAGAACACAATCAAACAACAAGCATTTAAGTTTAACATCGTATCCATTGGGAAGTCATTTGGGAAAGTGGAAGGGTCTGTGTTCTGGCCTTACATGCCTTAGTACGAAAAATAAATGTGCACAAGACATCAGACCTTATGAGTTTACGTTTAACGAGTCTCAAATGATCCCTTTTGAAGTTAGAAATAAAATAACAGTGCAAAGAAATAGTGCTGTGTCGTCCAAATCAAGCTTGTTCATTTCTTTTTTCATGCACTGGCAACAAAAGGCAATCATTTCATTAATTCAGTCTGGGTGATTTCTGTCGGTGACTTCAATCGAATTCCCGAATTCTCACATGACCAGAGGAAGTATCATGACTCTCTACTGACTGAGATTCGGATAAAGTGACATTTGCAGTAATTATTGTTCGGGAATAATTCTCCTAGATATCCACCTTTTGCCCTTTGACGTTTATGACCAACCCTGACGTCTGTTATCTCCCTTAAGGAAGGGGCTGCTTCAGCCATATGTTGTTGTTACCAGTTTATGACCGGGCAACTCTCGGTCACAAATGGTTTATTGTTGTGGGTTCACTGGAACACTTCCTTCTTGGGGCTTGTGGACTCCAAGGTGTGAAATCTTCTAGGCCATAACGGTACGTCCACACAGCAGCTTTAAAAAAATCTTCCAACGCTTCCAACGCTTCTCTGCCCATTGACTTTGAATGGGGGTGACGTCACTTTGCCTCGCTTTTCGCCGAACTGCATTGTGGGTAAGCAAAGCGAAGATTTCCAGGATTTCCAGGATTTTCAAAAGTTGAGCAATGTTCAACTTTTGAAGCTGAGCTGGAAGCGTCAGCCAATCAAATCCTGTTTATGCAAATCTGACAGCACAAGCGCTAGCCAATCAAACCGCGTGCAAGCTGGGAGAGACTGACCGCAGTTCATTTCCTCATATTCCAAACGAGAAATTACGGTAGCAAATCACCCGGTTCTTTACGACCAGAACTATTTACCGGGATACAAACCGGAGGAACCAGGCATGGAGGGAGGTGGCAGAGACAGTGGGTGAAACTGGTAGGTTTTCGCCTATTTGGGGATTATATATATCCCCGGGGTTTTTTGTTTTGTATGTCGGGGGCGGGAGATTCATGTGATTGGTTGTTGCTCGTGAAAAATCCCCAAGCTTTCAGACAGGCCCACCTCCGAGATTTTCAAGATTTTTTCAAAGCAGCTGTGTGGACGTACCGTAAGTGTCAGACGCAAGTAATTCAGTGTTCCCAGCTGTTTAGGCTATCCCCCCAAATATGTTGATTACTCTCTCTGAACTAGTTAAAAGGTCTATCGAGAGAGAAGCTCGTCAGAATTGACGTGGCAACTCTACCGTGAAGTCAGAACCTCTGGCTCCGGATTTTTTTTGTGAATTCTCCGGCCGAAGCTCCTAAATAAACCATCAGTGTTTGACATCAAAGCTCCAGCTCCCCCCGTGTCTCCTTCCTGAGTCGGTGAATCCTCCTGCATTGCTACACAGAAGTTTCCCCCACAATTATGATGTGTGTTTAAATTGTAAACATAGCAAACACAGAGGAATAAATAATTTCCAAATGCACTCACCTTTCACTGTCACAGTCACAGTGGTCTCTGCACTTCCTGCTTGACATGTGTAGCTGCCGCTGTCTTCAGGCTTGAGATCCTTGATGTGCAGCTGCAGGAGGCAGCCATCTTGCCTGATATCGTACTTCCTGCTGCCTCTCAGTGGCAGCCTGTTCTTCAACCATTGAATCGGGACTCCAAGTTTGGACAGCTCACAGTACAGAGAGGCTGATCCTCCCTCCTCAGCCTCCACACTCTGTAATTCCTCTTGGAAGAAAGGAGGAAGCTCTGGAAAACAGTGGAGAAAGACACATTTGGTGTAATTTCAAAGCGTTGAGGCATTCAAGCAAATATGTTTATTCTTTTTTACCATCTAAATGTTTGCAGTTCTACCTGTTACAGTGAGTTTGGCGCTGCTCTGGTCATCTCCTGTATCACAGCAGTAAGTGCCGGTATCCAGAGGATCCACATCACGGATTATCAGCAGGTTGATTTTTCCCTCCTTACGGATCTCGTATTTTTCTCCGTCTCTGAGCGGGATGTGGTTGCGCGTCCAGGTGAGCGGGGAGGTGAAATCGGAGATCATGCAGGACAGAGTGGCCGACTCTCCTTCCATGATCACAACGTCTTTGGGCTTCTGCTCGAACAAAACTGAAATGAAAATGTCACTTTAGAAATTCTGGTTCGCAGGAAATTATTTTAGCTGAAATGACATCCTCTAGTGGTGGAGTATAATGAAGGGAATGTATTCAGGTAAAGTAGAAGTAACATTAAAATATTCTTCAGTACTGTACTTCATTTATGCTGCTACTATTACTACTTTATCTTTACTCCACTAGACTACACTTTGGAAGCTTATATTATACTAATCACTACAATCCTCTGAAAACTGGATTCTAATAATTCACTGAACAAGAACGACTCATTTCTTTACTAACCAAAATAACTGGGTAATTCTTCCACCACGGGTAGACCACCAAAACAATATTGTGCAATTATCAGTTATTATGTGCAATATATACTATTTTACTATTTCTATTACGGCCCGTCCACACAGCAGCGTTAAAAAATCTTCCAACGCTTCTCTGCCCATTGACTTTGAATGGGGTTGACGTCACTTTGCCTCGCTTTTCGCCGAACTGCATTGTGGGAAGCAAAGCGAAGATTTACAGGATTTCCAGGATTTTCAGTATTCAAAAGTTGAGCAATGTTCAACTTTTGAAGCTGAGCTGGAAGCGTCAGCCAATCAAATCCCGTTTATGCAAATCTGACAGCACAAGCGCTCGCCAATCAAACCGCGTGTAAGCTGGGAGAGCCAGACCGCAGTTAATTTCCTCATATTCCAAACGAGAAATTACGGTAGCAAACCACCCGGTTCTTTACGACCAGAACTATTTACTGGGATACAAACCGGAGGAACCAGGCATGGAGGGAGGTGGCAGAGACAGTGGGTGAAACTGGTAGGTTTCTGTTTGGGGATTTTATATCCAGTTTACTTCGGGTTTTTTTGCTTTGTATGTCGGGGGCGGGAGATTCATGTGATTGGTTGTTGGTCGCGTTGCTCGTAAACAATCCCCAAGCTTTCAGACACGCCCACCTCCAAGATTTTCAAGATTTTTTCAAAGCTGCTGTGTGGACGGGCCGTTACTGGCTGTTTACTTTTTACTTAAGAATGTAAAAAGACTGTTGTAAAATACAATTGGGAAATATACTGTGTGCTCTTTATTAATGTTATTACTGGCTGCTACCTACTTTTAAATGTTCCACTTACTTGTATAACTGCTACTTACTTTGTTATACCTCAGATGTGTACCAATGTGATTTTATTATTTTGTATAATGTGCTGGTCTCTTTAAATAATAGTGTATTCTTTCATCTTGTCTTTATCTTCTTTACTTGCTTGTAAAGCGTTTTGAGCACAAGGAAAAGCGCTATATAAATAACATGTATTAATGTTATTATTATCTGTACCGTGTAATTTGCTGTTCCAATATATATTTCCCCACTGCTAAAATCAATGATTTCTGTTCTCCTTTTTCCCTGAATGACCCCTCCATCTTCTCTCTTCACTTACCCGTTGCTTTGGGAACCACCAGCAGTCGTGCGGAGGTCTTCTCCTCCCCGATCACGAACGCCACGATGCCGGTCTCGTCGGGCGTCGTCATGGTGAGCACCAGGCGCTGCTGCCGGCCTCGAACCGTCATCTGGTTCATCTCGTTCCTCTGCAGGGGGCTTTGGCCCAGCCACCACACCCCCTCGCTCACATCGGCGTGGGTCAGCTCGCACTCGAACACGGCGTCCTCGCCCGCCGTCACCGTGATGCCCTGCAGCTCCGAGACCACCCGCACGCGCTCTGAGGAGGAAGAGGGAGCTATATACAGCTGCATTTTAGAGGTGGAATGGGAAATGTTTACAACAATTAAGATGAGAAGGCCTTGTAGGTTAAATGAGTTAGTATAAAATATATATGTGGGTATTAAAGTGATTAGGTTAAAGAAATAACCAGAACCAGCATTGCACATGAGTTAAAAGTAATTATTAATTAATACTAAGTGTTCAATATGTATGTTGGAGCTGGAGGAGCTTGGATTTAATCAAGGGATTGTTAAAGTTCTCTTACATTATACACAATCAATTATTTGTTGATTATATTTGGTTTTATTCATCTTATTTTAAATATTCAATCAATCAATTAATCAATATCACAAATTACACATTTGTCCTCACTGGGCTTTACAGTCTGTTCAGAATACAGAAACCTTCTGTCCTTACACACAAACAAAAAAAAGTATAATAAAAGTTATAAAATAAATCTAGTGGATTATAAAGAACGATATTTGCTACATGTATTTAGTTAAATGTCTGCATTTTATTTGCACAATTGCGTCACCTTTCTCTTGCAGTATTTTATTTGTTATCTCGTCTTGCACTATTGCAGGGTTTCCCACACATAGACTATACTTGGGCGGGCCGCCCAGGTATATTAACGGCCGCCCAAGTATATTTTGCGTATATATATTTTTTTGTATTCGTCCGTGACCATGTCGCCATCTGCGATCGATTAACTTGTGGACAATGATCCCTCGCTCTACGCCTCCTGCACCCAGTCCCGGACTGGCAATCGGGAGGACCGGGGGGGTTCCCGATGGCCTGGCCTGTTAAGTGGCCTGCCTCACACAGGGTGACTGGCTGTCCACGTGATGTGGTCTGCCTCACACAGGGTGACTGGCTGTCTATGATGTGGCCTGCCTCACACAGGGTGACTGGCTGTCTATGATGTGGCCTGCCTCACACAGGGTGACTGGCTGTCTATGATGTGGCCGGCCTCACACAGGGTGACTGGCTGTCTACATGATGTGGTCTGCCTCACACAGGGTGACTGGCTGTCTACATGATGTGGTCTGCCTCACACAGGGTGACTGGCTGTCTATGATGTGGCCTGCCTCACACAGGGTGACTGGCTGTCTATGATGTGGCCTGCCTCACACAGGGTGACTGGCTGTCTATGATGTGGCCGGCCTCACACAGGGTGACTGGCTGTCTACATGATGTGGTCTGCCTCACACAGGGTGACTGGCTGTCTACATGATGTGGTCTGCCTTGTGATGTGGTCTGCTCTGCCATCACGTGAAGGGTCTGCTAACAAGCGACGGTTAAGGTTAATGTTAATGTTGTTGCACGTCACCTCAACCCCCCCCCCCCCCCCCCCCCCCCCGCTACCACCACCCCCCCAAGTATATAGAAATACAAGTAAGTATTTAAGATCTGTGGGAAACACCGTATTGTTATTTCTTTTGATGTCTTAAGTATATTCATTTTACACTCCGGGACGTCAGAGTTTATTGTTTTTATTGCCAAACACTTTTGTGCAAATTACAGTAAAAGCCTTTGAATTTGTAGAGGAGTAAAAAGTACAATATTTGCAGTGAAAACATTGTGTAGTCAAAGTATACAGTATTTAGTTCCTGAAATTGTACTTGAGTAAATGAACTGTCCAACTCTGAAAATGATTCTCCACCTACCCCTGACGATGATCTTGGCGGAGGTCTTCTTTCCTCTGGAGATGCAGCAGTATTCTCCTGCGTCCTCCAGCAGCAGCTTCTTGATCTCCAGAGTGTGTGTGGGGCCGTTCTTCTTCACGATGTACCGCCCTTCTTCCTCCAGAACAGCGTTATCTTTCTTCCAGGTGACGGGGACGTTGGCGCTGGACACCTGGCAGGACAGCAGCACAGGTTTCCCCTCCATCACCGCCTGGCTCTCCAGCTCCTTCTCGAAGAAAACGGACGCTGCCGCTGGAGACGGGAGGAAAGTAGACGGGACGTAAGGGAAGTTAAATCTAAAATAAAGTGATAATGTGATGATGTGATTATCATAGATGTCGTTCTCCTACCATTTGAAGGGGCTCATGTTCAGGTTCATATATTTAATGTCTCTACTGTTGGACATGTTTCCATGTTTTAATTTCCTTTCGCATTGAGCTAATGCAGTCACATTATGCATGTTACAGCACTTAAAGGGGCCCTATTCTGCTCATTTTCATATTACTATAAAGTGTCTCTACTAGGGATGTAACGATATATCCAATATCGCGTCAAATAAATGTCTCAATACCGTCGTGAGACTGACAAAATCTACCGCGATTTTTAAAAACAATTTTAAATAACCTTTTTTTTTTAATCTTTTTTTTTTT
>NC_136912.1:92754155-92825893 GCF_949606895.1 Notothenia rossii
TTAGAGGAATTTGCTTTGCACATGAATATCAAAAACAACCATCCGTGATGCAAATTACAGCAATAGCTTAATATAACATAACAAATCAAAGACCATTCAAATATCAAGCTTAATTGCACATTCCCATTATTCCTGTCACCAAGTTTAACACCTCTGTCCAGTCTGTCCTTGATTTAGAAAGGCAATGAACCCCCCCAAATACACAA
This sequence comes from Notothenia rossii, assembly GCF_949606895.1. Lineage (NCBI taxonomy): Eukaryota > Metazoa > Chordata > Actinopteri > Perciformes > Nototheniidae > Notothenia > Notothenia rossii. Next base: position 92,754,362 of record NC_136912.1, read on the forward strand.
TGTTAATATAATGTAAATTAAGGTTATATAAAAATAATATCAGCATAGTTCTGTCCACATTAAAGCGTCTAAGTTTCCTTAAAAAGTACAGATGTTGTGAGCTTTTGCAAACCTTAGCATTCATTGTCAATTTACTCTGAATAAAAGTGGCCAGTTTCTGTTATTAAGATACACAATAATGAAGATTGAGATGCTTGTGTCTCACCTCTGACGGAGAGCTCAGCGGTGGATTGGCTGTCTTTTGTCTTGCAGGTGTATTTCCCAGCATCGCCCTCCTCCACGTTGTTGATGATGAGTTTAGTGAAAGGTCCCTCCTGCTTCATCTCGTATTTGTCTCCAGGTTTGAGAGTAGTTCGGCCTTTCTTCCACTCCACAGGAGCTCCGGGTTTGGAGATCTCGCAGCAGAAGACCCCTCCGTCCCCCTCCTTCACCTCCAGGAGCACGAGCTCTCGCTTGAACGTCACCGCAAGAGCTGTTGTTTAGGAAAGAACGTTATTGTCCGTATATGTACTAAAGATTCAATAAAACATCATATGAGACGGAATAAACTTGGCTTGTATCGACACATTTGTATCCGTGGTGTACAGCCTATGAGTGTCAGTGATGAAGGAGGGTTGGCTTTTACATTACATTTCATTTAGCTGACACTTTTATCCAAATCAAATTACAATAAGTCCATCAACCATGAAGATAGAAACTCAAATCAGCAAGAATCCTGCAAGAACATTAGCTTACAATAAACCATTTTAATGTTGGTATAAAATCTGACTGTGTATTTTGATTATTCCTCGTGTTCCTCATACCATCCTAGTTTGTATCACCTTCCTTCTCCCCATTGTTACTTGGTTGCCAGTTGTTTTTTAAAAGCTGGTCTTTAATTTTATGACATATTATTCTCAAAATGTCCCATACAAATTGATGTACACCATAGTTAGTTTTCTTATTATTTTAAATATTGTTTGTCAAGTCTATTGACTGAATAACAAATGTTCCTTTCCTCTTCAAAACTATTCCATACATGGGGTGAAGCCTGCGAGCTAGTTCAGGCAGTCAACTCGAGCACCAATGATACATTAACACGTGACGCACCTCATCCCTCTTACAACCAACCAATCACATTCTCCTAAACATCCCGCTCTATTTAAGCTGCCAGGTCTTCCTGCCTCCGCCTTGCTATGCTGCTGCTGCTGTGTTCACTTGCTACTGCTGCGTTCATGTTTCCATCCCAGCTTCCACCCCAGTTTCCATCCCAGCATCCACCCCAGCTTCCACCCCAGCTTCCACCCCAGCTTCCACCCCAGCTTCCACCCCAGCTTCCACCCCAGCATACACCCCAGCTTCCACCCCAGCTTCCACCCCAGCATACACCCCAGCTTCCACCCCAGCTTCCACCCCAGCTTCCACCCCAGCATCCACCCCAGCTTCCACCCCATCATCCATCCCGGCTTCCACCCCAGCTTCCACCCCAGCTTCCACCCCAGCATCCATGCCAGCTTCCAACCCAGCTTCCACCCCATCATCCACCCCAGCTTCCACCCCAGCATCCACCCCAGCTTCCACCCCAGCTTCCACCCCAGCTTCCACCCCAGCTTCCACCCCAGCATACACCCCAGCTTCCACCCCAGCTTCCACCCCAGCTTCCACCCCAGCATCCACCCCAGCTTCCACCCCATCATCCATCCCGGCTTCCACCCCAGCTTCCACCCCATCATCCACCCCAGCTTCCACCCCAGCTTCCACCCCAGCTTCCACCCCAGCATCCATGCCAGCTTCCAACCCAGCTTCCACCCCATCATCCACCCCAGCTTCCACCCCAGCATCCACCCCAGCTTCCACCCCAGCTTCCACCCCATCATCCATCCCGGCTTCCACCCCAGCTTCCACCCCATCATCCACCCCGGCTTCCACCCCAGCTTCCGCCCCAGCTTCCACCCCAGCTTCCACCCCAGCTTCCACCCCATCATCCACCCCATCATCCACCCCAGCTTCCGCCCCATCATCCACCCCATCATCCACCCCAGCTTCCGCCCCAGCTTCCACCCCATCATCCACCCCAGCTTCCACCCCAGCTTCCACCCCATCATCCACCCCAGCTTCCACCCCAGCTTCCATCCCCAGCTCCACCCCAGCATCCACCCCATCATCCATCCCCAGCTTCCACCCCAGCTTCCACCCCATCATCCATCCCCAGCTTCCACCCCAGCTTCCACCCCATCATCCATCCCCAGCTTCCACCCCAGCTTCCACCCCAGCTTCCACCCCAGCTTCCACCTGTAGGCTCAGGGGGTAGTTATCTAATCATCACTCAATGTTCTTTGTAAATCTGTGGAGTGATGAGGCCCGAGCCTAGACGCCAAACTCAAACTATATGCTGCTGCTAATAAACATATTAAGAAACAGTTGTCTGACTGAAATGTCCCACTTTAACTGGAACCGTTTTTAAAAAGGTTAAGAGTTAAAAACACATAGTTTTAAAGCCAAGCTAATATGGTCCAGAGATATAAACGGAGTTATCCTCTTCAGTCTTCTTCTCTTCACACTCACGTTTGACTCTGAGCTCGGCGCAGGTCTTCTCCTCTCCTGTGGAGCAGCTGTACCTCCCTGCGTCCTCTGGCTGCACGTGGAGGACAGTCAGCTGAGCCACCTTCCCCTCATGGTTCATCTGAAACTTCCCTCGACCTGTGAGCTCTGACAGCAGCTCAGCGTCTCTCTGCCACTGCACCGGGGCGCCCTTCTTGGACAGCTCGCAGCGAAGAGTCACACTGCTGCCCTCCTCCGCCTCCACACCCTTCAGACTCACTCTGAATGTGGCGGGAACCGCTGAGGAACAAAACACAGAGTCCTGATTCAACATCAGAGCAAAAAGAAGATCTTTAAAGAGGCATTTTACAGCTGGTTCAATACACTTCTAACTCGACCGGTTGAATGCCTCTGTAAACCAATCAAGTTGAAGTGAATATCTTTTCAAAATGTCCTATCTTTGTTATTTTATCCTAGTAGAAATGTGTTATAACCCTGGGTGTGTTTTGTAAAGTCACAAGAGACTTTTGATCTCTGGCCTCCAAACTCTATTTATTTCATCTCTGGTTTAAAAATAAATTCTTCTTGTTCTATATAAAACTAACTTCAATATTTTTTTTTATATGACAAAGACTAAATACAACACTGTGTAAACTGTAGTGTTATATATATGTAATCAACATGTTCTCATTCTATAGAATATATAAATCACTGTATAATACCAATGTGGCTGCCTGTGACCTTTGACCTCCAAATGAGACTTGAAAATGCTGTGAAAAACATTTGATTTGGGAAATAAATATTGATATTAAAAACTCATATAATGTAATTTCTTCTGTATTCACTTTACTCCAACAATTGTGTCTATGAGGAATAACAGGTTTCAGCCACACCCTCAAAAGTACTTTATAAATGGAGCCTACTTAATGGGGTGTGTGTGAGAACTAAATGAATACAAAAATAAACCAAGCAGAATGTGTGTGCCAAATTTGAAGCAACTCCCTCCAGGCGTTCCTGAGTCATCACGATAATGGCAAACCTGTTGCCAAACTAATATAAAGATAGCAGGTTTCTTCAACACACAAAATTAATTTATATTTACTCAATGGGATTTGTTTGTTTTTGTGTTCTTCCCTGAGTCCAAGAGGATATATGTGCCAAATTTGAAGCAACTCCCTCCAGGCGTTCCTGAGTCATCACGATAATGGCAAACCTGTTGCCAAACTGAAAAACGAAGAAACTAGAGAGTGGGTTTTCCTGCACTGATTTGATTTAAACTCACCGATGACCTTGACGGTGGCCTTGGTCTTCTGCTCTCTGCACACGCAGCTGTAGACGCCGCTGTCCTCGGGCTCGGCCTCTCTGATGGTCAGCTCCACGCAGGCCTCGCGCTGCTTCATCTGGAACTTCTCCCCGCTCTGCAGCAGATCTCCAGCCAGCCTCCACTGCACCGAGACCCCCGCCTTAGAGAGCTCACAGCTCAGAGACACGCTCTGACCCTCCTCCACCTGCACGTTCCCCAGCTTCTGCCTGAAGGTCACGGGGAGAACTGAGAGGCAGAGAGAAAGGCAGGTCAAGAGAAGGAAGTGATATCAAGAGTTTAATGAACAGCAATGTTAAATAAATAAAAAAGATTAAGACCAAGTATTGTCCATCTCATGGATACATAAAAACATGGAGACCAATTATGGAAAACAAATCTACTTATTGGCTGATTTTCCATTTTGTCTACATACAAAATTAGTCTTTGAAGGCGGGGTAGGTAATTTTGGAGAAACCAGCTCGAGCGCGCTAGAATTTGAAAATACGCAGCCGGAAAAAATCTGCCTCTTCCTTCAGACTTCCTCACGGAGCCCCTCCCCCAACACACACGGACGCACACATGACCAATGAGGGCACGAGATAACTTTGTGCACAGATGGAAGGCTGACAGGCAGGTAGGCCATCCAGTTATTTTAGCCGGGCCAGCTCAGATGATTGGTCGTGCTTTTTACAGCGCCACGGCTTCCACAGATGACATTTTTTTATGGATTTTTTGTCAAAGCACTTCAGATATTCATTGCTATCGGGATGTTAAGAGCATTCCATGGAATATAGCAACAAGTGTATCTCGAGCCGGTTTCTCAAACGTACCTACAGTACCCCACCTTTAAGTGCTTTAATGTAAAAAATCAAACATGAATGTGTCGTATTCAAACTTTGCAGTCATCTATTGCAGCATAACTTTTCAAAAATGTATGATTACATGTGATCATTCATGTCCATTTTTATATCCTTATTTGAAAACTATATTTCGTTTTTAGCCAATAATGGGTTTCTACCACACCTAGTACATTGATTAAATGTGCAGATAATTTGTGTTACTTTAATGACCACTTGAGGCCTATTTGTGGTCTATTTCTGGAGTTGGCAAATAAAATGTGTTTTGTAGTAAATGTAGTATATATTTTGTTTTATAAGTCTTAGCTAAGGTAAGGTATTTGGGAATTTAACATTAAGTATAAAACTAATTACATAAGAAAGAGGTTTGTGGCTTAAAATGATTGTATTCATCAATCAAAATACTCATATTCATATGAGTTAACTACCAATATTCCACTCATTGACCCCGGAGACATTTGGTTGATTAAAAACCCAACGTTGTCTCAGTTTGGACTCCCTGCCCCTTACTGTTGACGGTGAGCGTGGCGGTGGTCTCGATGTCTCCACAGATGCAGGTGTAGATGTCGCTGTCCTCCGGCGTCACGTCAAAGATCCTGAGCTCCATCAGGACGTCTCTCTGCCTCAGGTGGTACTTCTCTCCGTGGGTCAGCACCTCGCTGCCTCGTCTCCTCCACTCCACAAAGGGAACGGGTTTGGACAGTTCGCAGCGCAGAGCCGCCGTTCCTCCCTCCTCCACCGCCAGGCTCCTCAGCTTCTGCTTAAAGGTGACCGGCAGAGCTGAGGGGATACGGGGGGACAAGGGTCCGGATTAAACACTATGGAGGGAGAATACATACGCTTCTACTAGGCCTTGTAATTAAATGTTATTAGATGTGTTTGCTTAATCAAGAGCCTTAGCACGAGAGTGGGAAAGATACAAAATGTTATTTCTCATACTGTTGGTCTTGTTCCCACACAAACAGTACATTTTTATTTACAGATAAAGATTAGTCTAATCCAGGGGTGGCAAACTCAATTTCTTCGTGTGCCACATCAGCATTACGGTTGCACTCAGAGGGCCGGTTGTAACTTTAAGACTATATAAAAATACATATATAAATATTTAATATATATAAAATAATGTATTATATGACATTATTGCCTCTGCATTGGATTATTATCGGATAGGGTAATAACTTCATAATTAACTACGTCTGAAAGCAGAAGTCTAGGGCAAATCATTGCAAGTCTCTTCACTGAGAATGTTACAAAAGGATTTAAAAAAAATAATAATTCTGAGAAAAAGGCAAATTCTAAGAAAAAATGAATATTTTGAAGAAAATAAGTCAAATTCTGAGAAAAAAAACTTGTTCTAAGAAAAAAAGTCAAATTCTGAGAAAAAAGTCAAATTTGAGATGCATTGTGGGATATGTAGTTTATGGGCAACGTGCTTCTGTAAATCGGCATGTAACCGTATAATAAACATATTATATTCTTTGCAAGCTCTTGAGGGGCCGCATTAAATGAAGTCGCGGGCCGGATTTGTCCCCCGGGCCTTCAGTTTGACACCCCTGGTCTAATCTAATAATTTTTGATATAATACTACTTGTAGAATTAGATTCCATGTTAACAAAAACTGACAAGTTATATTCATTTACCGGAGTGCATTTAACTTGATTAATCCAATTAATAACTTTATGCATGAGGATTATTTTAAGGTAAATTTAAGCTTTGAATGTCTGTCACCATAAAATATGACGTAACATATTTTTTGCTTAATGAATGCAACATTTCAATTGCAGCTACAATTGTTGATCAAATGACATTCAGTACAGCCCTAATTATGCTATTTGTAGACTAAACTCACTTTCCCATTTGTGTCTTTTGTGTCCTTCCTACCGTTGATTTTGACGGTGGCGGACGTCCTCTGGTCGGCACACACGCAGCTGTAGAGCCCGCTGTCCTCAGGAACAGGTTTCCATATGAGCAGCTCCAGCATGGTGTCCCTCCTCTTCATCTGGTGTTTCACTCCGTTCTTCAGCAGCTCGTGTCCTTTGTTCCACTCCACAGGAACTCCAGGTTTAGACAGCTCACAGCGCAGCAGCACGTTGTTCCCCTCCTCCGCCTGCATGCTCTTCAGCTGCTGGACGAATGTGATGGGGATGGCTGTAAAACCAGAGGAGATATTTTTAATAAAGTTTAACTTTAAGTTCAACTTTATTGTCAATCTTTTCAGTTATATACAAATATATATATTTTAAAAAAGGTATATACCTATATATATATATACACACAATCAACAGACACATTTATACATATGGACACATTAAGACCTAAAGAACTAAGAGAAAGAAGAAAAAAGGCTCAGTGTTGGAGAAAAGTTTGACGCATTTGGATGCATTACATACATATTGTGCCAGCTAGTCAGAAAAAACGTTTTAAACCACGACATGTGGAACTATATAACATTTTAACTCTCAAGGACGTGCACAATACCCGGCTAGGTAGCCCTTAGGAAGGCTAAGGGCCTAGCGCAGCCTATTTGTCCCCTTAAAGGTGGGGTATGTAATTTTGGAGAATCCAGCTCGAGTGCGCTAGAATTTGAAAATACACAGCCGGAAAAAATCTGCCTCTTCCTTCAGACTTCCTTACAGAGCCCCTCGTCCAACACACACGAACGCACACATGACCAATGAGCGCACGAGATAAGTTTGTGCACAGATGGAAGGCTGAGAGGCAGGTAGGCCATCCAGTTATTTTTTGCCGGGCCGGCTCAGATGATTGGTCGTGCTTTTTACAGCGCCACGGCTTCCACAGATGAAATTTTTTTATGGATTTATTGTCAAAGCACTTCAGATATTCATTGCTATCGGGATGTTAAGAGCATTCCATGGAATATAACAACAAGTGTTTCTGAAGTGAATTACCTATACCCTACCTTAAAGTAAAACATATTTGACTGTTTTGGATGCATAAATACAAGTAGCCCATTAATGCCAAACTTAAACTAAATTAAATCAACATATTGTACGAACTCCATTCCTTTCTATATTGTTTACCCAGCATCTATTTGCCCCCAGGGAATGAACATTATACAGAGCGAAAAAAAGATACATGAATTTAACCTGGTTTACTTTGAATATACTGTATTTGAAACACCATTAAGGTAAATAAAGAATGCTAACCCTGTTTACACTTTGAGATATTTAACAATACAAATAGTTATATTGATAAAGACAAATCTAAGAAACACTTTCAGAACTATTGTGACATTTTGGGTTTAGTTCTGTAACGTAAAAACCTTTTTCATGGGTGACTTTAGTTCAAATGTTGTTCGAGTTGCTGCACTCCAACACAAAAGCTTGAGTTAATGTGCGCTCATCAATACTACTGCAGAGCACAACAGCAAACATGTGAAAATCAGACAGAAATGGCTGAATTTACTTTGAAACACACTCCTGTGAAAGACTGTTTTGATGAAACTGTGAATGTTTTAGTTGACATTATGTAAAGTGCAAAGTGAACAACAGACCCTGGACTTTGAGGCTGGCCGTGGTGCGGTGGTCTCTGCACTGACAGGTGTATTCTCCTGAGTCTGCAGGCCTCAGGGCTTTGATGGTGAGGGTGATGAGGGTCTTCTTCTGTTTCATCAGGACCCGGTCTGAAGGCCTGAGGCTCTCTAAGCCTCTCTTCCAGTGGAACGGGGCCCCAGGCAGCGAGTACTCACAGCTCAGGGTCACCGTCTCCCCCTCTCTGGCCTCCACAGGCTCCAGACCCTGGGTGAACTCTGCTGGGATGGCTAAAAGCAGAGGAAAAACAAAAGAAAAGTTCAAAAATAAGGAGAGAATTAAATGCTATTGAACATTTTACTTATAGCTTTTATATAATCAGTCACAGTTAACCCTTTCATATATATCGCTCCTACCAACAGACTTGTAGGAGCCAACATGCTCGTTCTGCCATTGTTATTATTTATATTATTATCTTCATTTCTTTTTTACGTTTGATTCTTATTGTTTATCACTTCCGGCAATTGTCACGTGGGTGTGGTTTATTGGTATTTGGTCATACCTACGTTACCATACGTATCTAGGGCCGTTTCTCAATCGTGAGGAAACTGGCTTCCAAGCCAATATTTCAAGGATGCTACGTCATCGAGTGCCGCCGAAGGACTGTTCCAATCTTCCAGCATACTTGGAATTCCACCGAGGCCACGTCCTTGGTTTGGGGGTAATTTCGAGGCTGCACATGGGTAGACTTCGCGTCCTTCAAATCCCCACAATGCTTTGCGCACGGACCAATTTCAAAAACCCTTGCGGAGAATGGCTGAACCGACGCAGCACACATTGAAATGTAAATATATGGTGTGGCGTAGAACATGTGTTGGTAAATATGTTACTTTGTTACATTTGTTTGTTATCATCCAAAATGTGTTCCGTGAAAGTAAAGCAAGTTCATAATTAGATAGACATCGTGAGGTATTTATTTTCGGTACAGTTTATGTTGAAACCGTTAGAGAGAGTGGCACACTTGTTAGCCTGTTCCATTCTTCTTCGTTTTCCGAAGCCGTGGCTTGGAAGCATACTTGCTTCGTTTCTGAAGGAAGTGACTTGGAAGTATGCGACTACCAAGCCAGTATCCTCGCGATTGAGAAACGGCCTAGGTCACCTGTTGGATGCCGGTATTGGATATGACGTAGAGGAGAGGGTGAATTGCTCGGATACTCTCTGTTGACCGTGTGGTCTGGAGTTGTATATTTTTTGTTTTTCGTCTTTATTAAACACCACGTACTACAAATGACTACGGACTCTGTATGGAACGCGTCACAGCGAAGAGCAAGTTTTAGCCTCTCAGCGGCATTACTCATAGTTACTCATTTTGCCGCTACAAGATTTATTAATAAAAAACTTTTCTAGGATGTTTAGATCTATGTCATCTGTCATCTGACTCCACCCGAATGCTCACATTTATTTCATTGGATGTTTATGAGCCAATCACAGTGCTCCACATCATCTTAAACTGCCACACCCTTTTATTCAGGACCATGAGGTGAGGCACATTTTAATCATATTGTAAAAGTGACTAGTTTCTGTTTACACTGTTAGTCTGTCTAAGGAGGATCCATGGGATATTGAGAAATACAGTTTTTGATTTATTCTGAGTGTTTTGTTTTTATTTTTGGATTTAATAGGCATCCTATTAATTGTTTACACATAATACACAACTTAGTAGGACATACTGTTTTCTGGAAGTTTAGAAATCTTACATTATTAGACTTAAAATGGTTGTAAAATCATACAAAATATATTCGCAAAAAGTTAAATATTCATGAAAAATTTATTAATTAGTGTTTATCTTCAGGCAATAAATATTTGATTGCTAATTATATATGATTGAATTTGGAGTCGAAATTGACCATTCAAATATTGTTTTTATAATATTGACAGGTTGATGATAGGCAAAAGTAAGCAATCCCATTCCTTTAATAGAATACTCCTCGTACCTCTGACCGTGACGACAGCCCTGGTGGTGACCGATCCAGCGCTGCACTCATAGACCCCGGCATCGCTGTTGCAGACCTCCCGAATCGTCAGTCGTGCTTCGCAGCCTGAACGACTGGCGGCGTATCTCGAGGAGTTCCACATCAGGCAGCCATCTTTGTACCACAGGATGTGACACGGCTTGGAGGCCACACAAGATAAAACCAACCCCCCTCCTTCAATTGCCTCGCAGTCTTCCAGGGCCTTAATAAGGGTTGGACGCCTCTCTAAACATGTGGGGAAATAAATGCAAATCAGGAAATGTGACATGTGACACACACGCTAAAAACTGTCGGTCAGATAGATATGGTAAAAGTACACACATCCTTTACTCAAGTAGAAGTACACATACTCGTGTTTAAAAATACTCTGGTAAAAATAGAAGTACTGACTAAACTTCTTTACTCAAGTCAAAGTAAAGAGGCTTTGAAATGTACTTCAGTAAAAAGTACCCATAACTAGCAGCTGTTTTAAAGAGTACCTGACCTCCCTTTATATTAATAGAACAATAATGTCATTGTTAGCTAATGAATGTTTCCATGGTGACCAACGGCAACATGACAACGTTTCCATTGGTCCCTCTTCTTTAGAGAAGACCAGGAAATGATGGATACACGGATCGTGTTCAAATCAATAGGCACGCAATGACTCTAAATAATAATGATCACGCCACCAAACGCACATTCAGACTAAAGGAACCAGCCTGTTTGGAAAATGAGAGAAGTAGAAAGTACAGGTATTTGTGTTCAAAATGTAAGAAGTAGAAAGTACAGGTATTTGTGTTCAACATGTAAGAAGCAGAAAGTACAGGTATTTGTGTTCAACATGTAAGAAGTAGAAAGTACAGGTATTTGTGTTCAACATGTAAGAAGTAGAAAGTACAGGTATTTGTGTTCAACATGTAAGAAGTAGAAAGTACAGGTATTTGTGTTCAACATGTAAGAAGTAGAAAGTACAGGTATTTGTGTTCAACATGTAAGAAGTAGAAAGTACAGGTATTTGTGTTCAACATGTAAGAAGTAGAAAGTACAGGTATTTGAGTTCAACATGTAAGAAGTAGAAAGTACAGGTATTTGAGTTCAAAATGTAAGAAGTAGAAAGTACAGGTATTAGTGTTTAACATGTAAGAAGTAGAAAGTACAGGTATTTGTGTTCAAAACGTAAGAAGTCAAAGTAAAAAGTCGTCAGAAATATAAGAGTAAATTACTGATACCAGAAAAATGTACTTAAGTACAGTAACAAAGTATTTGTACTCCTTTACTTCCCACCTCTGGATTAAAGCCTTACCTCTAACCAACAGCGAGGCGTACGTTCTTTTGTCCCCCGCTGCAAACGAGATGGTGCCGGTGTCTTTGCGGGCGAGCTGTCTAAATGTGAGGGTGTGGTATCCTCCGGGCACCATCTGGATCTCGTTGAGGTCATTGGTGTACAGCAGAGTCTCGTCCAGATACCATTTGACCCCGATGTAGTCACTGGGACAAATTCGACACCTGAACGTGACCGTGTCGCTTTCCAGACACTCAACATCCTCCAATTCATCCAGGATCAACACCTTTTGACCTGAGTGGAACGTGGAAAAGATAGAAGAGTCAGATATCCCATAAACTTAATTTGCAGTAGCTGTATTCGGATAGAAGACCAAAAGAAGAAGAACGCATCGATTGTAGTTCACATTTTATCGAGAAAATATTATATTTTCTGAACAAATAATCAACGACGACTGTTCTCGCATCGCCAATTATTTGGTGCATTATAGTGACTCCTTCTGGTTACTACCCATACTGCAGAAAGCAGTTCTTTTTAGTTCCCATGTGACAGGAAGTTAGCTCAAGACATTTTAAAATGGCATGTGTGCTCCGGTGAAGATGATGTCAGTTTATCCGGTGCCATCCATGGTTCATAGCCTTTGAGAAGGCATTACCTGTACGTTTTTATGTTTCTACATTACATATCTTTGCTTTGAGTGCATTACTGTGATCATTTATCCAAGCTTACATTTTTGTAGTTGTTGTACTGTATCAAAATATAACCTAAACATTGCATCTATACTTTGGCATTGACCTCATTTCATGCTGTCTTGGGCCGTTTCTCAATCTCGAGGAAACTGGCTTCCAAGCCAATATTTCAAGGATGCTACGTCATCGAGTGCCGCAGAAGGACTGTTCCAATCTCCAGCATACTTGGAATTCCACCGAGGCCGCGTCCTTGGTTTGGGGGTAATTTCGAGGCTGCACATGGGTAGACTTCGCGTCCTTCAAATCCCCACAATGCTTTGCGCACGGACCAATTTCCCCAAATCTGTGGAGGAAAATGTAAGGCGGGGCCTCTCATATGACGCACACTTGCTCGCCTGTTCCACTCTTCCTTTTCCGAATGCCAGGAAGGATTCTTGCCTCGCTTCTGAAGCAAGTGACTCGGAAGACATGTGCTACCAAGCAAGCATCCTCGCGATTGAGAAACAGCCTTGGAGTATATCTATGTATGTTATTGTTATGTCATCCGTCTGCAGAGAGGTGAGGAGGCTCTCAAGTCAAATGCTTTTATTTTTGTCTTTCTTCTGCATAGTCTCAGGAAACTTCCCAGCTGTGGGGAAAGGATTTCTGATTCTGGTGTAGAGAGATTATTTATAAGAGCTGCTTTATTTTGTGGTGAAAGAAATGCTATGGCTTCTTTAGGCTTAAAGTAAGTAAGTAAAGTTTATTTATAAAGTGCTTTTCACTAGGGCTGTGCCATTATGGCAAAAATCATAATCACGATTATCTTTGGTCAATAATTGATATCACGATTAAAAACGATTATCCATTTACTTTGAAAACATCCATTTAGTGAACAGTATGTTTTTAACAGTTGATTACCCTGAACTTTAAGTATAACTGAAAAACCAATTAAAAAAATAATTTTAAAAATAAATAATTACATTTTTTTTTTTTTAGTTCACAAAAACTATATATAAATAACTAGTTGATATGTGCTGTCGTTTCTGTATTTTTTCAGTTTCACACTGCTTGCTTAGTAAAGCTATAAACATCACTTTGTGGTCCTGAGTTTTGCTGTGAGAGTCTTTATCTCGCTGGTTAACAGAGAAAGGGATTTCAGCGATGCCAATATAACATCAAATATCTTACAAATTGTAAAGATGCACAATCCTGATTAATACGGTGGATACATTGTATTATTTGTGCTTCTTCCACATTTCTTAACATAAAGATCTGTCCTGATGTGGCCTTAAGTACCTTTAGCCCAACTATGTATAATGTATCACCCCTGAACCGTAGAAGTGCAGTGCCATGTTCTCACCCTGCACAGTCAGCTGTGCTCGGCTCTGCATGGTACCGACGTCACACGTGTAAACATCCATATCTGACTTCTCCAGACAGGTGATGGTCAGAGACAGTAATACGCCTTTCTGCCTGATGACGTACTTCCTGCCGGACCTCAGCTCCACCATGCCCTTCAGCCAGGTCACCCGCTTGGCCGGCTGCCTGGTCTCACAGTCCAGAGTCACTTTGTCCTTTTCCTCGGCTCGTGTTTCCCTCAACTCCCTCGCAAATGTGTGCTGGAGTTCTGTAAGGGATAATGTTTAGCTTCACATTTATGCTGCAATCCAAAAACCATCAATTTAAAAAGGTAATCAGAAGTACATTTGCATTTATTTAAATAAATATAACATACTTAATTTACTGTTCTGCGTGTAAATTGATGTCAAAATGTGTTGACAATGTTATAGTGTAGCAGACTTTGGTAGACAATCTCTGTAAGCAAACTTCTCTGCACTTAAATAATTCAAATGTTTAAGATTGCTAAAAGAACATTTGGAGACTTCACTTGAGAGAACAGATTTGTGTACACAGGCCAAAGAAAGATATGTTTATCACAGACAGTCATAGGTTTTACTTATTTTTTCTTGACAATGTCCAACTTCAATTGATTAAGAACACTAAATAGTATTGTTAATCAAGCTCACCTCATATTTGTTTCGAAAGCCCACACCTACCTCTGATGTCCAGCTTGGCCCTTGTTGCGATGCCATCGGCCTCACAGCAGTACTCTCCAGAGTCGTTGATTGTGGTGTTCTTGATCACCAATCGTGCCAAGTTCTTCTCTACACTCATCTCATATCTGGGACTCGGTCGGATGAAATGGCCATTTTTCAGCCAACGGATGGTGGCTTCTGGTTTGGTGATCTCACAGCTCAGCTCTGCGTCCTCGCCCGGTACCGCTTTGACGTTCAACAGGTCCCTGAAGATGTGCACTGGCTTCTCTAAAGGAAGGAAATGCACATTTAATTTGTATACATTTACCAATGCATGTTCTATTTATTTGTGTGGTATGAAGCAGGATGTGTTTCAACTCAAACTTCTCAGAAAGCAAAGATGCATGTTGTGGTGTCCCACAGGGAACGTGCCTGGGCCCACTTCTATTTTCATTTATTTGGGAAAATGTTTGATAATTTGCAGTTACCAAAGGTCATTTGTTACTTCCTTATCCAAAACTCAGTCAGTAAAAGGGCATCAAGAACAGGGAACTCCTACAAACCTACACAAACTTAACACATTTGAAGTAAATATCTATTTAAAATAATCTAAAACTAATGTGACACAGGTATTTTACCTTTAACGAAGAGCATGGTCCTACAGCTTAGATCCTTAATTGTGAAGACCACGTCGCCAGCATCCGTTAGCATAGCATCTCTTATGGTCATCTTATAGTTACGACCATTGTTGATAACCTGGAGTCGGCTGTCGGTTACCACCACCTGGCCATTAATGGTCCAGAAAGGTTCTTCATCGACGTTATGAGAGAGGTTGCATTCAAAGGTGCAGATTTCGCCTTCCAGAACAGATGTTGTCTTCATGCGTTGAACAATACTGATGTGTAAGTCTGAAGAGAGATATAATAACAAAGAAGAGAGTAACAATACAGAACGGGGAAACATTTACTGTAACATAACTGTCAGTTCTAAACAACGTTTTTTTGAGGCTCAAAATTAAAACATTTCCCCCATTTCTTCTTTCATTTTATTAACCCTACCTATGAAAAGGACTACGCAATATTTTACATATAATTGTGAACCAGTAAGTATAGAAAACAACTTTATCCACAATGGGTGGAGATTGGTTTGAATGGTTGTTCCAAAAACACTCAACTTTTACACATGAGCGAACATGGAAGTCCATCTTGAGTTTCTTTCAGATTTACTTTTCTGATATTCAGATAATCTTTGCATGTGTTGACTGGAAATACGAGAACTTTTCGTAAGTTTTCCTACGAATAGTTGTTTGACAATAAATTGATTATTTGGCAGCTCGGTTGTCAACAGGTCTAATGTCTTCCTACTCACCATGCACAGTAACTTTGGCCTTGGTCTGGCTGGTTCCCAGATCACAGGTGTAATGTCCAGTGTCCTCCTTGCACAGGGAGTGGATGATCATTGCCATGGATTTCCCAAACTGAAGTAACTCGTGTTTATCATCAGCGGTCAGGACTGTACCATCTTTCCTCCACACAGGGGTCACCGTATCTTTGGAAATTTCGCACTGCAGACAGACCTCCCCTTGCTCTTCTCCTACTACATCCTCCAGAGACCTCAGGAACACGGCTGGGCGCTCTGCAGCCAAAGACACCGTTTAAAAGCGAATATGTTTCTCAGAAATTTGAGGTCCAGAAAAACGTTTATTTGCATGCTTTAGAAACTTCTAAGACAATTCTGGACATATGTCTTCCAATCGTCTGATATAAAGAATCATATCCCTATAGCAATATCAGTAAAAATTATTTGCAATTAAGTTTCTTTTCGCAATCATGCAGGCCTAGTTTTTGCCTTTTTTGCGGCACATTTGTTGTGTATGTTATTCTATGTATCGAGAAACAGGTGTTAGAAGAAATCACCCCCCCCCCAGCTATTGACCAAACTGACCTTTGACATTTAAGGTGGTAGTCTCTGAAAGGAGGCCTGTTTTGAAGGTGACCGTGCTCTCCTGTGGCCGCAGCTTCTTGAAAGTGAGGCTGTGCATGGTGCCCATGTGCTGGATCCTGTTGATGGCGTTGCAGTAGAGGCGGACGTTGTTGAGGAGCCACTCCACGTTAGCAACCACGTAGTTCAGCTCACAGGAGAACGTGGCGTTGCCCTCCTCCTCGATTTCCACCGGCTCGAGGTGTTTCACCAGCTTCAGCGTACGCACTGCAATTAAAATGTGGAGCAAATCAACAACTCGTGTACATAGGTAGTGTAATAAAAACACCGGAAAGTAATGACTATCCTAAACAGGAAATGTGGGTGTAATTTTTCAGTATCTTATTTGATTCAAAACTAATTAGATCCAGATGCTTATTTCAGGGTCTACTGCATTCTGATGTGTCTCTTGTAACATAAATATTGGAAGTCATGATTCAGAACAAAATACATCTTGAATATAACATGATTACTTTACCCACCCCTTACAGAAAGTTCACTACACCTTAACCCTATATGGTCAAACCTAAATAGTTGAACCATATTCAAACATTTTATTTCTTCAGTTCTTTTTTCCCCGTTTTTTTAAAAGGGATTATTTATTGCATTAATTAGAAATTACAATTGTTTTTTTCCCCCAGAGATGACAGTGTTATAGCAGAATGTTTAATACAGCTTATTTCTGATATTCATTAAAGATCACTTGGTATTCCATATGATGTGTGTTACTGAGTTGGGTCGCACACAGTTAGAGAGACAATGGTCGTTCTGAATTATCAATAGATGTATTCATTTTAAGTGAGCTGACACCGAGGTTAGAGGAAGTTCAGAGAAGGCCTCCGGTTATAAAAACAGTTAACCTTTGTTAGTTTACTAATCCTAAAGATGTCATGAGATGATGACGTTTAAACATATACAGCTTTCAGAGAGAAAAACATGTGACATTTGTGTGGTAGGCTGCATGATCAAATGTGTGTGCGTTAAACATGCTTAGGGAAAATGTGTGTGTGTTCATTGCAGTGGCTATATATGCTGATTGTTGCTACTGTTAAGGGGCATTTCCGCAATTGGCTGCTGTGGCAGCAGGTGATGTACTTCCCATTATTGTTTGTTTGTTGCAACAACTAAATAATAATTATTGATCAGCTATATCTGTGTTTGTGTTTTATTGATTCCTCTCTGTTTCATTCTTTCCTGTTGTGTTATGCTGGATCGGCACAACAACAGCATATATGATTATGTTTCATTTATCAAACATTGTTTTTTATCTTAAATAAATAATGTAATTTTCTCAAGAAAATGTGTTATCTTGAGAACGGAAAAAAATGATCTTGGGAACATCTGTTATTTCAAGAAACGGACATAAATACTTTGGGATGTAAAGCAAACTTGTTATCATGCTAACCAAATGTAATTAAATGATTCAACAATGGCCTTTGACGGCTTCTTTACACCTCACCTTCCACTTTAAGATGCGCTGTGCTCTGTGAGCCCCCGGCCATGCAGCGGTACTGTCCTGCATCTATCCCTGTTAAACCATGAATGGTCAGGTGCGCTCGTTTCCCTTCCCTCTTCATGCTGTACTTGTTGGAGGTCTTCAGAGCCGTGCGGCCTTTAAACCAGCGCACCACCCGGGGAGACGGAGCAAACGCACAGCTCAGAGTCACAGAGCTCTTCTCCTTCGCTTCCACATCCTCCAGGGGGTGGGCAACCTCAAGATGACGCTCTACAGGGGAACGATGAAATGCTGCTTAATAAGACATTCTTCAAAAATCCCAAGTTCATTGACAAAGATAAAGGAATGAAGCAGAAGAAACATTATAACACAAAATAGAGAAAAAGAAGGGCAAAAAAGACAACAATCTGACTATGAAACAGTATACAGAAAAACATTGAGGAGTAGAAAAGAAGAGAAAGCATGTTGGTAAGCAGACAAACAGAAAAGAATTCTCCGACATTATGAAAAATCGCGAGTTTAAAAAAAAAATTTTTTAAAGATATTTTAAGACAACTAAAATGTCAAAATTAACTTCCATGAAGCGAAAAACTGTGAAAAACGGACAACACTAAAAGTTTATTTTACTTGAAGTCGGACCAAAATGACCATCATGTTGTATTGAAGAAAACTTATTTTTAGTATTATTGTTTACTTAGGTAAAAGATCTATTGAGAAGTGGGTTCATTTTCTCATAGACTAGAATCTCACTTTAATTGGCAACCAGTGGAGTTGCCCCCTAACGGTTAGAGAAAATGCAGATATAAGGTACTTGAGTATGTGGTTTCCACTATTCCACTGAATATAGAAACCATTAACAATATCGTTTCTCTGTATACAATGATTTCATTTTTAATTAAGAAATTACAAATCGCTGTATCAACGGCCTCTCTTTGAACCACTCACCTTTGACTGTAAGCTGCGCTGTGGAGCGACTCTTTCCGGCCACAAAGAGCACGGGGCCCGACATGGAGCTCTGTGTGGAGGTGAGGCAGAGGCTGTGCACGGTGCCCTGCCTGTCGATGTTCACTGCTGAACATGCCTCCAGCACCTCTCCGTTCAGGGTCCATCGGGGGGGCCTCCCTGACTTCAGGCTGGTCTCCACCTGGAACAGCGCGGGCTCCGGTTCCATCACCTCCACGGAGCTCATCCCCCTCACTATGCTGATCGCCTGCTCTGCATGTACAGCCGTTATACACATGAACACTACTGACACTACTCCAGACTTACAACAAAAACACTCATGGTTTGGCAGTACTGTATATGTGTGGCACATGAATGAAAAACATACTACACTTAAAGGTCACCTATTTTGCAAAATCCAGTATAACAGGGGACCTTTAAGAGAGGATGTTTGAGAATCCAATATATTATGTTTTGCAAAGGTCCATACATTTTGCATGATCCGTATCTAAGAACTGTATCTAATAGATATCACAATACAAATTATGTATGCTAATCAATCATTTCTGAATGGCTGTTGACATCGGGCTCACCCTCCACCAGCAGCTGGCAGGAGGTGTTGTCGTCTCCTGCATCACAGGTGTAGGTGTCTTCGTCTGAAGAGCAGACGTTGTCGATGGTCAGCTGCCGGTAGACATCCTGGCTGATCAGTTGGTACTTCCTGCTGGGAACGAGCTCCTTCCTGTTCTTGTACCACCGGACCTGAGCATTGGGCCGGGACACCTGGCACTCCAGCAGACCCCGGTACCGATACATGGCTATCTTCACCCGCAGAGGACGCACTATCACGACTGGGAGCTCTGGAGAAGGAAGGAACAAGTTACAAACCCAAATATTTTACTACTTAAGTTTAATTGTGTCGGTTGGCTCACCTTTGACTTTGAGAGTCGCATAGGATGAGACTCGCTCTGCAGTGAATTTGATCTCTCCAGCATGCTCTGGTCGGACTGACTTGAAGAACAGGGTGTGAGTTTTACCTGCAATCAGATCAAAGAAAAATATTGTCTCACTTAGAAAAAAAAATTGGAATACGTTATTTTAGTGTCTTAAAAGTAGACTGAGGTATGAAGGGTTAACATTACATCTTAGGATAATTTTTAGTCATGTTCTGTATACATACTAACATATAAGGGTATACTTAGTGTGGTTACTCAATGTTTACTAGCTATAACATTAACGTTACATCACTCTTTTTCACTTCTTACTCAGTCAGCCAGAGTGCAGATATCACCATGAGATTCACAAACCTGAAACATCATCCATTTCTTCACTGCTGGTGATGACATTGTTGTCAGCTGCTGATACTGCTGCTTCTGCTGCTGCAGCTTGTGGCGCCTGCTTCAATGAAAATAACTTTCTAATATCCATAACTTTATAGGCTATTAGCTTAAAACTTGTCAGGCTCTAGGAAGGATCACTTCTTCTTCAGGGCAGGGAAGGCTACGCAGTACGCAGGCTAATGTCGCGCAGCGGCTGCCTCTCTGGTGGACTCCGGTACTGCACATTACTCCCGAGACATTTTCAAAAAAATATATATATATTTTTGTTTTTTGTTTTTTGTTTTTTTAAGTGAAACATCCGGGGCTTTTCAGAAAACATCCGGGGCTTGAGCCCTAGTAGCCACCCCCTAGCGCCGCCACTGAACACATCTTATTTGTAGCGTCTAACCCATGTTGTTACCACATAACGACTTAAAGCTCAAGAAAAAACCGAAGCCCGAAGAGCGACTTCCCAACTCTTGAAATGTGGCCATCCTAAGGGGAAATGATCGGCCGTGATCTGTACGTTTTATATTTCTATTTGTACTGTAACTAACAAAGTATTTATACTCTTTAGGCCTATATTTCAGCGGTTGGTGTCTCACCGTGGTGATTGGTCTTGACGTTGTCCCCAGGTCGGATTCGGCAGTCGTCTCTGTACCACCGACCATCCAAATCCTCCTGGTTGACCTCACACAGGAAGTTCACAGGTTGACGCTCCATCGTGTCAACATCCTCCAGCTCCTTCACTATGTGGATGTCCCTAGCTGGCAGGAGAAAAAACTAACTGTGACTGACATTAAAGTAACCAAACAGAACTTTTTCATCCTGTCAGACCTCTCTCAGTCATCACATTATGACTTTTTGAAAATACTTTGACCAGTGTTTGGAAGTTGTCCATGGTGATTAAAAGTAAAAAAGTGTAAAAAACAAAAGAAAATATCACATCGTTTTTGAGCGGATACCATATTTAGAGTTACAGCAGATTGAAGATTCTTAAACCAATGCTTTGGACCAATTGAAGCCCCATCATAAGAATGTTTAGGTCTTGTCAGGTACTGGCTGACTTGGACTTGATTCAGACATTTTCATTTTCCTTGTGATAAGACCAGATCAAAACAATGAAAGTAGCTCGGTCTATTGAACCTCCTCACCTGTGACACTGAGTCTGCCTGCAGTCTGAACGCCGTTGGCCTCAAAAGAGAAACAGCCTGCGTCTCCTAAAGCCACGCGGCTCAGCACCAGCGAGTGTTTCTTCCCATGTGTGCTGATGCGCCAGTTGGGTTTGGACTTTAGCTGCATGTCATCTCTGGACCACACGCCCTCGATGAAGGCCAGATTCAGGGTCACTTCGAAGGAGCAGCTCTCACACTCAGACACCTCCACATCCTCCAGGCCCTTCACCACCTGCAGACGGTTCTCTGGCACAAACACACACAGGGTTAAAGATCCAAAAGGTAATTCTCTACTGCACTGAAATGTACCACTTAGTGGGAGAAAACTTACTTGCAGCAGCTACTATTCCTCCAGGTATTGTATCTCCCATGTCTCCAGGCATTCTCTCAGTGTGGTTGGGAATCTTGTTTGCTTTCAACCAAAATTATTATAACTATAAAATGAAGAAAACATATCAATAAATAACACTGACCCAGAAGAAAACTAAGCAAGGTATCAATGAAAGGATCTTTGGTTGTGCCACACGGCCTATTTCAGGTTACTCTCTTGAAAATAGTTTTGCACATTATCCTTTGCAATGTTTTTTTAACATTTTACATGCCTAACAACTAGAATAGTGCTGGGATGAAGTATTTTTGTTAACATCTCCCTAAAAGCAAAAGCTAATGCTAGGCTAGTATAGAGGAACTACCTCACGGTCACTTGACTTCATGTCAGCGCCGGCAAGCTAAAGGCAGCTAGTGTTAGGCGTGATGACGTTTAGTATTTGCATTTAGCCATTTAGAAACAGTTGTTATGACACGACTGGACATAAACCAGTGGGGGGTTTACTGACTTATTCCATGTCATGGAACACAACATGAAAATCTCTTCAGCCTGTGTAACCACAGATCTTTTTTCAGGCATCTAACAAAAAAACATATTCAAAAATCTCATTGACTTTGAGACAGAGAGAACAGGAAGTGCTTAAATGTCGACTAATTTCCAAGTTTAAGAACTAATTCCTGCACCACAGTTTTCCTCCCAAGCTAAGGATGTTTTAGCTTTCCAAAATGGCAACACTGACTGATCAAAATGGAAAGACATGGCTTGACTGTGATGTGGTTGAACCCTGTGATGGCATGCCAGCGCTCCCCAGTATAACAGCAGAGTAATCTCTGTCACCTCACTCGGCTGAGCTCAGCACCACCGATATAGACTCAGCTGTGATGCCACCTCCATCAGGCTGCATGCACTGAACTGAGGAGAAGGGGACGCGTATAAAAACAAACGAGAACTTCCAATCACACAACTGATTAATATTATGTGAGATCATCACAAACTGGCTCCTCCCACTATCATTACGAGGTTTTCTCTAAGAGGTCATTCCTTTTCATCATAATAGCTAAAATTACATTTCATTATGCATCGCACAACGACACTTAATCTGCCAATCGTTATCTACGTTTTCTCTAGAGGCCAAATCAGTTGAGATCTTTTCCAAGCATGTCCTATGGAAAAATACCACGCTTAGGGTTAGGGTTACACTTTAACTTATTTTCCACTGGCATAACATGTGATGGAAACTATCTGACAAAGCATGGAAACAAAGACAGAAAAACTACATGAATATTCCAAGAATATGTCAGATCCTCTGCAGCGATACACCCACCTTCAACTTTGAGATTCTAGAAAGAATAAATCCTTGCATGTCCTCTTGTTGCACAAAAACAAAAGTCCCTCACCAGAAAAAGAGGATAAAAACATCCAACATGGCAACAAACGTGTCCGAGGCTCGTCTTGTGTCTCACAAAGCCTTTAAGATTAACAACAAACGTTTAGCCAGAGGAGAGCGTGCCCAGGTTGGAGAGTCCCAGAGGCAGACAGCATAAAGCGCTTTCTCTTTTTTCTTGTGGTGATGGAGCGAAGTGCTGAACAGCTGACATATCTCTCCCCACATGCTAACCTCCAAAATAGCCCTCCGTCAGTGTAAGGGCAAAGATAGCTCTGGGTATAATGGTGTGAGGCGACTCATGTCCAGCATCAATGGAACTATCGTTAAACAATCAAAATGTATACAATAGGCTTAGTGAGTGTTGGATGGTTTTCTACTCAGAATTGATGAGTGACAAACAAGTCAGTGGTTCCCAATCTATTTCATTAAGAGACCTTTTTCCTGCCATTAAGGGACATCTTTAGGGGGTATGTCATATTATTGTAGATGCATAACTAAAACATTGCAGAGCAACTTATTAAATGTACAGTAAACCCAATGCTATGCTACCAGGGGTACATTTTCAAGTTATTTAATACAATATTGTAGGCTCTGTGAATAAAGCCTTTTGGGTTAAGGTGTTCAATATGTTAAGGTGTTTTTAAAAATCTTGTGAATTTATATATATATATTTAATTTTTTTAAAGATAGCCAAACATTATTTTTAAGATTTCTTCACATTTACTTTTTATATGTTATTATTATTTATTACATTTATACACATTTGTTATTTTTATTAGTTTTTATATTATTTATTTTTAATCTTTTTCTTTAACCTCTAAAAATCAAAAAGTCCTTGGGAGCCAAATTTGGGAACTAGACCTAGATAATGTGTAAAGTGTTAGTGTGTGATTAGGGTCTCACATATCCTCTTTTAAATACACCAATTCCCTTGTGAGGTAATTTACTGGCCCAGCAGCCATGCAGATATTAATTAATCTAGCGCCTCAAACTTGAAAATATTTTAGGGTGACTGGGTTTTATTTAGCTTAAAATAAACAAGATTTAACATTGTTGGGTTTCCCCTCTCATCCAGACAGTGCACATCATTGTGTCCGCCTCAGTTTGACGGACAGTTCCATGTGCCTTCCTTAATCCAGTGAAACTCGACAGGATAATCCCTCGGGGCACAAAAAACAACTTGTCGTCACTGAGAGAGGACGAAGGCCTGAAGAATCAAAGCAGTCTCCTTTTACAATTCTCCAGCAGGACACTCGTTACCGAGCTTTTAACAAGCTTCTTGGAGCCATGGAAGGAAATATTAAAAGGCCTCTATTGGGGAGGCCTCACCTTTCTTATTAGCCTTGACCAAGACCTACGTTAGTCAGAACATGTTGGCCTTCAATCATTCAGACACCATCATAAAGGTGTTTTACTATTTCCTTTCTCCTTGACACATTAGTTGTAGAGCGGCTTCCTGTTCATCCTGTTTTTCCAAGAGCACCCAACAGGTCTTTCATCCAGGGTTGAGTTTACAGAGCAACAAATTATCTTTATTTGTGTTTTATTTGAAACGTATCTATAGTAAATGTAACTTAAACATTTGTGCATATGCATTATCAACAGAACATGCAATGCTTCAACCCTCCTGTTGTCTTCGGGTCAAATCTGACCGATTTACTACTTTCATCAATCATAACTTTTTTGTTTTACATTCGATTGCATTAAGGCTTTATGATATCCTTCACAGTAGACATTTGAACATATTAAATAGCTGATCACCGCTTTCATTGACTTTTGGAAGATTTAGTCAACTTTGTAACACCCATGGTGTTCCGGGTCAAACATGACCACCATAAAGAAAAGGAATTAGTAACCATCCGGATCAGATAAAACACACACACACACACACACACACACACACACACACACACACACACACACACACACACACACACACACACACACACACACACACACACACACACACACACACACACACACACACACACACACACACACACACACACACATCTATATTCCCACAGGCACACCACAGGGTTTTCACACGTACACTATGCACACAGCTAACATCTTGCAACCCTGTATCCTGGATTATTTAGGTGCTGATATCAAAAGTGACATTGTAAAAAGTTTTGGATGAACTGTGTGTGTGTTTGTGTGTGTGCCACACAAGTCCCCCAGTTGACCTGCTGGACAGGGTCAAAGGTGTTTTTTGTGTTAAGAACAATGAGAAAGCAACGTGAAGGTGAAAACCCGGAAGTGAAAATATGGGTTTTCCAGTGTAAAAGGAAGTAAAGAAGCATGGATCATCTGATATTATTTGAGTAAGGATTACTTTTATATGCCGGAAACAACCACGTCGCCCAGTCACACACTTCCTTTATTAACTTTTCATCATGGATGTTACCAGAAAAAAGGAAGAAGGACATCTGTGTTTGTTTTACTGCTTAATCGTGAGTAATGATTAATGACACACCTGCTCGACGTGTCTGAAAACTGACACCACTTGATGCAAAAACTCCTACAGATGTTGGATTAACAGAAAAGACTGCAAGAGCTGGACTTCAGACTAAAAACTGCAACATAATTTTTGTGTTAATGTAATAGCAGTTAAAACAGGACCGTTCAAATTTGACCGCGAACACCAAAGTAAGGGGGGAAAGAAGACAAGAGGAGGGTTAAAAAGCCTTTTTCTACATGTTTATTTTTTTGTGAGTGACACATGACAGTATAATAGGCTACATTGGGTGCTAGGATTATGGGAAGCAGTGCATATATCTTCTGGTTCAGCTTACAAAACATGTCATCCCCGAATGCACCACTCTATGTCTTTGGCATGAATTACTCAATTTGGACCAAAACGAACACTGCAACAGGTTATTCACAAAACCATATCTACACAGAGTACCTGATTGGGAGACAGAAGGATTAACATGACAGAAATAAACAAACAAACAAAATATCTTACAGTTTATTATTGAAGATGCAGGGCATTTATAACAGTATTTAAGAGTAACTATTAGTGTGGAGGAACCATAGGCAGTAGCATGTTTTAAGAGACAGAAGACAAAGAAATGAAACAGAAGAAGAAACAATTCAGTTGTCCTGGGTGGAGTGCCAGTATGTTTATTTGTATTCCCAAATGTTGCTTGATGTTGAGGCAACCCCTCTGTAATTGAACTCCAATCGCCTTTCATGCAAATCCAAGTGTTATGTTCAAAATAGTAAAATGTTCGAAGGCACTATAGTGAAAAAAAGTTTAATTAGATGGCTATTTCCAATAAAAAAGAGCTAACGACCGACACAAACTGTCTTCATCAGGGCTGTTTAAACATTTCTAAGAAGTTTAAATAAAGATTAAATACTTTTTAACTGTTTGCAAGAAGAGAGATATGGACCTTTTCTGTTCCTAACAATGTCTGAACTTCTGAGCACCTCAGACCTTTTTTCTTTTTGAGGACGTCATGTCTTTTGAACTCAAACAGATGTAAGAAAAGGCCTAAAATCATCTCCTTCCAAAAAGTGAAGACGTCCAACAGATCAACCTTATCTGGAGAACTGTGGGCCTCCTTGGGCGCAGCATCCTATTGATGGTGCCCACGGTCTAAAAATAGAGTAATGTTAAAGGAACCAAGGCAATGTGAGGATGTGTTGAGTGAATTTAGAAGTCGACAAAACAGCTGAACAGCCCACCTAAGCCTCTGGATCCCTGTTTGGAACGACCCCAACCTCCTCCTGTGTGTCACATTTCCTCCGGTCCAGACACCTGACATATAGAAGAATATGTATCTGTTAAACACATACTGTATATTTATTCATCTGAATATGAGCAGTCACACAGATGTTGTGTGCCATGCTGTTAGTTATGTGTTATTTCTGTATACATAAACATCAGAATAACATTACATGACCTTGAGTCAAGAAAATAAAGAGGTCTTGGTATGTCTAATTACAGCACGTCCTTGTGTTTAATATCCCATCCTTTCTAAACAAGTGGCCTCACAGCGTCATCTAGTGAGCCTCAGAGGTACTAACAAGTGGTTAAATAATTTAAAGGGGCCCTACTCTGCTCATTTTCAGGTTCATATCAGTATGTAGTGTCTCTACTGGGACATATCTCCATGCTTTAATGTTCAAAAAGCTCTGTATTGTTCTCATACTGCCTGTGCTGCAGCACCTCTTTTCACCCTCTGTCTGAAACCAGAGCCCAGTCTGCTCTGATTGGTTAGCTGGCCGGCTCTGTTGTGATTGGTCAACAGCTTAGAGATGTCCCGCACCTCAACACGTATAATATGTTGGAGCGTTAGCCAATAGAAGCATGAGTGTGACATAGTGATGTCACCGTGGAAGTAAACAAAGGAGTCCAATGGAGGTGTTTCAGACGGGTAGGGGACTGTGTCGGAGAGAAACTCTCTCCAAAGGGAACACAGGGATGTTAGCCTCTGTACTGTAAATGCACAAACACAGACTAAGGAAATGGAAAAGTGCTTGAAGCTTGAACATAGGTCGATATTTCCACATTATTAATGAGGTAAAAATGTTATCATTGACTAAACACATAATCAAATGTGGAAGAACAATTGCAAGGTTTTTACCATGGAACTATGGGAATGGAACATGATGCTGAGATTATGTTATCCATTCGAGCAGACTAAGGAAAACTCTTAGTAAGACGGTCACAAGACAGGAGTTAGCACCTGTTAATAATCAAGTGTGTCAGATATTTTAATAATACAAACCATTGTTCAAGGTTTTTGCCTCTTTTGTTCCATCTCAGTGGACGACAGGAAAGGAGGGACAATGGACACACTTTGAGGAATGGACTGTTAGATATTTGCGTGATATTGTCCTACTTTTCCTTCTTGAGTTATGGCAACGAAAAAAAAAGTTTTGTGAGGTCACACGTACCTTGACCTTTGCCAAACAAAATCTCCTTCTGTCCAAGACGATATTTGGCAAATTCGCTTTTCAAAAACATATCTTACTGAACAAAAGAGTTTAAAAAGGAACATCAATTGTTTGTCTCACATTAGGGATACTGAACTTCACGTACAAATATTTCAGCTTTTTCAGATTCAGCCCACCTTTGTGTTCAAAGGTGTGTGTGTGTGTGTGTGTGTGTGTGTGTGTGTGTGTGTGTGTGTGTGTGTGTGTGTGTGTGTGTGTGTGTGTGTGTGTGTGTGTGTTAAATTATTCACGTATAAGCAGCTGTCTCATCTTCCAACAAAAAGTAATCTCCTGAAAAGCAACAAGTGGAGGAATTATTTATGATCAAAGTGTTACTGACACTGAGCAGTCAGACAGAAACCTGCTGCTACTTTTAAACTGAACACACACACACACAAACTGTCCTGCCTCACCTGCTGCTTCAGTCTGGTCTCCCCAGAATTACATTAACACAAATAAACAGTGACATTTACTATTTAAAGGGCAACATAATTTCTCCCAGTTTATGTTTGTTTTGATGATGTTTCATGATACACTTCTAATCCGGTCCGCATAGGGAACGATGAAGTGGATGGATGGATAAAAAACGCAGGACTTTAACCCAGGACATTTTTCACATATTAATACATTTAATATCATATAATATAATGCTATTTTTCAACATCAATGTTTTTGCCAATTATTGACATATCAAACAAATGCAATGTGTCTTTTAGGACCAACAATAAATACATTTCCTGGGTAATAAAGTTCAGTTTTTTATAAACAGGTTTATTTAATTGGTTAAGATTGTGAAAATGAAAGAATATTTCGTAATTGTGTTCAGGACTGACTGGCGACAATAGTGAATTCAGTAAAGGTTGAAAATAATATCAATAGTGAATATTTTTGGTCAACTAAGGACATTTTATCAGCCTTTTTAGAATAAGATAAAGGGTTCAATTAAGTTTAATTTACAATTTACAGTGATGAAAAGAAGATTGACCTGCTATTTTCACATGGGACACCTTTGCAAACCCTTTATGTTTTCCTTGGGACAACGCCCACTTCGCCAGAATTAAAACCCTGTCCGTTTTTCCTCCACGGAGACGCACATTTTTCCTCATAGACAATCTGATCGCTGGAATCTGTCTTTGTTGCTGCTCTTGCTGTCCAACCAGCCAATCAGCGTTAGTATCCTGTTTGAAACGCCCACAAATATCGCTCACTGTCCAATCAGGGAGCTCCTTCACCCGAACGCCATTTTGTGGGTTTATAACAGCGATGGTCGGGTCTCCTGCTGGCGGCTGGTTGCTGGAACCTGTTGCTCCGCAGTTCCGTGTTGTGCAATGGACGGGTGAGTTCTCCAAGCGTCTTTACGTACACACTCAGATAAAATGTACTTTCTGCCTGTTTTATTCACACCTGAGAGCCATAAGAAAAACATGTCGTCCACTAACGGTTGTCCAGAGAGCCGTTGGTGTTGTTGTTGTTCGCTTAACTGTCGATAAAGTTGTGTTTAAAGTGGTAAATAAGCAGGAGTTAGCATTAGCGTTAGCATCGGGACGGCCCATTCTCAAAACCCTCAATTTCACAAAAAAAGGTGCTTTCGTTTACAAGCAAACACACATTTATTTAGCACATAGCGTTATTCTTAGGATCTGGTTTTGTTGAATAGGTTGTGGGAAGAATCACTAAGTTACAGTAACGTTACAGATTCACGATGTTCTCACGCCCACTGAGTGTTTTCACGATGCTACCTCACCTAGAAAAGTGTAGATTCAGTGAAAAATAATGTAATTTCATGTGTTAAAAGTGTGCCGAATTGAAGAGTACTCCCAGTTGATTCGTTTAAGGTGAACATATTATGTTTTTATAGGTTTGTTGTTGTGAGGATTAAGAATGCAAGTTAAAAATGACCATGTTTCAAATGGAGTTCAGTTGTATTTGCACTGTAACGAACGGAAGTAACTGGAACTCGGTGTAATTTAGACTGTAGGCCATTATAGCTTAACAGGGGTTTTGTTGCCAAGCAAATCCCTTTTTTTAATGAAGATTTTATTAAAAACTTCACATGTTGCATGTGTGTCGACTTGAATGTTTCCAGTCGATTCGTTTTAGAGGTTAAGAGTCATATCCTGGCAGGTTTGTGGATTTAATGTTTTGAAAGTTGGCTTTACAATGATAGCAATGTCATTCAGTTTTATTTGCTCAAAAGGGAAGGGGAGTATTATTATATATAGAGTCTATGGGTGTATCAACGGTGTGTTTTTAGGCCTCAATTGAAGATATTATTTGTGCTTTTTAAAGAAATAAAGTAGCTTCATTGGTTGCATGTTTGCCTCACTAGAAAGTCGTCTTAGTTTGACATGGACGAGTATTTTCTTTGTTGGTTTTAAGGATTAACAGGAGAACTTTAAATCAACAGTATTTCATAAGTAGTAACCGTTGCTAAGATGTTAAACGGTGCAATTATGATATAATGCCTTCTGTCAAGCTTCATACTGCTTACATGGAGTTGTAAATCTTATTTTAAATGGTTGTATTTCCACCTGGCGACACTGCAGGTCACCTAAGACAGAACGGGTCTCAACTCTATTGAGTTGTTGGCAAAGCGAGGAAACATGAGAACAATCCTGTTTGTCCTGCATGTGTTTGTTTTCCATTGACTACAATAGTATTGATCTATTTGTTATTGACCTGAAGGAGTCAGTTGGCCACACTGAAGACAATGGTGTGGTGTCAACTGTTCTTTTGAGCTGTTAAATATAATAACGGTCCTTTTTAGCTGCAGATTGTGAGATGTTTGAGTTCCTGTTGTGAATATGTGTGCCTGGTCAGGGCTCATTCATGCCCTGGGGGTCCTCTTCCAGCTGCTTTACAGTCTGTACAGTCAGCTAGCCCGACCAGCCGATTTTTCATTATCTAACCGTCGAAGACATTTGACCAACTCTGTGCTTCAAGTATTCATGTCACAATGGTTCATGTATATGTCATAAATATGTGTACTTCACCTGAGTACTTCTGTTATGTGAGAAAACGGTAGTGTATTTTTGTTCCTCTGATTGTAGTTCCTAACGTGTCCTTATTCCATTGATTCATATTTTAATTGTGAATTTTCTATTTTATTTACAATTGTTGGGCAGTACTTTAGACTTTCGTTTTTATCCCAGTTTTTCTGTAAAAAGGGACACCTCTAAATGTCTTATTTTTTCACTCAAAAACCTGAAGATATCCACCGTAATAAATTATACAACAGACAAGCGATTAATGAATTATCCAAAAAGTTGATTGACTTATTGATTAGACAATGGAGTGTAATTGTAAGTCTATTAAAAATGATTATTTTAGAAACTTTTTTTTATTTCATGTAAAACAGTTGGTTCACATTAAAAAATAATGAATGAACGGTGCTCATTTCAATCTGATATCTGTTGTTTGGGTCACATGACCTCCTCATAATGTGCTCCTGCAGACTCAGGCTCTTGATTTGTATATTTACTAAAGCAGCTACCTGAAGCTAGGAGACAAACCAGGAAATACAACAAATGAAAAATGGCCGAGAGAAAATCTCTCCAGAATGATCAGGACATTAAAGACTGGATCCTTATTTTTCTGCCTCTACATGAAACAAGTTATTGTACTCCTCCATATCTCTGGCTGCAGATCATTATTGTATCATATAAAAGTACACTTCAGTCATAGAAGTGTTTAAATCTTAGGACTTCGTCAGACTGAGTAGACCCTTTTGATACGATTTTTTTAAAGTCTTTTTAAATGTCGGAATATGTTTGTTATTTTGGTCATTTCATATATCGGTCTTTATTTTCATTTGAAGCTTTTATTGATGTTTTAAAGAAGCTTTGGATGTCATAACATTTCATATATAATGAAATGTTTACACCACATAAATTAGACTAGAAGCTAGAGGACCTTTCCTTACTAACACGTTGTCTACACTAGGTTGGTTTAAGGCACTGCATCTCCAAACTGCACAGTTCACGCCTTTTTAGCTTAATATTGTTAATACAGAGCAGTGAGTACATTGCGTTACTGCTCGACTCGTTCTTTTAGTTTTTTCATTAGGATTTTGTGTGGATAAGTACCTGGTACTAAATATTTTGTATATTTGTTTGTGCAGATTCTTAGAAGATGAGGACATAGCTTAATGTATTCATGCATCTGTATCTCTGACGCATCGTTTTAGTCTGATTTATTCATTCGCCTCACCTGTTTAATTTCCTGCTTTTCAGATTTACGACCTGTGAGTCATTTGTGTAACATATTGACAGATTGATCCCGCAGCATCCTGCCCTGCAGCTGAAACCCTCCGCATGCTGTGTTGATGTTAAACGCTTTAAACTGGTGTGCTCAGCCTCTCTGTGGAGCAGCCTGCTGGCTTTCTGAGGGTTTCATGTGAATGATATGATATTAACAGTTTTCTCACTTCTCATTCTGACCACTTACAGCTGCAGTGTGATGCAGCCGATCTGCACACGTTCTTTCAAATGCTTTCAATATCAACTGTTTGAAATGGATCAGAAAATCTCCTTAAATCAGAAGCATTTTCAGGAATTTCATTTAATCCCAACCGAAACACGTGAGCTTTTAAGACTCGTAGCGAATGTTATCCCCCTGCCGCTTAGCCCCCTCTTAGATTTGTTGAAATGACTGAGTTTGTAGGTTTGGAGAAACACATTTTAATATAGTGACATAAATCAATACACGCAGCTTCGTCCCTCGTAGAAAGAAAAGGATAAATAGTGGCTGGTGGAAAGGGAAATATTTGGAGAATAATAATTTATTAAAATAAATAAACTCTAATATTTATGGGAAAAACTTGAATATTCTTAGGGTTTAAATTGGGTTAAAAATGTAGTAGGAAAAAAAATGAAATTTCTTAGAAACTAAACCTGAATATCCTCTAATATTTTATAAAGAGACACGTTGACAAAAATACCCAAATAATAAAGTGGTAACATTTAAGAAAAAAATATATAATCTAAAATAACTTATGAAAAATAAAATGAAGTTGTAATGTTTTATTGTAAAGGAACCACCAGTAATTGGCTCCGTATTTGATTTGATTTCTTTACCTATACGCTCCTGATACTCCTTTGTACAGCTAAACAAATCTGCAGATTCATTGACATTACATTTGTTTGCAGTTTTGGCAGATGATAGAAAATGTGATCTCTTAAATCCCGAGTTCCTACTCCCTGTATGATAACCCCCTCTCTGTATTATTATCATTGTTTAATTGTGATTTGCAGATGTTTTGATCTGAAACAAAGTGCAGTCAGCTGGTGACCTGTCCTCTCTGCTGGGTCTCTCTCTCTCTCCTCAGGCTTTAACCTCATTTTAACTTTTTTTTTTTGGCTTGTTGTTTTGAGTTTCTCTCCCTGCTGCTTCTAACACGCTGTCTTCTCTTTACAGCAGTGTCCACCAAGATTTAACAGTTGGTACTAAGGTAGGCACCTCTGCTTCCTCTTCCTCCCCCTCTCTTCCTCCTCCTCTTCCTCTTTGTTGGTTTGTGTTCTGCTGTGAAATGCTTAAATTTGATTTGCAGAATTTAAGGTCACTAACAAAAATCTCCCTTTCAATTATGATAGGTCTTAGTTGCATGAAAAATGTCTCCCAACAGGAAACACTTATTCTAATATTGTTTATTCATCAATTAATAGTCTAGTTTTTGGAAGTATGAAATGTCAGGAAATTGAGAAAATAAATGTTTTACTACTTTATTTAGATTAGAACTTAATTTATAATACAGTTTCCTTAGTACTGCCACTAACATGTGTTTATGCACACTGTACAGGTTTTCCTTATTTCCTTTCACAATAAAAGCCCTAGACACATTTCTAAACATTAAAGAGGACTTAAAGTCACTAATGGCGCTTTTCCACTGCAGCACGGTTTAAGCGTGCCGTGCCAAACCAGGCCCGCTTTTTTTTTTGCTTTTCCACTAGGGGTAGTTCCGGCTCAGGCCTACTTGGTCACCTTTTTTCTGGCCCTCCAAAATCGAGGTTCTTACCAGGCCAACAACCGGGCTGAATATGCTAAACTAGTGACGTAAACACTCTCGACTGCTGATTGGTCAGAGAGAATCGCTGGCAAGGGGGCTACAACTACAACAACATGAACATATTTGACCGTGATTTAATTGTAATACACGTTTCAAAATGATGCCGAAATAACAACATACTGATACGGGTTAGTAAAAACCATGAATTAATGCTTTGACAAGACAGCAGGCGAAAAACCTTTTTTTAAATGCGTGTTTTCTGAATGGAGATCGGATCAATCAGGCTAAGCTAACGCAGTATATGCTCCGACCGTCCACACTCACAACAACGGCCTACAGACATAAATAAACCAGCGACTGTATTCTCCATGACTAGACAGTCTGTGGTTTTGAACTTTTGAGCTCTGAGGGCTAACTGCTAACAGCTAACGGCTGATGTTTTGTGGTTCGCATTGAAGATGACGTCACGGCAGTTTTACGCAGCGTCGCTCCGTCCGCCGAACAGCCGATCGCCCCGCCTTCTCAATGCGTTACTATAGTTACTGCCCTAGTTCCTAAACTGTAATGAAAACGCAGCATAAAGTGAGCCTGGCCTACCAAGGCCTAACCGTACCGTAATAAACCATGCGAGGCCCTGCAGTGGAAATAGACCATAAGATAATTTGGCTAAAAGGCAAAAGTAGTCCTCTAGAAATTCTTACTTTTTAAGAGAGGTGTTTATTTAAGAGTGTTTATTTGCGAGTGTTTGCACAAAGCACTCTGCTTCCCCTTGTCCTTCTCCTTTGTATGCAGGCTGTAAATACAGGTTTGTGTTATTACCTTTCACAACAAAAGCCTGTGACACTTACTCTGCATCAGTAAATATTAAAGGGAACTTATATTTAGCTGAAGTAGTAGTTCTTTTAAAAAACATCCCCTTTTTGTAAATAGTTTATTTTAGTTTGTAAATATCAATGAATGTACAATTGGTTTTATTTATAACCTAATTCTTTTTTATTCCATGATTTAATTCATAGCCACATTTATTCATTTAATTGACTTATTTCATTATGTAATATTATTAAATGAGATTTGTGAGCTCAGCCCTAACATGCATTTGTTTTGGCTTTGGGAAAGATTAGTTCATTGTCTCTGTATTGATCTTGAAAAACATTAAATATCAGGGTCTTAACAAGTATTAAAAGTTAATAAATCAATTTATCAAAAAAGTATTAAACGGCATTTTCCAAGGTATTACATTTTGTAGCTTGTTTTCAATAAGTATATGAATTGTCCAAAGAGGTTGTATTCTACAGTCCTGCCTGAATGTAATCATTGCGTAGGTGTGTAGTGTGATTCTGTGTCGTTTATTTATGGCATCCCGTTGGATTTGACGTCATCTGAACAGGACATCACACGCTCACTGCTTGATAGCGCGCGAAGGTCCGTTTACGCCGGTTGTTAAACATCGTTATGGGGAAATGCAAGTCTGCGTCCAAATGGTTGGAAGATAAGGAGGAAGGATAATCAATACTGTATATAGTCAATGTGAGGTAAAGTGTGTGTCGCCAAGGTAACCAGTTAGAACTCCAAGTGGAGATGAGGTCTTAAAATGTTTGGAAAGGGTCTTAGAAAAGGTCTTAAAAGGAATTACATCTGACTTCAGGATTCCTGCATATACCCTGAATATATATATATATATATATATATATATATATATATATATATATATATATATATATATATATATATATATATATATATATTTTTTTTTTAACTCTGCAGCGACCCCGTGAACACCATTAGAGTCCGGCGCTGCCACCTGGAAACACTCGGAGGTTTTCTCTGTAATTAGTGTTGCGTTCTCACCGTTTTATAAACGTATTATGAACTGCAGCAGTGATTTAGACACATTCCTCAACAGGTCTGACGATAATCAGATTATTCAACAATAATTTGACATTCTTAAAGGACCAGGCCGCTGACTTTGCACCCATTCAGTATAAATCCTGCTGACTGAATCATTGGTCAGG
Organism: Notothenia rossii; assembly: GCF_949606895.1. Lineage (NCBI taxonomy): Eukaryota > Metazoa > Chordata > Actinopteri > Perciformes > Nototheniidae > Notothenia > Notothenia rossii. The sequence goes on from NC_136912.1 coordinate 92,790,090, forward strand.
TTTTTACATATCATCATTTTCTTTGTGGCATGTTTCAGTTCTCTGTAAAAGGGTTGCTAAAGGTTAGCAAAAATCAGAACCACATATTTTTTTATCGAATACATTTTCTTTGAACAGTGGATTTCTTTGAACAAATTAAATAGAACTTAAAGAAAACCCAAACCAATAAATAAATAACAAGAGTCCGCTAGATTTACGCAATAACAACATCTCTGCAAAACTAAATGCGACAATAGTGAAATGAAAATAATATTAATACACCACATACATTTATACATCCATGTAAAAATATGAGTAATGTTTTTAAATAAAATACATTTTAAACAGAAAATAAAACCCTCTCTCTTTTCCTACGTACCCAAATCTTTTAAAAACGGGTGTACAACGAGCGGATACAGATTTGCTGCCGATATGACATCAAATTGGCAGTGGACCCACAGAGAGTTGCCATCAGAAACAATGCCTGAAGTGTTTTGGACGTAATCTGGTCTTTGTTTACATTAGCAAGCCTCGCTAACACTCAGAGCTAGCCTGTACTGGAGAGCACGTGTGTTTTTAAAAAGCAGGAAATGAAAAAAGAACTCGCCTTGTGATACACCTGCAAGAGAAAAAGCGTTTGAGCTCCATACTGTTTCAGAGATAATCCTTGATGTGGTTTAGAACAGGATGGCGTATTTATCACAGCAGAATTTAACTTTATCTCCGGTAGCATTCTGATCAGGCATTAGCTCCGCCTCCTTTTTTTGTTGTTCAAGCTAAGGACCCAAAATCCTCGTTTCTCTAACAGGGCTGCAAAAGAGGGGTATGAGCACTATGAGGCATGGCTACAATGGGGGAACTCTTTGGTATTTTAAGCAAAAAACTTCACAGACATGTTTTATATAGGTATGGCCCTACAATATATTTTTCCAATATAGCATGGCATTTTTGTTTCTGACAGACCAAACCAATAAATCACTTGATAAATGAAGAAAATGGTCTGCAGCTCTTATAAGCAGGCAACATCAAAACTGTCTGAAGTATCTGTCTAAGAGCAGAGTCTCCAATTTCACTGAAGCAGGAAGGAAATCATTTAATACCCAGTGTTTGTGAGTTAACAAGATAAAAATCCATCGGTGTGAAAGTCAGAGGAGGAAACAGGAAATGTCAGGTGTTTGTTTTATGTAACAGACTTCACATCTAAGCCGTGACGTGTCTTCAGTTCTGAACCAGTCTCCAGTGTTTCATTAGAGCCAATCAGCTGATCACTCTGATGTGGTGGGCGTGGCCTTTATGAACCTGAAGTACAGAAACACATTGTATTTAAAACAGTCTCACATTAGAGGTCTTTCTGTAGTCATGGGGACAGGATATCCTCCCCTTAAGAAGCATCTGCTTGAAGATGAATATCTGAGTGAAAGATTGCTTGTGTGACATGGGGAGAAAAAGCTTTATTACAATACAAAGCATAAATTATGAAATGCTTTTGCAGTTTTATAGCCTACTGTGACCGGATGCCTTCTGCAAAAGTGTTAAGAGTTCATGCAGCGTACTACAGAAGAGTTTGTAGTGATTTGTTTCCAGAAAGGAGTATTGTGTCTCTTTATTGGGTTTATTTACCAATTCTTTTTAAAATTTGTACACAATTTCAAAGCTTCATTGACGTCACATGCTCTCGGTCTGTCGTCACTTATTCCGGAATCCCGTTAGACTGAACTTTGTCACATTTTAGTTTCATTAATACATCGATTTTTTTTTTTTATAACCCCAACCACGAGGATACACTTTTTAGTGACATTTCTGGCATTTACATTTTCGTCGTTCTTTGTGCGGTTACCTGTAGTGATGTAAGGTGGAAACAAGAGCCACGTTTCTCTCTTTGTTAGGGGCTTTGTGTTAATCCAACATCGACCTATTTCAATGATTGTTGGATCCCTATGAGGGAGGTAGGAGAGAAGTAGTCTCACTGTTAGAAAAGTACTTGAGTGCTTGGAAGTGAAACTGCAGCATTTTTCACATTCCCACTGTGGTGGTCTGCGTCCGGCTTCATCGTGGTGACCGCCGCTGTTTTTTTTTTTTTAAAGTCTGGGCCAAAACCACATGAAGGTTGAGAGAAGCTGTGAAGAGGAGGAGGAGGAGGAGGAGGACGTACAGCTCTCCTGTTTCCTCTGGCCTCAAGCGAGTCATCTGAAACCATCCTGAACACGGATCCTTTTAAAGGGACAGATCAGAGTTTATACCACCTGTAGTTTAAGAAGTGTTGCTACCCTCGCCCATCCCACTAGAATCCATAGGCTGTTGGAATAATAATTAATGTCAAGTTATATTAATGTAATTTGCTTTGAAATCTCAAGTCTTCCTAATTAAATTAAACAAATGAGGAAATAACACGAGTAGCAAGAGGGGAAAGTGTGATTAACATCTTGTACACCTGTGTTTTGGCAGGACTTTATGTGCTTTTAAATCAAAATAAACGTAACTATACGCCGTGTCAGAATGACTCTACATTAACCGTGCGTGCGCAATAGTTATATTGAAGGACATGCGATGTCAAGAGAGCTCTGAACTGAAACCCATCATCATGCTACCAAGTTGTTGTCTTAATAGAAAATGTTGAATGAGTTTTCTGCTAGAAGTCTGTCGGATAGGATTTACTCGTAATAAAAGCTTCTTAGCAATCACTAGTTGTGACACGCAGACTCTGCATGCCAGCAAACCGAAACCATGTCTGATCAACTTATCAAACAACCAAAGAAACCAGAACTAATTATTAAACCAAAAAGGTCTTCAATGGATCTGGTTTTGGTACGTGTTCTTTTTTCTTTCTTCAAATTTAAGCAGAAGACGATAAGAGACAAACGTTATGTTGCATGATTGTCAGAATGTGCATGGGCCTATAGACATAATATTCAGTTTAATAAGTTTGAAGTCATAGAGGGTCACTGAAGGACTGCAGTAGACCAAACATGTAACTCCTCAAAGCCAAGAGGGGTCTCATATCAAATACTCAAGGTAGTCCTTTATCACCTTTTTATATAATCTCTCGGTTAAGAACATCAAATGTGTCCCAATAAAACAAAGTCAATTCTGCAAACTCATTAATTTGGTCAAATATAAACTCAAATGCAGTTTCACAAAGCTGCACTTAAAGGGGAGGGTAGGTAATTCACTTCAGAAACACTTGTTGTTATACTCCATGGAATGCTCTTAACATCCCGATATCAATGAATACATTAAAAGCTTTGACAAAAAATCCATAAAAAAATGTCATCTGTGGAAGCCGTGGCGCTGTAAAAAGCTCGACCAATCATCTGAGCCGGCCCGGCTAAAGTAACTGGATGGCCTACCTGCCTGTCAACCTTCCAACTGTGCACAAACTTATCTCGTGCTCTCATTGGTCATGTGTGTGTTGGAGGAGGGGCTCTGTGAGGAAGTCTGAAGGAAGGGACAGATTTTTTTCAGTTGTGTATTTTCAAATTCTATCGCACTCGAGCTGATTTCTCCATTCTTACCATACCTACCTTTTAACACTCTTGTAAAAACAAAGTGGCTGTCTTACTAAAAATAACTGAGATATTATTAGTGAAAAAGGAATTGATTATTTTACATTTGAATTAAAGCTCTTGTCTTTTATCAGTATTTGTGTGCAGTCATATCTGAACAACCAAATGCGTGCCGCTAGCCCGTAGTTGCAGAACCGTGAAGATGTTCAACCAAATAAGCCACGGCTGCACCGTTTTAAAAACAACTAATTGCATGTATTTTCACTGATATTGTAATTGCAGAATGCAGCAAATGATCCTTTTTGTAACCTTAGTCACATAAAAAAAAATATAAACATGATTTTGATTTTCATCTTTACCAAATATATCGCTTAATGCAATGTCAATGTTGTGATTTCAATGATTCAGTTTATAGTTTGGTCTGCAGGCAGAGAAGGAAAGAAGTGAGTTGAGGTTATGGATTTGCTGCAGCTTTGAGACAGAGCTCCTCGGTCATTATATCAACAGTCATCTTGTTGTGGTTCGCTGGTTGACAGACTGTTAGCTGTCTGTCTGTCTCGGTGTCTTTTGTCCTCCTTCAGCCTGAGGCAGCCGGTCAGTCAGTCAGCAGCTGTCCGACAGCAGATCCAGAGAGGGACAGCAGCACTCAGGTTTCTGCTCTATTATTCATGGCAGGCGCTGTAAGGAGATCTCAGCTGCTTTTGTTCCGATGGAAATGTGTGCTGCTCAGGTTCCTCTCAGAGAACCAGGCTGCTTCTGATCTAAAGAAACACAGAAATGCATCATGTCAAACTCTCCTGTGTGTTTTTGTATGGAAGTGACACACACACAGCAGGACGAAGTGTGCACCTCACTGCATTCATTTTGAGTCCAACGCCTTCCTGCAGAGTGTCTAGTGAATATCATTGCTGTGACACAAACAGAAAATATCATTTATTATTACCTCTGATTCTCTGCTTTCTTACTTTGCGTTTCATTAATCTGATGCAGAAGAGAGGCAAGAATCCTGCAGCTACATTAGCTAGAAGTGCTAGATCCAGAAATTGCACATTTTTTAAACTGTTTTATAGATTGTATTGACTGGTGCACGCTCACTCAGCAAATGATGCTAACTTTTTTTTTTTTGCTCACTTTTTGCACGGAGGAGAAAGGGCACACTTCAAATGCTGTGTGTTTACAGACGGCGAGACTTGCTGCATGCTAGGGCTGTCCCAATACCATTTTTCTACCATTTAGTTATTAACCCAATTTATGTTCTTTGAAATTCAAAAGGATATCTCATTGTGTTTGTTGCTTTCGTTGCAGTTGTATATGTCTTAAGTGTAATTTGGCTTGACTTCCTATTTTGTATGGACATGCTTTTATTTTGAAGGAGAGTTAGCGCAGTTGACAGGAAGTTGTTGTTGCTATGGAAACAGCATGACGGAGATTAACGGAGAAAAGTAATATCTACATATAAAGACGGAGAAAGTCAACGATAACGTTTATGGTGGAAGTGTTAGCACCCCCCGAACAAGCTCTTACATTGATATTGGAGATTTCAATAAATTCAATTTTTAAAAAAAAACGAATATCCGAATAACAAAATTGAAACCCGAATAGTACTCCATCGAACGAATATTTGAATATTCGGGTACAGTCCTACTGCATGCTGAACCTTTTCAGATAAACAAAAAGCCATCCTGAGTCGTGTCATTGAGACGTTGCTGTCGTTGCTAGGGCTGGATTGTATGGAGAAAATCCGATATTACATTTCTTATCACATACATTGATAAAGCGGCAATACTGTAAGTTTTTATTTTTGATGAATAGCCATTTGTTTCCTGGATGTTACATTACATGTCACTTGTTAGACACTTTTATCCAAAGCCACTAACATACTCAATACTGAGGGCAATCCCCACAGGAGCAATTTGGGGTGAAGTGTCTCAGGGACACAACGACATGCTGACTGCGGTGGGATATATTGAGTAGACAGGCAGAGCTTATAATACAACAGCTTGAACAGGTCAGAAAGTGACATGACTTGACTGTAATGCAACCTGTAAGAACACTATCAAAATAACACATAACTAAGGCCATATCTAGTCTCAAAGGAGAAGTGTAACCTCACTGTGACTCAAACTAGCTGTAGCATTACGTGGTATAGTTTCCCCTAGGTCTCCATAACATTTCAGGTACTCTTTAACCCAGATGACTCTCAGGTGACTTAGAAAGTGGTCGAAAACATTGATGTTGTAAAAAAAAAAATGGAATCGTGTCATTAAAAGGTTTCATGTTGATGCCATTCTAACTTTTCCTGTGTGTCCCTCTTCAGGCCTGGTCTCTCTCTCTCTAAATTAAGTTACTCTTCTTCCGAGATGCAATTTCAGGTACTTATATATTACATTGGGCAACAATTGTTTTAAAGTGAATCTGTATTCTGTAGTACTGACTGCATTTGGTCGAAATCCTTTTGTCCCCAAAACCGAGCATTGAGCAGAGCTTATCATTCTGAAGTGTTAAATGCATCAGTGACAAACAGTAGAAGAACTGCAGTGTGTTGAATGTGGCCCAGCCTGTTTGTCTACATCTGGTTTTCATTGAGCTCCACAACACAGGAATTCACCCCCCTTACACACACACACTCTCATACTCACACACTCACACACACACCCGACTGCTCTTTGTGGGTCTAAGAAGGGGGGATGACAGCGGATGTTTGACCCGTTTCATATTAACGGTTGAAATGACACAAAGGACAGTTTCACCTCAGTTGAGTTAAATATATGCAGTATGTGTTAGTGTGAGACGATGCTCTTTACTGACCTCTGGTGGCAGCAGCATGCTTGTGCCACTATTTCACTTTTAACTTCTAACTAAAAAGCAGAAAATCCTCCAAAAAACTTAAATAAAACCGACATTTTTTAAAGGCGAAATGGAATCGACACCTCCCTCTAAAATGTGGAGATGTCCTGCTTTTAGTTTTGTGTGATTATAAACCAAATATCCCATATAACAACATTTTTATATTTTCTGACATTTTACCGACCAAACATTTACTATTATTGTGTCCTGCATGCTTATTAGCATCCTTAGATTAAACTGAGGCTCTAGTTTATCAAAACTGCAGCTTTGTTCAAATGTAAAACAATTGTTTAAAAAAAAAAAAAGAACAGTTTTCCTGACGGCTAGTTCGCTAAAATGTCTTTTTATTATTAATGTTTATTTAGAATAATTGTAATTAAGGAAATGAACGGGTGTTTGTTTTTGATGTTTTTCAGAGAGGATCTGAAGAGCTTTTCCCCAGCGTCTCCAGCGCCCCGTATATCATGAGCACCACAGGTCAGATACATCACTTTGTATATATTTAATAACCAACACTTATTCTCGTTCATTTTCCTCAACACACATACATTGCAATTTCTTTCAAATGTGCTCAGTGATAAAAGGTATCGTGTTAAGAGTAGTAGAATAATCAGAATGGATATAACCCATCACTGCTGGTGTATCGTCTGTGTTTCTGTTATGAATTTGTCTTGACCTGTTGCTGTTGTTGTCTCCTGTCCTCTGTAGCCAATGGCAACGACAGTAAGAAGTTCAAAGGTGACATAAGAGGCCCCGGCGTGCCGTCCAGGGTCATCCACATCCGAAAGCTCCCGACTGACATCAGTGAGGCCGAGGTCATCAGCCTCGGTCTGCCCTTCGGCGACGTCACCAACCTGCTGATGCTCAAAGCCAAAAACCAGGTGACGCACGCTGACTGGGAACTACTGTCGTCAAACATATATTTAAAAAAGGATATTACATATTAGGGCTGCACGAATAATCACATTTGAAAGTTTGAAATATGTGATTAAGCGATTTGAAAACATGTTGCGGTGTCCTTTGAGCTGTATTATCAACCTATGTGAAGATGATCAAATCTTAATCTAGCTTCATTAAGTTGTCTTCAAAATGCATAACATGCTGAGTTTACACAATGTAGGGTGAATGTCCCATTAATATTGCAATAACTATCACAGAAAAATAAATATAGCAATGAAGGTTTTCCAATATTTGTAGCACAAAATGGAAGGAAAAATAAGTGCTTTGTTTATTTGGATAATTTGGTTTATGATGAATAACGGTGATCTCAATACTGATCAAAATAATTGTGGTTTTGGCTTTGATTGAGCAGCTCTATTAGATAGCATTACAATATGTCTGGTAGAGTGGGGTCCCTAATAGGGGTGCATACCGGTTCCCGGTATTACCGAAATACCGGTTACCGGCGGCTACGTTATACCGTACCGAAATCAGATCCGGTTTTCGACTTTTTCGATTAATTTTTTTATATATAAAGTTAGGCGTGATATCCTTAAACTCACGCCCAAACCACCAGCCAATCCCTTTGCGCGTCTTGCAACGGCTTCGGTGATTGGCTTGATTGCCTAGCAACGCCCTTCACCTTCGTCCCGAACGTCTGAGCCTTTCGGTTAGCTTTCGTTTTTTCATTAGCTCAATGTCGGCACGAAAATCTAAAGTGTGGCTGCATATGACTGCCAGTCTGAATGGTGGGGTCTGTAACCACTGCCAGTCTGAATGGTGGGGCCTGTAACCACTGCCAGTCTGAATGGTGGGGCCTGTAACCACTGCCAGTCTGAATGGTGGGGTCTGTAACCACTGCCAGTCTGAATGGTGGGGCCTGTAACCACTGCCAGTCTGAATGGTGGGGTCTGTAACCACTGCAAGAAGTTTATTTCTGGGAAAGGCGGGAACACATCCAAGCTCTCAAAACATGTGTTACCGTCACATAAAATCAGAGTACAGGAATTTGCAGTCTTCAAGCCTGTGTTGTCAAACGTGTTTTTCATTGTTTGTTCAGTACTAAAAGGTCAAAGTCCCACAATTGTTTGTAATATTCATTTGACATGTGAACTATATCATAAAGCGCTTCAATTTTCCCTTGTGCAACATGAAAGTATCACGATATGTATCGGTCGGGTATCGGTATCGTAAAAAAGTCAACGATATGCATCCCTAGTCCCTAAGCTCAGCAGTGTCCGCAGTAAAGCAGTATTATTATTTTACACTTCCGTTACCATACTCACCTCTCCTGCCCTCCCTCTTCAGGCCTTCTTAGAGATGAACTCGGAGGAAGCGGCTCAGAACATGGTGGGATATTACTCCACACTGGTGCCCATCATCAGGCACCACCCGGTCTACATCCAGTTCTCCAACCACAAGGAGCTGAAGACCGACAACTCCCCCAACCAGGAGGTAACCATCTCTCAGGGTTTAAGCACAAGAAACTCCACACAACTCAGGAAACATCTTCAAATGTTGACTTTGTTTTGATCGTTTCACAACAGAAAATAGTGTTTCATTCAGAGCTTAGTAAGTTATGATGATTTACAAAACCTGTGTTTGATGGTCGTGATAAGCAGCTGTTTTCATGAACGCCAAAATGTGAGTTTCTATCAAGCGAAGGATGGGACAGCCTCATCTATCCTTTTCGTAAAGGACGGTGTGTGTATCCTATGCTGAAGGAGATAACAAAGGAAGCATTCAAGCTCCTTTCCTTATCATCTAGATCAGCGGTTTTCAAAGTGTGATGCGCGCCTCCCCTGGGGGGCGCCAGAGAGCTTCAGGGGAGGCGCAGCGTGAGAAAAAAAAATACAGTGAGAGAGACGACAGCGTCTGGCAGAAAACGTCACTTGCACACTTTTGGTTGTCAGTGGAGACCGAGTTCCCCCACCTCGCCAAGAAGGCTGTAAAAGAGCTCATTCCCTTCCCCTCCACCGACCTGTGTGAGCGCGCGTTGTGTAAAACTTCACTGCCCAGCCCAAAAAAAGTAACCACTTTGATTTAACTAGAAATAGGTAAGGGCATTCCACTGGATAATAATACCCCTGCTTTATAGCAACAATAATAATAATAATAATAATCGGGAGGGGGTGCCCGGCTGTTCTTATGTTCTCTGAGGGGAGGCTCACCTTCCCACACTTTGAAAACCCCTGATCGAGATCATTTGAACTGCTCTCACCATGGCTGCCTCTAAAGTACGCCTGGGTCATTTCAATCAGTTAGGAACCTCCTTAAGCTAAAGAACAGCATGTAAATATCTCTCTCTTGCTCTCTCTCTCTCTCTCTTCTCCTCCCTCTCTCTTCTCCTCCCTCTCTCTCTCTCTCTCTCTCTCTCTCTCTTCTCCTCCCTCTCTCTTCTCCTCCCTCTCTCTCTCTCTCTCTCTCTCTCTCTCTTCTCCTCCCTCTCTCTCTCTCTCTCTCTTCTCCTCCCTCTCTCTCTTCTCCTCCCTCTCTCTTCTTCTCTCTCTCTCCCTCTCTCTCTCTCTCTCTTCTCCTCCCTCTCTCTCTCGCTCTCTCTTCTCCTCTCTCTCTCTCTCTCCCTCTCTCTCTCTCTTCTCCTCCCTCTCTCTCTCTCTCTCTCTCTTCTCCTCCCTCTCTCTCTCTTCTTCTCTCTCTCTCTTCTCCTCCCTCTCTCTCTCTCTTCTTCTCTCTCCCTCTCCCTCTCTCTCTCTCTTCTCCTCCCTCTCTCTCTCTCTCCTTCTCTCTCCCTCTCTCTCTCTCTCCTTCTCTCTCTCTCTTCTCCTCCCTCTCTCTTTCTCTTCTCCTCTCTCTCTCTCTCTCTCTCTCTCTCTCTTCTCCTCTCTCTCTCTCGCTCTCTCCCTCTCTCTTCTTCTCCCTCAGAGAGCCCAGGCAGCTCTTCGCGCCCTCACTTCCTCACATGTGGACGGGGTTGTGGTGGCTCCCAGCACCGTGCTGAGGGTGGTGGTGGAGAACCTGATCTACCCCGTCACACTGGACGCCCTCTGCCAGGTAAACACAACAACAACAACAACAACAACACAATCATTTATTTCTTGTTTGATAAATGTTGCATGCATACAAATGCTCAGGTCAGAAGAATTTCATTGCCATTTTTACACTGTAGCTTCGTGCATATGACAATAACACCTTTGAATCTTGAATGCTTTTTTCTTTACCATCATTGTTTAAAACTCTGTAATAAAAACAATCCCTGATTCCTCTCTGGCCCTCAGATCTTCTCAAAGTTCGGCACGGTGCTGAGGATCATCGTCTTCACGAAGAACAGTCAGTTTCAGGCTCTGCTGCAGTACGCTGAAGGAGCCTCCGCCCAGTCAGCCAAGCTGGTGAGCATCACACACACACACACACACACACACACACACACACACACACACACGCTATCACTATTTATTCACAATTCATTCCTTATTGTTATTTCATTGTATGTTTTAATAATGTATTTCTTTCCTACGCAGTCATACAATCAAACATATGTACCATATCAAGCACAATCCCCCTTTAACACTCGGTTAAAACACAAATGAAAGCTACGGGGGACTTGTTATGTTATATTTGCACTTAATGCATTAGAGAGTCCCAGTTAAATGAGAGAGGTGTTGAGCAGTTGTTCTCTGTGCGTTTCAGTCTCTGGACGGACAGAACATCTACAACGGCTGCTGCACTCTGAGGATCAGCTTCTCTAAACTCACCAGCCTCAACGTCAAGTACAACAACGAGAAGAGCCGCGACTTCACCAGACCAGACCTGCCCAGCGGGGACAGCCAGCCCACCATGGAGCACCCGGGCATGACCGCCTTCAGTAAGACACACACACACACACACACACACACACACACACACACACACACACTAGCTCATATAGTATGTGTGTGTATTAGAGTGTGTGTGTGTGTTTGGGGGTTTAAACACCACCCGCCCTGCGTCCCTGCTCTGTCCACAAACACACCTTTTGTTTTCAACGGTCGATAATTCGGATTAAAGCGTCGACAGTGAACTCAGGAGGAATCAGTAATCCTGTTAGAGACACCTGAGCTGTAATCCTGTTAACACACACACACACACACACACACACACACACACACACACACACACACACACACACACACACAGGTTTCATTGAGAGACTCTGTGCTCTGGTAAAAAGTCAGAATTTTGATTAAAAAAAGTCAGAATTGAGGAAAATTTCAGAATTTTGAGGATAATTTTGTTATTTTTCAGAAAAGTTGGAATTGTAATAAAAAAATCTTGAATTTGAGAGTCGGAAATTGGGGGGGAAAATCAGAATTTTGAGGAACTGATTTTCTGTAAAAAGGCATCATTTTACCCGATTTCCTACTGCTGAACCACGTGCAGCTTGCAGGATCAGGAAATGCAGTCCACATTCAGAGAGTCTTGCATGTATAGAGACTCATCACGGGGGGTTTTCTGACTGTGCTTTGTTCTCTGCAGCTCCAGGAATCATCTCAGCCGGCCCGTACGGAGGAGCGGCCCACGGCTTCCCCCCCGCCTTCACCCTGCAGCCCACAAGTCAGTCTCACCTGTCTTTTTTTTTTACTTTATTTTAAAAATGTTTGTCAATACATAAACAAAACACTACATTAAAAATACACACAACACATAATATACGAATACATACGTCATTTTCGGACTATAAGCCGCACTGGACTATAAGGCGCACCTGAATCTAAGCCGCAGCAGCTAAATTGAATGATGTGTACATATATAAGCCGCACTGGACTATAAGCCGCAGGTGTTTTAATGTTTCATTACCATATGTAAGGGTTCGTGCACAGAGGGGATTGTCGGGAAAGAGATGGCTGTTTGAGGAAGCTCCCATTTATTAACATTTCAACAAACAAGTTGCATATTTGCATAACGTATTCAAGTGTTAGCATTTAGTGCAATAGTAGCTACAGAACATGTGCTGTGTAAACTGTACTGTATCACATAGCGTTTCAGACACACAAACTTTTCAACTTTCAAACTTAAACGGTGCGCTCCCAGCGCACGTACCGGCAGTGATCTACAGCAGTGTTTTTCAACCAGTGGTACGGGGACAAACTGTCTCGCTCTCGTAATGTCTGTCTGTCTTGCTCTCGTTCTGTCTCTCGTACCACTCTCGGTTCCACTTTTACTTTTGCGCGCTACCTGTCTCACTCTTTTCCGGCCTCCAGCTTTTCCTGCTGGAGCCCGCCGCTTAAAGGTGGGGGGCGCGGACCGGCCATAGAGCCCATAGAGTTAAAGGTGGTGGACTGTAACCTGTAACATCCATAGATTTAGGAGGTCCCCTAGTGGCCGTTAACTGTAACAATCCATAGATTAGCCGCACCGTTATATAAGCCGCAGCGTCGAAAAATGGGGGGAAAGGCGCGGCTTATAGTCCGAAAATTACGGTACTTAAACACAAAATAACCGTATTTCAGAGGTGCAGAAAGTGCATTGTCCGATCGCCTTTGTTCAATCACGTTGACTCATTACGGTCCACGGTAAAGTCAAGGCTTTTTCTCCTCCTTCATTCGGTTAGGATATGTTTAATGACAGTGCCACTGTTAATTATTGTTTGGTTTAGCACCATGGTGCATCTGGTTTTCCATATCGGCATGCATGTGATGCAGATTACCAGCTGGAGAAGTTCTCTCTTTTTTTTTTAATCTTTTCTCTGAATATACAATAGTCTCGTCTGTCCTCTGTACCTCAGTAACTCAGTTGACTGCCAGACAATAAAGTACTGTAGATAAATAATGCACTGTTTTCACAATAACTTTTTACCGGCACACATACATGAAGTGTATATATGTCATGCGTGTTATGCATGCCCACAGCACCTCGCGGGAACGCACACAGCGTAAAGCAAATACTTTAGTTGATCTGTTCGGCAAAGCTAGGTTTGGAAACTATATCATTTCCTTTTGGGCGGGCATGCATAATACCGGAGCCCCGCTGCGGGAATACTTTGGCGCTGTTCTGAGTTTGTTCTAATCTGTCAAAAATGACGGACGGCTTTCAGATTTTTCCGTCATTGTTAAAAAAATGTCCGTCATAGGCGAAAAATATTTGGTTAACGCGACCTCTGATCTTATCTTATCGTAACAATTTAAGAAAAAGTTCAAACATTGTGCAGGAGAAGTTTGAATCCAAAAAGGGGCTTATTGATTCAGATTGATTCATATGATTATTTGTATCCATAGGAGGTATCTTATAATCTAACAAAATGTCTCCCTCTCCCCCTCCCCCAGTGTCCTCCCACTACCCAGGTCTGGTCCCCGGGATGCCAGGAGGCCTCGCTGCTCTCTCCCTCCCTGGAGCCTCCAGGCTGGGTTTCCCTCACATCTCTGCAGGAGTCTCTGTCCTGCTGGTCAGCAACCTGAACCCAGAGGTACTTTATAAGATGACTAAACTCCTATACGCTATCCACAATTTGTCTAAATGTAATGAAAGTAATAGCAGAAAGGACAGTTTCACAAAATCACAAGTATAAGGCCGTACTGTAAACGGCAGTGACAGACATTTCTACTGTATTCACAGAATAACAAGCATAGCTTTCCACCCTTTCAATGGGAAGCATTCCCCATAATGGTGCATCAAATATAACAAAGCAGAAGATTTGGCACACTTAAATCGGCACTGACAGTCAGTTTTTTATTTGACGAGAAAATTGGCTCTAAAAATTCAAAAAAACTTGAAAAAATTTGTAAAGAATATATAGAAATGCAAAATAATACTATTAAAATTATGCACTGCTATTATTCAGAGATAAATCAACATATATTTAATGTATTATTATGAAATTATTTATTTCCAATTAAAACACTGTTGTCCTATAGTGATATCAGAAAGCTATTTCTGTTCTGTCCTGTGATTGGCTGTTTGAGTCATGTGTTTTTATCCTTGTTTCTCACCTTATGACTCCCTGTAATGTTTTTAATGCGTTTACATGATCACACACACACCTGTCCACACACACACACACACACACACACACACACACACACACACACACACACACACACACACACACACACACACACACACACACACGTCCACACACACCTGTCCAATCACATTGATATCATTATCTGACCCCTCCTCTCCAGGTAATTAACCCTCTGATTGACCCCTCACCTGTCTTTTTGTTTTTTCTCCCCTTATTTTAATTTGTTGCCATGGAAACGCCTCGGACACCTCCACCTGTCCTGCCCTCCCACCTTTACCTGTCCTGTCCCTCCGCTGCCTTCTCTGCTGTCTTTAAAGAGAGTTACGCCCCACTGCCTCTTTATTCTCTTCGGTATGTTGTCACTAGCTTCTTATTTCGAAATAATTTTTGTTGAAGTTCACGATTTGGTTTTTTCTTCCTCTTTTTAATTTTGTTAATGAAAAGTGAAATTATTGTCTGCTGGTTTTGTCAGATTCTGCGTGATGATTTTGGTTTATTCACAATATTTGCAGCTTTTTATACATGTTTTTTTACAACGGCAATAAATATGGTGCCGGGAAGGGGGGATTTTTAAGTAGTTGCAATTTTGAGAGAAAGTCAAACTTTTTAGAAAAAAGTCCGAATTTGGGGATTCTCTGTATTTTTAAAGAGAATCCCCAGAACTGAGAAAAAAAGTTTTTAAAAATGAAATTCATCGAAAAAGGTCAGTTATTTTTGAGGGGAAAAATCAGAATTGTAAGATTTTCAGAAAAGTGGCAGAATTATGAAGCGGAACATTCAGAATTTAATTTTTTTTGTAGGAAATCAAAATTAATAGAAAATAGTTGACATTTTGAGATGTCAGAATTTTTTATTTTTTAAGAAATATTTCAGAATATTTTTAGTTTTTGGAAAAATTCAAGAAAAATTACAGATTTTAAGAATTTTTTTTTTTTTGTTGAAAAAGTCCAATTTTTTAGATTTTCTTTTTAGAAATGTTTTAATTTTCAGACAGCTTAAAGATTTTAAGAAAAATTTCAGAATTCTGAGATTTTCCGAAAAGTCAGAATTTGGATAAACTCAGAAAGTGATTATTTTTTTCTTTCAAGCTGCATTTATTGTGTTTTATCTTATCTAAGTATAGTCTACGTTTTTGAGTTTGCATGCCTGGTTTCTCTGTTTGCATGTCCTCAGTGCTGAATCAGCTGCTCGTCAACACTCCCATAATTCAGAGCTCCTACACGGTGTAATCTGCCATCTACCCTTACCCTTAATTTCCTCCCTGCATTTCCTGTGTTTCAACATCCAGAAAACCCCCTGCCTTCTAAATGTAATCCTCAAAGGCGTTCCCGCTCCAGGTTTTACATTGAGTTAATTTATCGATGTAATCTAAGGCTCAGTGGCTTGGCAGGCTTTCTGTAGGGTTTAACAAAGTCCAGATTATTATGTTTATCACTTCCTGTTCAACAACAGCTTAACCTTTGTCTTTGTTTCTGACTAGGTGTTTATGGCGACGTGATGAGAGTGAAGATCCTGTTCAACAAGAAGGAGAACGCTCTGGTTCAGATGTCTGACTGCACACAGGCTCAGCTAGGTAACAGCATCCACCGAGCACACTTCCTCTGGTGCTTACATTAAAGCAGCCGTCTCTTCTACATCAACATGTGTCCCCTCTTCTTCATGTCTCTTCTACATCAACATGTGTCCCCTCTTCTTCATGTCTCTTCTACATCAACATGTGTCCCCTCTTCTTCATGTCTCTTCTACATCAACATGTGTCCCCTCTTCCTCATGTCTCTTCGACATCAACATGTGTCCCCTCTCCTTCATGTCTCTTCTACATCAACATGTGTCCCCTCTTCATGTCTCTTCTACATCAACTTGTGTCCCCTCTTCTTCATGTCTCTTCTACATCAACATGTGTCCCCTCTTCCTCATGTCTCTTCGACATCAACATGTGTCCCCTCTTCTTCATGTCTCTTCTACATCAACATGTGTCCCCTCTTCTTCATGTCTCTTCTACATCAACATGTGTCCCCTCTTCCTCATGTCTCTTCGACATCAACATGTGTCCCCTCTCCTTCATGTCTCTTCTACATCAACATGTGTCCCCTCTTCATGTCTCTTCTACATCAACTTGTGTCCCCTCTTCTTCATGTCTCTTCTACATCAACATGTGTCCCCTCTTCATGTCTCTTCTACATCAACTTGTGTCCCCTCTTCTTCATGTCTCTTCTACATCAACATTTGTCCCCTCTTCTTCATGTCTCTTCTACATCACCATGTGTCCCCTCTTCTTCATGTCTCTTCTACATCAACATGTGTCCCCTCTTCCTCATGTCTCTTCTACATCAACATGTGTCCCCTCTCCTTCATGTCTCTTCTACATCAACATGTGTCCCCTCTTCTTCATGTCTCTTCTACATCAACATGTGTCCCCTCTTCTTCATGTCTCTTCTACATCAACATGTGTCCCCTCTTCTTCATGTCTCTTCTACATCAACATGTGTCCCCTCTTCTTCATGTCTCTTCTACATCAACATGTGTCCCCTCTTCTTCATGTCTCTTCTACATCAACATGTGTCCCCTCTTCTTCATGTCTCTTCTACATCAACATGTGTCCCCTCTTCTTCATGTCTCTTCTACATCAACATGTGTCCCCTCTTCTTCATGTCTCTTCTACATCAACATGTGTCCCCTCTTCTTCATGTCTCTTCTACATCAACATGTGTCCCCTCTTCTTCATGTCTCTTCTACATCAACATGTGTCCCCTCTTCCTCATGTCTCTTCTACATCAACATGTGTCCCCTCTTCTTCATGTCTCTTCTACATCAACATGTGTCCCCTCTTCTTCATGTCTCTTCTACATCAACATGTGTCCCCTCTGTGGAAAGAGACTCTGAAAGTTTCAGGAACAAAGATTCTCTCTCTTTTTGATCCATTTCTATAAAAACCCGTCTGAAAATGAGCTGATCAGATTTTGGTCACTTTATGATGTCATAACGATGTTTTGTCTTGTGTAACCATTAGCCAATCACCAACCAAGGTAACCCCCCCCCCCCCCCCCCCCCCCCCCCCCATCACCTGAATCTCCTCCTAGAGCTCCATTGAGTTCTTTGTAACCAAATCTCTCTCAGAGGGGCGTGGGGAGGGGCTCCTTATTTTCATCTAAAGTAACAGAGAATCAGCACTTTGGAAACAGGGCTGAAACAGAGGGGATTATGGGTAATGCTGCAATGATCTGTTCGGTGTTTCAGCCAATCAGAGACAGGTTCTGTATATATCTGAGACCTGTGATATATTGATGGTAAACAGTGTGATACATTTCTGAATGGATCACCCTTCCCCTTTGCAGCCATGAGCCACCTGAGCGGGCAGCAGCTTCACGGGAAGCCTCTCCGCATCACGCCGTCCAAACACACGAGCGTTCAGCTTCCCCGTGAAGGCCACGAGGATCAAGGCCTGACCAAAGACTACAGCAACTCTCCTCTGCACCGCTTCAAGAAGCCCGGATCCAAAAACTACTCCAACATCTTCCCGCCTTCTGCCACCCTTCATCTCTCCAACATCCCGTAAGTCCTCCCACTGCAGGAGCCGGAGCAGCCTGTAGACCAAACTCAGGGAGCGCTTTACACACCTGACGGAAACCCCCAAATGCTAATTAGTGTGCTTATGTCACTGTTGTGTTCGCAGGCCGTCTGTGGTGGAGGACGACCTCAAGATGCTGTTTTCCACATCAGGAGCCATGGTCAAGGCCTTCAAGTTCTTCCAGTGAGTCCTGTGTTTGCTGTCCCTGCTTTCTATTGGTGTACATAATGCTGCGTTTTCTCACATTGAAATCTTTGGTTGTAAATGTAGAAGCACAGAAACGCGAGAGCAGCTTGCAACTATTCCCAAGCACCTATTTTTAAAGACTGCGTATAAAATAAAATAGCTAGTTTGATCATTTCAATTCAGGGCTAATGTTCCTCTGAGCTTTCCACTCTATATATTTTATGAGCACTGTGGCTAAAATGATCATTAATACCTACCACACACACACACACACGTACTCACACACGTACTCACACCAACAACAACAGAAACGAGACCCATTGGTGTCCCATGCTCAATCTTTTAGTAGACGCCACTTTCATGAATCAGATTCCCTTTATTCTTCCCAAAGATGTACATTGTTACAGCACAGGGACCATACAGCTAAAGACCAAACAAAGTGGAACTTATAGAAAGTAATGGAGTAGCTTTCAGGTAAAGGTAGTAATTGTTAAAGTATATATCGCATCGTGTTATTTTACAACACTGGAACTCTAGAACCGCTGTCCTTTATCTTAAAGTCAAACGTCCTTTCCCGAAACCAATATACACGTCTGGATTTCTCGTTTTTTGACGTGTCTTTTCTCGTTCCTATATTCCTGCGGTTGTCAAATTTGTAAGAAAAATGTCAGAATTTGGAGCAAAGTCAGAATTTTGAGATTTTGACAAAATATCTGAATTTTCCGATAGACTTTTTTTTTTATTCTTAAATTGTCATGCTTTTTTGTTTTCAAGTGTCTTTTCTTGTTCCTATATTGCTACGGTTGTAAAAATTTTAAGAAAAATGTCAGAACTTTGAGAGAAAAATCCTATTTGACAAAAAGTCAGAATTTTGAGATTTTATGAAAAAAGTCAGAATTTTTAGATTTTATGAAAAAAGTCAGAATTTTAAGATTTTCCGAAAAATGCTTATTTTTTAAATTCTCATCCTGTTTGTTTTTCAAGTGTCTTTTCTCGTTCCTATATTCCTTTCGGTTGTCAAAATTGTAAGAACAATTTCAGAATTTGGAGAAAAGTCAGAATTTGGAGATTTTCGGAAAAAAGTCAGAAAATATATATTTTTTTATTCTTATATTCTCATCCTTTTTGTTTTCACCTTTCTTTTCTCGTTCCTATTTTCCTGCGTTTGTCCCACCCTATAAAAACCTTGACTTATCGTCCTCGTCTGTTGTGTTTCTCCTTCAGGAAGGACCACAAGATGGCTCTGATCCAGATGGGCTCGGTGGAGGAAGCCATCGAGTCCCTGATCGAGTTCCACAACCACGACCTGGGAGAAAACCACCACCTCCGAGTCTCCTTCTCCAAATCCTCCATCTGAGCCTCCGAGCGTCTGAACCGTGTCCACTACACTCCCATCATTCCTACGCACGTCTGCAAGAAACCACCGTGAAGTCTGGTGTGATGTTAAATTATTTTTTTAAAACTCATTTTTAGGTTCTTTGCCTTCAAAGAGGATTAGGGGGCAATTTAAGAAGAAAAAATTGGGTTTGGGAGGAAGTCAGAATTCTGGATTTTGATCTCGGACGTCGGGGAATGAAGTCAGAATTCTGAGTTTGTCAGAAATAAACAGAGATGTTCCGATTATAGTCAGGATTTTGATTATAATGAAGTTATTAGTGCCCTTGTTGGGAAGTTTTTAACCATTAGCCACTCTTGCCTTTTAGACTTTAATCCTGCAATTAAGGTATTAAAGTTTTTTCTCCTCAACGCTGACTTCCCGACTTAAAAAACTCAGAATTCTCCCTTAAATCTCAGATCTCAAGTTGTCCTTAGATGTTCCTAATCCTCTTCTCTAAAGTTTCCCCCTTCTAAAGTAACGCTTCTATCTTTTAAATTATCTGCTCTGACAACGTTTGGGAAGTCAAGAATTTACCCACAAGCCGTCAGAATCTAGTCCGGCCGCGTTTAGGAAGGCCTCGTTAAGGAAGGCCTCGTTAAGGAAGGCCTCGTTAAGAAAGGCCTCGTTAAGGAAGGCCTCGTTTAGGAAGGCCTCGTTAAGGAAGGCCTCGTTAAGGAAGGCCTCGTTAGGAAGGCTTAGTTTGACCTTAATATGATCCCTGTGCCTTATCCCTGGAGTCAGAATCGACTTTGACATGTTAAAAAAAAAATCTCCCATCATGCCTCTGTAAATTGGCAAAGTGCAGGTTTACAGTTGATAAAGGTTTACTGTTAATGTATTACAGATATATCCTTATTTTATGTGTATTTTATTGGTGTTTTTCTTTATGTTAGTGTTTTGTACTGCTGGTTACTGTAGCGTCGAACATGTGAACGGATTCTGTTGTAGCGGGTTTTTTTTAGATACTCTTTTTTTTCCTCTATTCCTTTTTGATTTCTTTATTTCCATGTATGCAATCACGTTTTATTCAAATCAAATATTGTAGCAATATTTTAATCATTCCTGAACTTTTACTTGTTGGTTTTTCTTTTTGTTGCTGGCTCGGCGGTTCTTCTCCTGCTGCCTTTTTACAATCTGACGAATGTCGCTTTGTTTCTGTCGGGTTTGTGAGTCGCGACGTGTTCGCTTGTCTCGTCTTCTCGCTTCGCCTCTGAACGGTTTTATTTATACGTTTGTGATCCACTACAGCTGAAACCAAAAACGGCCTTTTTTAGATGCAACAAATCCGCCTGCCTCAGGTTTCTGGTTTTAAGGACTTAAGAAAAATAACACACAAAGATGGAAGATTGTGAACTGGTTTGGGCTTTGGTGGTGTTTTCCTGTGGGAGGTTTTTATTCATTTCTCGACCGCTTCACTGGATCTCTATTGCAAACCCAGATGTAACGTGTGAGTGCCTTCAAACGCAGCGCCGAGTCGGACATCAGGTATTAATTCCTCTTTTACTCCGAGATGAAAGTTTGACGGAGAAGAAAACCCCACGGCCGTCACAAATGTGCTGAAACTAGAAGGTGCTGGTTTGGTTTATCTGTGTGTCTTAATATTATTACGTCGACATTCCAGCTGCTCGTGACGAAGATTCCCCGTTTCCCCCTGAAGGTTTCCCCCTGAGGCGTGATGCATTCAAGGCCCCTGGGAGGTTTCAGTAGCTGAGCTTTTAAACAGTTGCTGAACAGAAGTCCGGACTCATTCCAGAGGTTCAGAGAAGGTTCTCATACAAGAGTTAAACTGACTACGTTTATACGCACAAAATAATATAATTTAAGCCCTTTTTCTGGATGAAAGACCCTTCCCTAGTAGACCGTTAGCATGAATATTGTATATAAATGTTTAACTTTTTCCAGTTAGCATGCAGCTGTGCATTTTCCTAATAACTCAAATGTTTTTTCCAACTTTTCCCACCTTAAAATGTGTTGATATACAATTCTTTAATACTTTGAAAACGTACACATACACCAATTGCATGAAAAAATGAAATGATAGAAAATAACTAACTTTGTTTCAATCGTTCAACTTTGAATGAGCCAAATTTTAAATCAAACCAATTTATGAAACTCATATTTTTGGCTAAGTCACGGCAGCAAAACGGTGACCATTGAACCGGCAACTCTTCAGTTCCCAGGTCTCGAGGCTGAGCCAATTAAGGCTCCAAATATCAAAACATAATATCAAATGTAAATGGCATGTTTTCAAACTGCGTGTAAGTGTGCATGTTAACGTAGCATTTAGTATTTTTCTTGAATATTACCCCATTCTGGTTTCCATAATGGATTTTTTTCTTTCCGTCAATGGCCTTAATGCATGTCACAAATACTATGTTTCAGAAAACCACAGAAAAGATCTGCCTGTTACATTCCCAGTGAGTGTGTAAGATCATTTTCACACAGTGTGGAGGAGCTTAAACATTCACACACACACCATCACATCAAAACTAATGATGTGAGCAGCTGTTTCCTCCCAGTGGACCAATGAAAACCTGCTGGATGTAAATAATAGTTTTGTTAATTCTTTCAGAAATTCCTTTTAGTGTGTCTGCCAGAAAAACGAAACACACGATGGCATTAAGTCCTGTATTTAATGACGGATACACACCACATTCACAGTTATTTCCCAGGGGCCTTGAATGCATCACGGCCTCAGTGTGGGGTGAGGCGGGTGAGAGGAGGAGGAGGAGGAGGAGGAGGAGGGCGGGGTGTTGAGCTGTACATACGTGTTTTATACCACAGTGACGTGTCAGAGCTGATGGTGGTTTTATATCTGATGTATATTTTGATTCAAAGTGAGCGCCCGGTTCTGAGCCTTTCACTGTTTGTGTCACAAAACAAAACGAGAAGCAGATTAAAATCACTTTTTATCAGAAAACTCTGAAGGCACGAGTCGTCTGTTTATATCGAACACTGTCGATGTTTGTATGATGTTGTGATGAAAATAAAAAGACAAGAGACGAGAAGCAGAAACAGTCTGATGTTTTTGGAAACATTTTTACTTTATTTTTTTCATACTTTATTGCAGTTTTTAATATAATGTGTTAATGCTTCATTCCTACAAGGGTTAAGTAGTTTAGTGTATATTCCAGGGTTCTTACGGTCATTTAAAAAACCTGGATAAGTCATGGAAATTCAAAATGCTAATTCCAGGCCCTGGAAAAGTTATGGAAAACAATATTTTTCCCAAAGTTTTGGAGAAGTCATGGAAATGTAATGAAAGTTGCATCAAATATAATTTATATTTTAGCTAATCGCCGAAATAGTAACACTATAATGATGATGAATACTGTATGGATTAATGAAACGTGAAATGGCATTTAACTGACGAGGCGTTTTGCTGGTGAGAGATTTGAGTTGCGTTAGCCTGTAGAAGCTAGTAAGCCTATTGGATTTCTTTTAGATAGACACAACATGTTTCAGATCTTATTTTCCTGTTCCATGTTCAAATAAACCATTTTCAGTGGTACCGCTGAGAGACTAAATGAGGTAAAGGTCATGGAGAATCATTTGTGGAAAAAGTGTTTGAACCCTGTATTTAAGAATAATAAATCAGAGAGACTCTTATGTCACAGAACAATAAATACCAAACTTTAGGAATTTCAACAAGTTAATTCATAGAAAATACATTTTTTGTTTATGTAAAAACATTTCACGTTTCCAGATTTGCTGCTTTTACTTTACATATAAAAATGTATTGGTTATATCTTCTTTGGGCTAAACAAAATGAATGGTATGAAAAAGAAAACTGTTAATGGTTGATAATGCATGAGAAACAATATTTAACTTAAATACTTACATTAATCTACATACTGATACTTATGTTTGCAGAATGTACATTTCCAATGCTCGAGTAAGAGTATTTTGACGGTGTAATATCAGTAATATTCACCAGTCTTTTCAAACTCAATTCGGTCATTATCTTCCCTGTTATGACAGTCTGTTCCCAAGATGTTCAATGAGGAGGCGTTTTATTTGAAATGATCAGGAGTTCTCTTCAGTTTCTGTACAGTCCTTAAAGAGCAGATACTCAAACATCCCCCTCCTCTAAAGTCGGTCACACAGAAGCTGCTTCAAGTCTGACAGATTCAATCTAACACACACCTTTAACATCAAACTCACATGTATGATGCAGTTTAAATGGGAGAGGAACAACACACATGAACAGAAAGAATACACATCTGAAATGTGGTGATGATCCAAACCAGCAGGTGGCAGCAAACACTGAACAAGACGACAGAAGAACGCCTTCTTATAAACACAACAGACTGTATATGGTTGGTCACTGGTGAGTTAACGAAAACGTACTCAGGTCAGATGATCATGACTTTATAACTGCATTGATATAGGATTAAAAGTACTTAAAAAAAAACTACTTTAATCTCTTAAAAAAACAAAAAAACTACTAAATCAGGGGGGTCAAACTCAAATACACAGTGGGCCTAAATAAAAAGATGGGTACTAGTCGAGGGCCGGACTGGTTCAATGTTTATTGCAGAATTAATTGAAATGAACTTATTGCACAAACCTGGAACTAACAAAGCTTGAATGATTGCCTATAAAAACAACATTAAACATTAAATAATCAGTTCATTCATTTCTTATGGCTCTATCTGCAGCTTCTCCAGAGTCATTTCTTATGAGTACATTTTCCCACAGACCAACAACAGCTTCAACAAAACTATTTCCCTCAAAGAGAAACCAAACATGCCCTGTTGTCGTGAGAGAGAAAGTGCAGAAGGAAACATCCATTAAACTCAGTGTGCTGCTCTGTGATGCTAGTTCAGATACTTGGCATCTCATCTTGGGTGCAAGGTCATCAATGTTTGGGCTCAGGCTCTGAGCTGAGGAGACCCTCAGGATGGAGGGAAGGTGTGCGTGCAATATACCGGAGGGCCAGATCTAATAGGAATTAGAAATTATCCTGAGGGCCGAAATTAAATCCACCAAGGGCCTGATTTGGCCCCCGGGCCTTGAGTTTGACACGTGTAGAGAGAATAAAACAACAATATAAAAGATTGCTATAAGTCATGGTAGTTAATTAACGAGTATACCAAGACAATCTATAGGAAACAGGATGCAGTAAAAAAGATATAGACTTCTTAACATTAAATCCCTTAACTCTCATTTTAAGGCCTTAACTCTTTTGTGAGATTTGAAAACCAGTTTTGCACCTGTTTTGTTTATTCCCAGAAATACAAAGAACACAACACTTCACACCGTTACTTCCTCATCAATCATCCTCTAAATTCCCGAAACACAGAACAAATCCGACTCTATCAAATGTTTAGCAGCACGGTATTAAAACGCAAGGAGTATTCAAACATCAGAGAGGAGGGCATTTTAAAAAGCCCAAGGAAAGACTTTTGAATGAATGTCTTAAGTCTTAAATGTAGCTATTAAAGTTTTGTTCGATCAGACCCCGAATGCTTTACATTTCTAAGGGAGTCCCGCCAACAAAAACTCGTTGTGACCTTGGACTCCAAAGATGCACATCGGGGCGTTCGGTTGAAGAAATATATTGAGGGCTTCTGATAAAACGTTGAATATTATATCCTAGTGAGTTGTCTTCAAAGCCAAAACATGTGTGGAAGATAAATTGAAGCTTGACACTACGTTTAAGTGCGTTTATTTAAAGTTTAGACGTAGAATAAAGCCAGCAATTCATTACCTTTAGTTGTTATATATGTTACTTTTAATGTATTTTCATTTTTTGTCCAGCCGTTGCATGCTTTGATTCCAAGCCAAGACCGTGAAACAGAAGAAGACGACAGGGGGAGGGAGTGTTGGGAGATAATAAAAAACAGAAGAAGTGAAGCGTGGGGTTTCACATTCAGGAGATCTGAGGCTTTACAGACTGCAGGAAGTTCATATCCGTGTCTTCTTACCCCCCCTATCCCCAAAACGTCCTCCTCCTCTTCCATGCCGGACCGGGGACACGCTGCCGAACAAAGAGGGATTGTGGGTAGAAGAAAAAAAAAAGATGCCGGCACGCCAGCTTGGTCAGCTCTCACACGGCTGTCAAACAGGAACGTCCCAGTGAGCACAATGTTTTACATAATCCCGCAACACACACACACACACACACACACACACACACACACACACACACACACACACACACACACACACACACACACACACACACACACACACACACACACACACACGTTAAAGTACGATTGTTAGCATTGAAGTATACTCAAAAAGTAAAAGTACAGAACAAATATTTAGTATAATATTGGATTAAGTTGTATTAAAGTTGCATGGAAGTTATAGTTAGTTATTTATTTGTTTAGTATATTTTGTATTAATAATTGGAAACAAAGTTAAAGGGGCCCTATCATACCTCTGTTGTGATTGGTCTACAGCTTAGAGATGTCCCACCCCTTAGCCTATCACGTACAATGTGTTGGAGTCCTATAGAAGCGCGAGTGTAATTTACGGCGCATTTCCACTACAGGGCCTCGCTCGGTATGGCTAGGCCTCGTTAGGCCTTGTTAGGACTGGCTCACGTTATGCTGCGTTTCCATTACAGTTTAGTAGCTGGGGCAGTAACTATAGTAACACAGTATAGGCGGAGCCGTGACGTCATCTTCAATGAGAACAACAGAAAAACAACATCAGCCGTTAGCTGTTAGCCCTCAAGCTCACAGCTCCTCATATCTGTTCAGAAACGAGACAAAAGTTAAACAAGTACAAACCACAGACTGTCTGTGTCATGGAGAATACAGTCGCTGGTTTATTTATGTCTGTAGGCCGTTGTTGTGAGTGTGGACGGTCGGAGCATATACAACATTACATTACATTACATTGCATTTAGCTGACGCTTTTATCCAAAGCGACTTACAATAAGTGCATTCGACCAGGAAGATACAACCTTTAAGAAAACAGAATCATATAAGTACATCAGGTTTCATAGAGCCAAACATTTCAAGTGCTACTCAACTGGCATTTAGAAAGCCAGCCCTTTATTAGTATATAAGTGCTTTGTTAGTAATTTTATCGCTCGAAGTGGAGTCTAAAGAGATGAGTTTTCAGTTTGCGTCGGAAGATGTGTAAGCTATCTGCTGTCCTGATTTCAATGGGGAGCTCATTCCACCATTTTGGAGCCAGGATAGCAAACCCACGTGTTTTTGCTGACGGGAACTTGGGTCCCCCTCGCAGTGCGGGTGCAGCGAGCTGTTTGGCTGATGCAGAGCGGAGTGCACGTGCTGGGGTGTACGGTTTAACCATGTCCTGGATGTAGGAAGGGCCAGATCCATTCGCAGCATGGTACGCAAGTACCAGTGTCTTGAAGTGGATTCTAGCAGTTACTGGAAGCCAGTGAAGGGAGCGGAGGAGCGGTGTGGTGTGGGAGAATTTGGGAAGGTTGAAGACCAGACGAGCCGCTGCATTCTGGATGAGCTGCAGAGGTCGGATGGCACATGCAGGTAGACCAGCCAGGAGGGAGTTGCAGTAGTCTAGGCGTGAGATGACGAGAGCCTGGACCAGAATCTGCGCTGATGTCTGGGTCAGCTGGGGACGTATCCTCCTGATGTTGTAAAGCGTGTATCTGCAGCAGCGGGTTGTAGCAGCGATGTTTGCAGTGAAGGACAGTTTGTTATCTAGGACCACACCCAGATTCCTTGCAGTCTGAGTCGGGGAAACAACAGAGGTGCCGATGTTGATTGTTAGGTCAAGAGTGGGACAATCTTTTCCCGGAAGGAAGAGCAGTTCAGTCTTGTCAAGGTTGAGCTTGAGGTGATGAGCAGACATCCACCGAGAGATGTCTGCTAGGCAAGCAGAGATGCGTGCGACTACCTGGGTCTCTGAGCGGGGAAAGGACAGAATTAGTTGGGTGTCGTCAGCGTAGCAGTGGTATGAAAAACCATGCGGGCTAATGACAGACCCGAGCGAGTTTGTGTACAGGGAGAAGAGGAGGGGACCAAGAACCGAGCCCTGAGGGACCCCTGTAGTTAATTGACAAGGGTCGGACTCGGACCCTCTCCAAGTAACCCTGTAGGTGCGGTCGTTGAGGTATGAGGTGAGGAGGGAAAGTGCAGTGCCTGAAACTCCAAGTTCTTGGACAGTGCGAAGGAGGATCCGATGGTTCACCGTGTCGAATGCAGCAGACAGGTCCAGAAGGATGATGACAGAGGAGAGGGAGGCTGCTTTAGCAGTGTGCAGTTTGTCAGAGACAGCAAGGAGAGCAGTTTCTGTTGAGTGACCTGCCTTGAAACCAGACTGGTGCGGATCCAGAAGGTTGTTCTGATGGAGATAAGAGGAGAGTTGTTTAAGGACAGCGCGTTCAAGTGTTTTAGACAGGAACGGGAGGAGAGAGACGGGTCTGTAGTTAATAACATCAGACGGGTTGAGAGTGGGTTTCTTTAGGAGAGGGTTTACTCTTGCCTCCTTGAGACTGTTTGGAAAGTGACCAGAAGTTAACAACGTTAGCTTAACCGATCTCCATTCAGAAAACACGCATTTGAAAAGGTGTTTCGCCTGCCGTCTGTCTGCAGACTTGTCAAAGCATTAATTCATGGTTTTTACTATCCGGTATCAGTATGTTGTTACTTCGGCATCATTTTGAAACGTGTATTACAATTAGATCACGGTCAAATATGTTCATCTTGTTGTAGTTGTAGCCCCCTTGCCAGCGATTCTCTCTCTAGTTTAGCATATTCAGCCCGACTCAGCCCGGTTGTTGGCCAGGAAAGAACCTCGATTTGATGGGGCCAGAAAACTGTGAAATAGTACCCGCTAGCCAGAACTACGCTAAGTGGAAACGCGACCAAAAACGGCTTAAAGCAAGCTCCGCGCCGTAGTGGAAATGCGCCATTAGTGATGTCACTATGTTCAGAAGTAAACAAAGGAGTCAAATGGAGGCGTTTCTATAAACTTATAAAACACACTACACGAGAGAGAAACCAAAAAAAGCAGAATAGGGCCTAAAAAAAAAAGCCTGATGTCTAAAAACGGTATAAAATGAGTCCACTACATCTCCCAAGATGCATTTCACCAACCAACAAAAATGCGCTTCACTTTCTGCTGTTGAAGTAAAGATGAAAATGTGTTCAAATAAATCAATTTAAATCGTCTCAATGTTAGATTTTGGATCAGTTATAAATTCATGACCAGCAGCTAATGCTCATGGGTAATGTCGTTTTTATAAATAATTTAAACAGGTGAGGACATTCTCCTCAAGACAGCTTTTTTTGACAATCAGTCCCTTCAAAATAAAAGTCTCTGCTTCATGTTTCTCGGCCCTACCTCCTCCTCACTCCCTTTCCTCCCTCCTCCTTCTCCCTCCCTTTCTTACTCCCCTCCTCCTCCTCCCCTCCTCCTCCTCCCCTAAGGATGATTGACAGTTCACAGGAGACACTGATTAAAGATCTTCAGTTGATCTTTGATACTTTTTTTAATCTCCCTCTTCCTTGAAGATTATTTATTTTCTTCCTTTCTTCTTTTCTTTTGTGTTTTCTCTCCCTCACCTCGACTGACATTTCCTCTCCTTTCTTTTTTCCGCTCATCCTGACCCTAAACCCTTTTATCCATCTTTTTTTATTAAATTATTCCCCACTCCTGGTTTTAAACTGAACCAACTCTTTGTGTCTCAGAAACCGGCTGCTTTATATCTCAGAATAAGAATTTAAGAATTTAATCATTTAATTAGGCACCAAATTAATTAAATAGAATTCAACAGTGAACAAAGATGTGAAATACAAGATGTGTTAAGTTCTAGATTCAGACCTGAAATGATTAAATCAATTGTGTTTTATAGGTTGTAGTGCATGTCTCTCCCACACACTCCCCCACTGCCTAAAACACATAGTGACATCACAACGTAACTCTTGCACTCCTATTGGCTAGGGCTCAGAGACATTGTTCGTGATAGGCCAAGGGGCGGGACATCTCTAAGCAGTCAACCAATCACAACAGAGCCTGTCAGCTAACCAATCAGAGCAGACTGGGCTCTGGTTTCAGACAGACGGTGAAAAGAGGTGCTGCAGCACAGACAGTATGAGAAACATAAAGAGCTTTCTGAACATTAAAGCATGGAGACATGTAGAGACACTACATACTGATATACACCTGAACATCAGCAGGAGAGGACTCTTTAAAGTAGAGACACTACATACTGATATACACCTGAACATCAGCAGGAGAGGACTCTTTAAAGTAGAGACACTACATACTGATATACACCTGAACATCAGCAGGAGAGGACTCTTTAAAGTAGAGACAGTACATACTGATATACACCTGAACATCAGCAGGAGAGGACTCTTTAAAGTAGAGACACTACATACTGATATACACCTGAACATCAGCAGGAGAGGACTCTTTAAAGTAGAGACACTACATACTGATATACACCTGAACATCAGCAGGAGAGGACTCTTTAAAGTAGAGACACTACATACTGATATACACCTGAACATCAGCAGGAGAGGACTCTTTAAAGTAGAGACACTACATACTGATATACACCTGAACATCAGCAGGAGAGGACTCTTTAAAGTAGAGACACTACATACTGATATACACCTGAACATCAGCGGGAGAGGACTCTTTAAAGTAGAGACACTACATACTGATATACACCTGAACATCAGCAGGAGAGGACTCTTTAAAGTAGAGACACTACATACTGATATACACCTGAACATCAGCAGGAGAGGACTCTTTAAAGTAGAGACACTATACTGATATGAACCTGATAATGAGCATTAAAGGGCCCCTTTAAACCAAAAATAAGACCATAGAATACTTGAATGACCTCAACAGTAGACAACAAAATAATTAAATGATGTTTAAAGACATTCCCCTGCTGCTTCCTGTTTCCTTGAATCCTCTTCCTCTCCAGAGTCCCCTCAGTTATGACTTTCCTCGCCTTCTCTGAGCTGAAGTGATGTTTTCTATATTTTTTTGGGACTTTTTGGAGGCCAGCAGGGAACATATTGGCTGGGCTCACCAAGGTGTGCTAATGCCCGGCGGTGGGCGACTATACTTTAAATGCTAATTCTTCCTCCGCCTCTTCCATCCTGCACCCAACAACACGGGCTAACTACCTCGGAGCCAATCTGCACCTCCGCTCTGCTGCTAAGAAAACACAACATGTCCGTCAGCTAATCTGAGGACGCTGTGTTTGTGCCGCGTCAAGCAGTCACGCGTGTTTGACATGTTAGAGGGGGAGGAAGAGGAGGAAGAAGAAGGAGGAGGAAGAGTCTCAGCGTGCGGCTAATGGCCGTCCGGCTGACAGGTGCATCATGGGTTTAACCGGCCGGCTTGCATACGGCTGACAGCTCCGCTTCTGCCTAAAAGGCGGATTATGCAAACTTTCGGTTCACTGGCCCCCATCACCAACACTGGCTCCATCAGGGACCCCCACCACACACACACACACACACACACACACACACACACACACACACACACACACACACACACACACACACACACACACACACACACACACACACACACACACACACACACACACACACACACACACACACACACACACACACACCGGCCCCTCCGTCCTGCAGAGCGCCGCCAGGTAATTTCGTCCACGTGTGATGAGTCGTGAATAATCGGCCATTTTCAGCCCGCGGCTCACAGGTAGCCCTTTAATCTACTCTGAAACGACGATAATTGGGCACGTGTGGATTTGTTGGAAACATCTTTAAACACCCACACACACACTTGATGCATATTACACTCCACAAGTAGTGTAGACTGTGTAAATCCTGCAGCTCCGACACTATAAATTCTAAAAGTTTAACATCTTACTCATGAGAAACTAGCAGAATGTAAAAGAAAAATATACACACATTAAACAAAATACAACATTTCCCTAAATTATGAATTTTTTCTGCAACACAAACACATACAGGTGAGACGGTGGATTTACTTTGTTAAGTATTGACAGTATTTTCCGCATATGATGTATGTTGATGTGCCTTTTTGTCTCCCAGACTCAAACTGGGTTTTCTGTCATTTTTCCATTTTAGTTTGAGAGTTGCAGATGTTTCTGATCTCCGGCTGTGACCACATGTGCGCTGATAACTCACAGTGAGGGCCTCCATATTTCAGATATGCTAAAGCTTTCCGTTGTATCAAATCATCGTCCTCTGCACTTTATATACTTCATAAATCTAACATTTCACTGCATATGAAAACGCACATTGGATAGGAACTGGACTTTAACTGTAGTCACAAAGACCTGGAATATGACTCTCAATGCCACATAGAATACTGCAGAGAAAACGCAGGAAACACAACCCTGTACTTGTATTCATGTTAGGACACTCATTAACATAATGCATTCCAGTCCCTTTTAGAACCCCCCCAACACACACACACACACACACACACACACACACACACACACACACACACACACACACACACACACACACACACACACACACACACACACACACACACACACACACACACAGACACAGACACAGACACAGACACAGACTCAGACACACACACACACACACACATACCATGTATACATCACTTCAGGGGACATTACGTTGACTTACATGCATTTCCTTGAGACTTATCCTAACCTTAACCATAACCAACACATGCCTAACCCTAACCAAGTCTTCACCCTAAAATTAATGATGCCCCTTATGGGGACCATCATTTTGTCCCCATAAGGGAAGCCAGTTCCCACACGTGACTGTGTAAACAGATGTAAGTCCCCACAAGGGTAGTAATGCTAGGCTACACACACACACACACACACACACGCACACACACACGCACACACACGCACGCACACGCACGCACACACACACACACACACACACACACACACACACACACACACACACACAGACACAGACACAGACACAGACTCAGACACACACACACATACCATGTATACATCACTTCAGGGGACATTACATTGACTTACATGCATTTCCTTGAGACTTATCCTAACCTTAACCATAACCAACACATGCCTAACACTAACCCTTACCCTAACCCTAACCAAGTCTTCACCCTAAAATTAATTATGCCCCTTATGGGGACCATCATTTTGTCCCCATAAGGGAAGCCAGTCCCCACACGTGACTGTGTAAACAAATGTAAGTCCCCACAAGGGTAGTAATGCTAGGCTACACACACACACACACACACACACACACACACACACACACACACACACACACACACACACACACACACACACACACACACACACACACACACACACACACACACACTACAGCTAAAATCTTGTGCATTAAACCTGCAATGTGCAATACTCACTCTTAAGTGCAATACGTGCATTTTTACACATTTTAAGACTTGTGTGTTTGAAGTGCATCAAATAATATTTTCTGTTACAATCCATATGTTTAGTAGTGAGCATACAACCATATAACAATTGTTAATTGCAACCCATTTACTTCACTTCATTAAGACTTTTCCCCTATTGTGGAGTCTTTCTTCACGGTGGAGGCGATAAACACGTTTTCTTCAGGAGTTCAAGGTTACACATGGGAGTAATCGTCATGGAAATGTTTATTTTGGATATGATGTCTTACTTTAACGTTGCTTTAAATGTATAGCTGTATATTTGTGTGCCCTTGTCCGCCACAAGATTATTCAAGTAAAGTAAAATGCCTCTTTTTTTAAATGTTAACTTGTTTTGCCGAACCTTAATCCAAGTGTGAACTCAAGGTGAAGACCGTACAAAAACGTCCTCACTCTCAAGGTCTAAAACCCAAATTGGTTTTCACAAAAAATTACATACCACACACACACACACACACGCACACACACACACACACACACACACACACACACACACACACACACACACACACACACACACACACACACACACACACACACACACACACAGAGCGAGCGGGTCAATTAAAGGCTGATGGACGAATCAGCAGACAGTCCATTAAATCGTGCGTCCGTCTGTCGGACTCCTGCAGAGACTCGCTCTCCTTCAGAAGGACGAACAGAACGTCTCGACTCAGCGGGGTTCCTCTGAGAGACGAGGGTTCTGCGAGGAACCAGAGGCACCTCGGGATTAGTTCAAATGAAAACTGGTGAACACGTAAAGCGCTCTGAGAGTGATAATGAAACAGTAAAGAGTCAACGTAAAGACACTCACATTGACCTCTGACCTCTGAGAGTGGATCCACGGATTCTGATGGTTTTTAGTGTGAAGATTATTTTAAAGACTTGTATGGTTGGAAAGTCCTTTTTAAAACTTGTGTTTGTTCAAAACCTCATATGTTCTGGTTTTGTTTCCCTCTGTGGTAGTTTAGCATCTCTTTTGTCTCTCTTTGCTTGTCTATTGTCTTTATAAAAAAAATGTCCGTCTCTTTTTAATTGTTTTGCTTTTAGTTTAGTTTCAATCTGTCTTTGATTTGTCTTGCATTTTTTTTTGGTCAATTTGCGGAATTTCTTTGATAGTTTTGCGTCTGATTCAATCGTTTGACGTCTGGTTTAGATTTGATTGTGTCTTAATTTGATTTATTTTTGGTTGTTTGTGTCTCATTCAGTTTTTTGGCATCGATTTGTGAAAAAAAAAAATTTCGACTGAGTATGGTACTGAGGTGGGCCGGCCGTACCGAAGTGGGCCGGTCGAGAGTCCCGGGCTGATTCTTTGTCCCAGTCCGCCCCTGCTTTGCGTCCCCCTTTGGTTGTTTTTATAATCTGTCTCTGGTTTGTCTTGCCTCCCCCTTTGGTCATTTTTGATTATTTTAGGTCTGTTTTCTGTTGCGTCTCGTCAAATGTGTTAAGTTATGTTTATGTATTTTGTCTGTCATTTCCTGTTTTATTTTGTACTTACCTCTTGTCTTTCATTTCAGGCCCTGTGTCTCCCTCCCCTTGTGTGTTTTTCCCGCCATCATCAGTGTCTGCCCCGCCCCTGATTGTTTCCACCTGTCCCCCACTCACCTCATGTTTAAATAGTCCTGTCTCTCCCCTGTCCTGTGTCAGTTCGTCTGGTTTGTTTCTCCGAATGGTCTCAGCTCAGAAAGGATCGCTTTCACTCATGTCAGGTTTTTATTTTTGTTGGCTTAAAGTTTTTATTAAGTTCTCTTTTTGCTACACTAGTTTTTTCCTCCTTGTGAGCGCCTTTTGTTATTTCCACAACCTATACTCTGTTAAGAGGGATTACCTGAACTGTGAAAAGAAATACTTTTTTTTATTACATTCAAGACTTTGTCTCTGGGTCGTTGCATTTGGGTCCATCAGTTTGTGTCGAGGTCCTGGCATCTTGCATCCCCTTTGGTCCTTTTTGATAATTTTACGTCTGTTTTTAGTCGTTATATGTTTGGTTTTGATCACTTTGCATCTCTTTTTGGTCATTTTTTTGCATGGCGGCAGCATCGTGGGTCTTTGTGACTTCCTAAAAATACATTTTAGTAATAATTTCAAACAGAGGCTCTAATCAGTTTAGCCCATTTCACCAATTAACATGAGAATATTTCACATTCTGTATCCGAAACAGACATACTGTACTAAATGCCTCATTAAGGCTGCCAATAATAGCTTTCTATTTCTATCACAAAGATCTCACACACACACACACACACACACACACACACACACGACACACACACACACACACACACACACACACACACACACACACACACACACACACACACACACACCTGTTATCCAGCTGACTCATTATGACTTCCTGTATGTAATTTTCTTAATTAACTCAAGAACCAATTAAGTGAGACGGAGCTTTCTGTTGGAAACTAATTCAGATTAATTTCCTCCTGTGGAGTCGAACTCTGTGTGATGAGGCGTGAGGAGAAACAGAAACAGTACTGGGCGTTAGTCAGAAGTGGGAAGTAAC
Source organism: Notothenia rossii (assembly GCF_949606895.1). Classification (NCBI taxonomy): domain Eukaryota; kingdom Metazoa; phylum Chordata; class Actinopteri; order Perciformes; family Nototheniidae; genus Notothenia; species Notothenia rossii. The sequence goes on from NC_136912.1 coordinate 92,825,340, forward strand.
TAAGTACATTTACCCAAATACTGTACTTAAGTACTATTGTGAGGTACTTGCACTAAACTTGAGTATTTCGATGTAATATCATGTATTTTTACTCCACTACATCTATTTTATAGCTTTCATTCATTTTCAGATTAGGATTTCACATTAAAAAACATGATCTTTTGTAATGCATCTCTAAAGATCAAACCAGTGAAGTAACTGAGGTACAAAAAGTACATTATCATCCAACATATTACATATTATTACATATATATTAAAAAAGGTGGAGAAAGAAAGTCGTAAACATGAATTATTTGTATCAGGACTTTGTTTGTCTGTAAAACGCTACTTGATGCAACAATATTAACAATCTGATAATGTGATATATGTAGTAATAATAATATATATCTGCACAATTAATACTTTAACTTTAAATGTCTATAGGTTTTAGTGCATGTCAATGGTCTGCAAGACTAAAATCCCAAAGTTCCCTTTAACCCTTATGTTGTGTTCGAGTCTCCCGTCATTTGTATCGGAACAAGGCTTCATGATATCCTCCACAACAGATGTATAAA
>NC_136912.1:92826093-92858593 GCF_949606895.1 Notothenia rossii
AGTGGCGTTGAGTCGTCCCCCCATCACCAGGAGGTCTGCTCTCAGGACGTCCCTCTGCTCCCTGGCCTCCTCCAGCTGCTCCTCCAGGGCCACTTTGTTCTTGCCGTAAACCACCTTGGCTCCTTCCAGTTTCTCCGTGATCTCATTCAGCTCAACCCGACACCGAGCAGAGCTTTTCAGGTCCGGAGACGTCGCCCACACCACGATGATGATCAACGACACCACGGACCACAGAGCCAGCAGTGCGAGGACGATGTTCTTTGCCGTCTGCGAGGATTTGGGGGCGGCCGCCATTAGAGAAGGAAGTGGAGGTGGATGATGGAGATGGAAGATGAAGAAGTAGAGCTGCTCTCACTTTGCCTCTCTCAGGGTGAAGTGAGCTGGACTTTCCCTTCTAGCTGGGCAGGGAAAAATGTCAAAATTCAGCCACACCTCCTCTGCCTCACCCACTTTTCTCCCCCTCCTGGAGCCTCCCCACCCTAAAACTCACCCTCCTCCTCCTCCTCCCCCTCCAAATTATTATTATGTATTTATTTCAAAAAGGACCATGCATACAAATACATTCATCTCAGTAAAAGAGAAGAGATGAATTATGCCAGATTTTAGCTAATGGCTCATTTGCATTTGCAGTCAGTGCAAGAGGACGCCGTGATCAACAGGAAAGTCACACACACACTTTACACATAAACGAAACTTTCCATGTGCAGCCTGTGTGGTGTGTGTGTGCAGAGTGTGTGTGTGTGTATGTGTGTGTGTCCGTGTGTGTAAATACCAACTAGGGAAAGGGGAAAATGCCTCCAAAACATGACTAAATATTTCAAAAACACATTACGTATATGTGCTTTTAAAAACATGTACTGAATGCAGCATGATACACAGTGTACGTGTGACTGTTGGCGAGCTTATATGTGCGTGTGTGTGTGTGTGTGTGTGTGTGCGTGCGTGCGTGCTTGCATGTGTGTGTGAAGAATGTCTGACAGTTCCTCTGACGTTACAGGACGCCCTGTGTTTGTGTGTGTGTACAGTGCGGTGTGCGTGCAGTGTCTGTGGGGGGTGTGTGTGTGTGTGTGTGTGTGTGTGTGTGTGTGTGTGTGTGTGTGTGTGTGTGTGTGTGTGTGTGTGTGTGTGTGTGTGTGGGTGTGTGTTGGGGGGGGGAACACTGAGGCTTTCTGTTTCTATTTCCCAGCCTCACAGGGATATGAACTTGGATGAACTCTGAAGTACAAACTATGTGGATCCTTGGCAGCAGCGTGACTTTACAAAAGAAAAGAAAAAAGGTTTGAGACGTAGACTAACTTCAATAAAGCACTTTGGATATCCTTTGTGCTACTGTAAACTAAGCTTAAGAAGCAGAACTTAAGAGAAGCAGAAACACAGAAAGACAGAAAGCGTGTTTCTCTTTCTGTTTCTGATTCTCTCGGCTTCATTCCTCTTCAGCGCTCACTTTTTCCTGACCTGCTGCCAGCTCACAACTGGCACCGTGGAAACAGCCAAACAACATGTCTGTATAAACATCTGTAACGCGGTAAAGCTACAGGAATCTCTCAGAGTTGAACCCCCCCTCTTCCTCGGGACACACCTCTTCTTCACCACACCCCAACACACTGCACTTTCACACTTAACTGTTAATGTGATTATCATATTCTGAATGTTTTCTGCCACGGGGGAATTTGGGCGATGCAACAGTTGCTCAATTTTCAAATGAAAAAAAAGATAGATACAAAAATAATAAAAAATAGTTTTTCATAACACATGATTTTATCAAACAGAAGATAGAAAGTGCTTTACATGATTGAAAAAGTAAATTTAAAAAGATTAGGCAATTACAGCAATACCAAAATAAACTGCCAAAAAAGTTATATCAAAAATAAAAGAAATAAGCAATAAAAAAAGTAATTGGAAAAATAAAATGAATAATAATAATAATAATACTAATATATAAAACTAAAATAATAACATATACACAATTAAAATACTACTACTAATAATAATAATAATAATAATAATATATACAGTTATAATATTGAGAATTATAATAATAATTATATACTATTACAATAATTATTATTAGAAGAAAATGCCTCCAAAACATGACTGAATAATAACTTAAAGCTGTAAAAATACCCTGCTGGTAGGTGTGTGTGTTTTCTAAAGACCTAGAAAGGGTTATTAACGCCTTTGTAACCACAAGGTTGGATTATTGCAACGCTCTATACATGGGTATGGACCAGGCAATTAGACGCCTGCAGCTAGTGCAGAAAGCAGCTGCACGTCTTCTCACTGGCCACGAAAAGCGTGACCACATCGCCCCAATTCTGGCCTCAGCGCACTGGCTTCCAATTAGGTTCAGAATTGATTTTAAACTCCTTTTATTTGTTTTCAAAGCACTAAATGGGCTGTGTCCGGCCTATATAGCCGAACTCCTCCATCGCTACACCCCAGCCAGAGCTTTAAGGTCGGCTGACCAGCTGCTGCTGATAGTGCCCAAGACTAGGCTGAAAACCAGAGGGCACCGAGCCTTCGCAGCAGCTGGTCCCAGGCTCCATGTGAGGTCGGCCCAGACTCTAGGGTTTTTTAAATCAACCCTAAAAACTCACTTCTTCTCTCTGGCCTTCTAGTCAGAGCGGAGCACGACTCCTGACTTTGCTGTTGTAATTTATTGTCTTCTGTTTTGCGATTGTAGTAATGTGTTATTTATTATTTGCATGTACAGCACTTTGGCTCGACCAAAAATAGTTTTAAAATGTGCTATATAAATAAAACCTGATTTGATTTGATTTGATTATTATTATTATAGTACGGTTAAAAAAAAATGTAATAATGATAATTAAAATAATAATAATTTGAATAATTATAATGCCAAACCAGCAAACCTGTACCCCAGGTACATATTGCTTTAGTAAAAAGCAATATGGCAACATAAATAAAATAATTGTACATGGGTTTAGAAACTGACTAACAAAGTCTACATCAACATGAAGGAGGTCAAAGGTCAGTAGAGGTGGGAGGCGGGAGATGTTTGTTTACTAGAAAGATCATGTGTTTTTCGAGTCAAGGCCAAAATACACCAGCAGTTTTTTAGAGCAACAGTTTTTCAAAATATATTTTTTACCAACTAGATTTGTCTGTAAAGGCCCAGACACACCAAGCTGACACCAAAGAACTGACACAGACGGACCCCACTGTTGTGTCGCCTCGTGTCTCTGCGTCTTGGCCAACAGTCGCACTGGAACACACCGCAAAGACTTCAGCCGACGGCATAGCACGTACGAACTGCGCATGCGTGAGTGGCAATAACTCTCCTTACCAGCAGGCGGCGGTAGTGTGTATTCGTCATTCAAAAGAGGCAACAACCGGAAGACAGACTGCGTGATAACCGAGAGAAGAAGAACAGACTGCGTGATATAAACAAACAACAAATAGCGTGTTCCATGTTCACTCTACAGCAGAAGCTCATGGGGCTTCCCCGAACCTGTGTCGAGAGCTGGAGTTAAATGAAATCTCAGATTTGCATTCTTAATAGTTTGTTTGGGTCCCTCACTTCCGTTTCACTTCTCACTGATTCGCGAGCTGAACAGCCAATCAGAGTGATTTATTTTGCCGACAGCCTTTGGCCGACTGCCCACCGATTCGACACGAAAAGGTGTCGGCACGGCCGAAAAGACACGACGGTGCGGGACACACCAATCTGAGTAGGACGTGTCAACGCTCATTGTCGGCCTGACGCCCATCGGCGGCCGAAATCGGCTTGGTGTGTAGGGGCCTTAAGAGAAAACTAAAAACTGCACCAGCATTGCAGGACTTAAATATAAATCTGTGGCTTGGCTTTATAATAAACCAGTTTGTTTGGTCATTTATACACTGGCCAAACCCTGACAAGACATTTTAGTTTTACAGCATTTTGAAGGGGGAAAAACAAGTCTTCAATCACTGTATATAAAAGCAGACAATTACAGCATTATTCATATCAAATACCCCCAAAAAAATGTATAAAAATTCAAAGCTACAATTGAACAGATTCACATTAACAAAACATTAGTAACACCTGACAGGAACAATGTCCCTCCAACCCACTAGTTTTTCTTTGACTAGATCATTATTAACCTGAAAGATTTTGGTTATTTGGACTTAGGTCAAACAAAACATATATTTAAAGTCTAAAATGTGGATCTGTGAAGACTATATTCGGCACATATAGGATCATTTAATAGACTGAACTGTAACTAAATGATTTATTTTTTCAACGATTATGAAAATATATGGTATTATAGTTTCAACCCCTATTTATACAATTTGTAATCCCAACTGGTTTTATCCAAAGTGACTTACATACTCAATACTGTGGGAAATCCCCACAGGAGCAATTTGGGGTGGAGTGTCTCAGGGACACAACGACATGCTGACTGCAGTGGGGTTTGAACCTTTGACCCCCTGATCCCAACACCAAGACACAACCCACTGCACCACACACCTCCCATTGAAGTATTGTATTGTCAATAAAATGCCAGGAAATAGAGAAAAACCCTGGTTATGATGCAGTTAGTTCTTATTTAAATGTAGTCCACTGCGCCACTGCCTCCCTCACTAGGAACCCCAGATATCAGCATTTAAATCTGCGAGCAGCATAAAGTCACAACTGTTTTAACTTAAAGATGCTCACAGCTGTTTACTGCAGGAGCTGAGACACACTGATGAGATTCAGATGAAAAATGTGTCGTGCAGGACATTCCTTCAAACCTGCTGCAAAAGAAACACTCATCACCTTCTACTAAACGTGCAGGAAACCGCTTAGCACCATTTTCAATTTATATTTCGAAGTCTCTTCACACGCAAACCTCTTCAGCTCTGACTCTGCTTCCTCTCCACAAATACAGGAAGTTCAGGTGAGGACAGGAAATAATACATTAGCATTAGTGTAACGCGCTGCAAACTGGATTCATAAAGCAAATGTCCAAATAGTTGCAGATGACTTTATATCAAAGTTGTTGGATCCCCTTCATTGGAAAGAGTATTATGTGAGGGATTCACAGTGGTGAAATGTAGCTAAGACATTTACTCAAGTACTGTACTTAAGTAAAAGATTAAGGTAGTTTGAATATTTTCACATTTATACTCTAACCCCATTACATTTATTTTACATATTTACCTACAAGTTACTTTGCAGATTGAGGTTATTAATACAAAACAGAAATCAACCTATAGTCCATAAAATACTTCAAATTAACTCCACTTTTACCAAATGCGACATTGAATTGATGAACACATTAATGCAGCAATAACTTTAATACAAATATATGGTGCTTAATGGGCTATTCTGCACAATGAGTACATTTACTTTTGGTACTTAAAGTATATTTTGTTGCTCATCTACTTAAGTTCAATTTTGAATGCAGGACTTGTTCTTTAACTGAGTATTTTTACCCTGAAGCTTTAAGTAAATGTTCTTTTTCCACCTCTGGTGATTGGTACAGCAGTGTTTTACAGTTGATACTGAAGCATCACTTGCTCAATAACAGAACAAATCTGTTTCGGTTTCACAAAAATCCTGCTGATAACATCTCAGAGTTGCAACAGAGTGACAAGCGTCTGGTGATTTATATCTGCTGCGTCAGTTGACTCCTCAGTTCCAACGATTTAGAAGTTATTTCTGTCTGAGGTGTCTGTAGCGCCCCCATGAGGCTTTAACATGTAATTACATCACATCATCATCATCATCTGACTGATATCCAGTGATGAGTCCACACCGCCCCCTGCTGAAATATCTTATACACTTTGCATGTGAGCTTTCAAGTTAGTCGAAGGAATTCTATAGTTATTAAATAATTATTTGCTTTTTTTACTTTGTAGTAATTGATTCAGTTTCTTCCATACATGTCCTGTATTGAGAATCCCCCACATTTTTTTAACATACATCAAAAGTAAAACATGCCTTATTGTGTGCCTTAAATCTGAAGGCAAGTTTTTATTTTTAAGTGAAGAAGACAAAGAATATAAATAAAATAAAATATGGATAAAAAAACACAGGCAAAAAATGAATAAACTAATACATTGAAAATACATAAAAATGTATATAAATAATAATCATATTTTGGGATACAATTAAAACATTAACGGTAGGTAAGAATGGAGAAACCAGCTGGAGTGCGCTAGAGTTTAGTACGCAGCCAAAAAAAATCTGCCCCTTCCTTCAGACTTCCTTACAGAGCCCCTCCTCCAACACACACGAACGCACACATGACCAATGAGGGCACGAGATAAGTTTGTGCACAGATGGAAGGCTGACAGGCAGGTAGGCCATCCAGTTACTTTAGCCGGGCCGGCTCAGATGATTGGTCGTGCTTTTTACAGCGCCACGGCTTCCACAGAGGACATTTTTTATGTATTTATTGTGAAAGCATTTAATGTATTCATTGCTATCGGGATGTTAAGAGCATTCCATGGAATATAACAACAATTGTTTCTGAAGTGAATTACCTACCCCACCTTTAACATAAGAGGCGCTTTCACACCGGAGTACTTTTACCCGTACTTTTCCCGTTTAGTTCCGATAGTGTCTGGAATTTTGCGTTCACACCAAAAAGAGAACTTTAACCTCCATTTTTAGTGCCTGCTAGAGAGGTGGGACTATCCTGGGGAGAAAAAAGTACCAATTTCTGATTGGCTAGGCGAATTGCAAATCACGCCCCGAAAAGTTTTTTTGAAGCCGCCATTATATTTGCTGGCATTAGCATTATTAGCATTAGCCCCGCGCACCAACGGAGAGAGAATAATTTATGGCAACACAAAAGAAAACATGGGAGCGGTGGAGATGAGGAGGTGTCGGCGTTCTGGCGATTTACTCGGAAGGTCCCCAACTCCGGGGACTTCCGGCCGGGGACTCCGGGTGGCAGTATACGCCGTGAAGTTGTTTGCGGCCTGCCAGTAAACCCAAAGCAAAAGAAGACGAAGTGACGTCAGCGGCTTCATTTGCCTAACCCTCCCTCAGGGACTTATTCCGGCGTGAACGCGATTGGCTCTTTAGTTCCATAGGGGTACTAAGTGCTGGGTAATAAGTACGGCAAAGTAATGTGAAAGCGGCTAAACCTGATTGCAAGACAGTGATAAATCCTTCTGGAAAAAAAACTTTAAAAGCAAAACAGAAGTGAGGCTTATTTGCTTTTTTCATCAAACATGAAAACATATAATGCTATATATTTATATTCATATATATTTATGGATGGAGTGTGCTGTGACTGGCTGTCTACGTTCAGGGGGATTTTGACGGTATTGTTAGTACTTAGTGATAAACTGATATCAATGGTTGATATATAAACTGATCATTAAAATAATCGTTGGTGGGCTGAAAGCAGCTTTGACTGCCAGGTGTTGTTTTGAAACGCTCTGTTGGTTTTAAGAACAATAACAGCAGCGGTTCCTCCGTCAGTCGATGAACGATGAAGTCTGTGCTGGTCCTTCTGATCCTCCTCTCTGTCAGAGGTGAGTCTGTTTTATTCATATTTATATAATTCATGTCTAAACTCTTCTAATGCTCTAATGTTTTGAACATTCATTTAATTTATTATGTCATAATTAGGATTTACAACACATACTTTAATCCTTGTCACTATTTCTTCTGTTCAAGTCAAACTGGGCTCTATAGCCAACCTTACATTATTAGTATTATGATAAATATAGTTTATACATAATATATATTTTATCGTTTTGAGTAGCTACTTTAACCGGGCCATTTTCCTTTTGTTATTATTATCTGAATGTTAGGCTTAATAATAATATAAATTAGATTAAACTCTTGATTATCAGGTATTTTTGTGAGTCACACTATGGTTTAACATGTATTAATTTAAGGCTCACTTATTTGTTATGATATGTGCGTCAGTATCACGTGCATGGCTATATGCCTATATGATAGGTTGATAGGACACAGCTGATGGTGATGAGACGGGGAAGCGGAAAAGTATTTTGACCGCGTTCTTCGAGACTGATAACTTTATTTGACTATGAAGCGAAGAAATGTGTCCTCCTGTTTGTATGTCGTCTGGATCATTTAATAAAGCTCATCTGATTCAACAACGATCTCCGCTGAATGGTTTGGAAACAAAGAGAGGCGCGTCAAAACCCACAACCCCGACAGAGGTGGCTTAAATGTAGACTAGGATTAAAACGCCACCACACTCAGTGTTAGAGTATAAAATACAAACATTTTAATTATGGGATGTAAGATTTGTTAAAATGACAAAATAAAAAGTCATGAGATGATCAGACAAAATTAGAAAAAGGTGACATTTTTAAATGAAATGTCGGAACAAAGAGAAACAAAATTAAAATAGGAGAAATGTAAATAGTGACATGAAAAGTCAAAATTACATTAAGAAAATCTAAATTCTGTTATAAAATGTTCGTGTTTGTATGTATTGTAATTAAAATGCATTCTGTAAAGTGTATTCAGACTTTTGTTACCATGTCAACCTTCCAAAATTGAATTAACTTTATAAAAATAATCACGCTGCTTTTAATTGAACTACTCATATCCTAAACTGCACTGTAACTGTTATTCATGTATATTATACCTTGTTTTATGTTTCTCTTTACTTCTCCTGACTGCTGTCATGATGTGTTTCCGCTGCACTATTTCTGAATGCTCTTAATGTTTTTCATTTTGGTCAAGCACTTTGAATAGCCCATTGTGTCTAAAGGTTATAAATAAACGTTCCCAACCTTGGCTTGTCTTTAAGGTTTCCTCTGGCAGCAGCATGTTTCCGCACTTCAGGCCTCCACAGTACAGGTGAGGTATGGGGAGGATGCCATCCTGCAGTGCCCCCTGATGGACGCCTTCTCCAATGCCTCCTCTAATGCCTTGTCCAATACCTTGTCCAATACCTCCTCCAATGTCTCCTCCAATGTCTCCTCCAATACCTCCTCCAATGTCTCCTCCAATGTCTCCTCCAATACCTCCTCCAATACCTCCTCCGATACCTCCTCTAATACCTCCTCCAATACCTCCTCCGATGCCTCCTCCGATGCTTCCTCCAATGCCTCCTCCAATGCCTCCTCCAATGCCTCCTCCGATGCCTCCTCCATCGGCCTCGGACAGTCCTTTGAGCCTGAAGCCAACAGGCTGCACAACAAGAGGTGAACAATGTGACACAATTACTCGACATAAAATACACACTATTTTCACACACACATGTAAATATATCTAATATGTATATTTATGTTCATTTTAATTCATTTCTTACTACATAGTAATTGTATCATTTTTAGTTTGTATCTTTGATTTTATCTTTCATTTTATTAATCTGTGTGAATCTGTACTGTCCTGTTTTTCATCCTTACCCTGTTGCTGTTAAACTACGGAATTTCCCCACGGGGATCAATAGAGTGGAGCAGGGGCGACGTATTTACCCTGAAGGAAGCTGCTGGTTCCCTCGACAAAAAAGCAATGGGATTTCTCCATAGGATTTTGGAAAATAGCTGGAAATCAGGTCTGTGGTTGAAACACTTTTAAGAGACGGATCACGTTTTGATCAGCCGGATAATCTCCACATGTCTTCCCTACTTTTATCATTTTCTAATCATAAATCTAGTCGCCAGAAGCAAAATGCTAACGTTATGCTATAAAGGAACTACAGCCGAGTCCAGCAGCACGACTTCAACGTCACGCAAACTTAATATCCATATTCAAACATACAGATTCTAAATGGTACGAGTTGAAGCGTTTGTTTGAACAGTCTGCAGGAGGCAGGTACTTGCTTTCAAGCAGAACAGGGCAAACAAACTTAGAGGAGTGTTTACGTGTTCGGTGTAATGACGTACAACGGCCTCCACAACTTCTGTAGTCCTATTCAGCCACTTGGTAACAACCATCGTTTTTCAGACACGTCAACTCTTCAGAAATCACCACTGCTGATGGATTTAATGTCGTAGAACGAAACGTGATCCGTCTCTTCAATTTGTCTCAACCACAGACCTTATTTCCAGCTATTTTCCAAAATCCTATGGAGAGATCCCATTGGCTCTGAGACCAGGGAACAGGAAGTGGTAAAATGCTGACTCACTTCTTGGTTTTAGGACTCGTCACTGCACCACTCTATAAAAGGTCCATCTTATCTTACCTTACCTTATCTTATCTTATCAATGCCTCCTCCAGTGTTTCCTCCAGTGCCTCCTCCAGTGTCTCCTCCAATGCCTCCTCCACCCTCAGCTGGTACAGGAAAGCTGCAGGTCGGAGCCCAGAGCTGCTGCTCAGCTTCAGGTCTTCAGACGTCTCTAACGTGACGTACGGCCCTGGTGTTAGTCCAGATAAAGTCTCAGCTTCAGTCGACGGTTCGTTGCTGCTGCACGACTCCAGACTGAACGACTCAGCAGTTTATTACTGTGGCTTGACTCGGGGAGAAGAGCAGAAGAAGAAGAGAGCAACGCCATAGGACATTTTTTGGAAATCATGTTCCCTCTGAAAATAGTTGATTTTGCCATTTTCTGTCATGTTGAGACTCTTGATCTCAGTTTTTACTTGTATCTGATTATTTTTACTATTTCATTTTTTGACATTTGATTTCATTTTTTGAGATTTGATTTGATGATTTTAACCCTTTTATTATCATTTTGACTATTGTCCCATTATACGACTTTTATCTCGTGATTTTTACTTATAATCTCATTATTTTGACGTGATCCCACCACTTGTCAATTGTTTCTTATCCCATGATCAGATTCAGTCTGTCAATTATAGTTTCTTACTGAATGTTTTCTTTTATAATTGATTCAGACTATAGGTACGCCAAGTCTTACCTGAACACAACATTTATGTCATCAGTCGTGTTGTCATACATTTCAATTACTTTATTAAAATATTTCGTTTTGTTGGAATATTTTTTGTTTGTTTTTTCTAGTTGTTGCCCCATCAGGGTCATGATTTTTTCATGTGTCCTTCGGTTGTCTTTTCTGTTTATTTGTGGTTATGTTAATGCTATTTATGGTCAATTCCCATCTGATATATTCTAGTTATTTTTGGACTGTTTGGTGGTTTGTGCCTTTTTGCAGTCATTTTAATAATAATAATAATAATAATAATAATAATAATACATTATAGTTATAAAGCGCTTTTCCTGGTGCTCAAAGCGCTTTACGTTTTTTTTGGTCATTTTGAGACTCTATTTACAGCTTTGTAGTAGTTTTGGTCTTGATGTAGTCTTGTTTGTCCTTCTTTAGTCATTTTATGTTATTTTTTGTTCTTTTCGAGTCTCTTTGAGTACAAATAGAAGTCATATGATATAGGCCATGTTTGTTTTGATTTCTTAAACAAAGCCACAGGTGCAGTTAAATATAATATAACACAGCAGATTTACACATTAAACCACAACTAGGATAATGTAGCTACTAGGATAATGAGGCTACATAGCCTACACAGCAAGCAGTTCAAACCCAGAGATAAAAGAGGAGGTTAACCAGCATTTAGACAGACAGGTAAACAGGACTCAGGTGAGCAACGACAACAACACAAAAACAGACAGTTAGAGAGGGGTATCTGACTCACGTTGTGTAAAGTCCCATCTCTTTTCATTCATGGCGCAATAACCGCTTATCTCCGTCCTCTCAGATAATCAAAAATGTGACGCCATGTTGTTTGTTGACAGAGAAATGCTTGTCTTCCCGCCATCCATTCATCTCCGAAAATCTAACTACCTGTCAGTAAAATCGACTGACTTCATTTAAATCTATTCTTCATTGTTATGTTTATTCATAGTTTACATTTGATTCATTAAATATTACTTTTAAATCGGATTCACCTGGTTTCTCTCAGAAAGACTCAATCCGATTGTCTCTACAGTTTAAACTGCAGTACCGTCTCTCGCCGCTGAAACTGCCTGATATCTAACCGTTACGATTAGGGGGGCACTGTTTCACAAATTTAAAGAAACTTCCAGAACTTTATAAACACACAATTTATAAAACAATAGAGATTTATTTTAAGAATGTTATATAATTGAATGATGAAAATGAAGACAAACAATAATTTCACAGTAAACTATGTACCTAAATCATCTAGGTGTAGTCATGGACTCTGACCTGTCACATTAAAACAATTACTAAATCACCCTACTATCACCTAACATATCTAGGATTAAAAGACTAATGTCACAGCAGGATTTGGAAAAACTTGTCCATGCTTTTATCTTCAGTAGACTGGATTACTGTATTGGTGTCTTTACAGGAAAGCTGCAGCTGATTCAGAACGCTGCTGCTCGAGTCCTCACTAACACTAAGAAAGACGATCACATCACTCCTGTTCTGAAGTCTTTACACTGGCTTCCTGTGTGTCAAAGAATAGATTTCAAAATACTGCTGCTGCTGGTTTATAAAGCTTTGAATGGATCAGGCCCAAAATACATGTCTGACCTCCTGCTAAAGGATGAACCATCCAGATCTCTCAGGTCTTCAGGGACTGGTCAGCTTTCTGTCCCCAGAGTCAGAACTAAACATGGAGAAGCAGCGTTCAGTTATTATGCTCCAAATATCTGGAACAAACTCCCAGAAACCTGCTGGTCCGCTGCAACTCTGACTACTTTTAAATCCAGGCTGAAGACTTTTCTTTATGTCGTTGCTTTTAATTGAAACTGAGCGGTTGTGTTCATCAGTAAAGTGGAACTTCTGTCTGAACTATTCATATCTTAAACTGCACTGTCACTTTTTATTCATGTATTTTTTCTTTTAATGTTTCTTTTATTATCTTTTCTTTTGAATGACTGTTTTGAAATGCCTTTGTCTGAATGTCTTTCATTTTTGTAAAGCACCTTGAATTGCCTTGTGTTGAAAGGTGCTATATAAACTTGCCTTGCCTTGCCTAAATAAAAACTGGAAAACACAACAACATCAAAGTGATATTATAGATTAAAGAAAGGCAACTATTCTAAGATCCAAAACTTTTATTTGTATGTAAAGTTTTCTGAAAGTTTATGTTAAAACAGTAAATGAGGCATTATGGGATCTACATAAATAATTAAAATCAAGTTAATACAATCAACTTAATGAGTATTTTAAATGTTTTCTTCGCATGTAAAATTAGACATTTAATGAAAGCTAAATATTTTAAATAATAAAATGATTTGACATCAGGAAGAACTACAGAGTGTTGCTGATACATTATGCCGGTTTTTCTCAGACACCAACAACAATTTCGGATCAACAGCATTAGTGAGAAAAATGTCCTGTTTTTCTGTCCTTCACCAACTGAACCAACGGTCTGATCCCAGAGCAGCTTCTCCCTGGAGACGTTTGCCGTTCTGCAACAACAGTTTTCATGCTTTCCCGTTAAAAAAAGTCTCACTAACACACAGCAGATCTGCAGACTTCAGACTGACTGCAGCAGCGAATACAAGGACCATTAACTAAGGTATATCTTTTTCTTTAAAACTTCTATTGAGGACATTAAACTAACATCAAAACAATGAAAAATGGCTGTTCTTGAAAGATTCAAATAACATAGTATGGCCTTTTGTTGAAACGTCTCTATGAGGAGTTCAAATACTCATACTGATATATATTTCTTTAGGACTTCAGAATAAAGTAGAAACATAATTTGGGGAACCTTAAATTAAGTTCAAAACAACAATATGTGGACTTTTATTTAAGGAAAGCCATCATCAAAAAACGTAAAATTAAGATCTTAAGAATTACGAACTCTGACATTATTATAAGGACTTTAGAAACATTTTAAAACATATATCAACTACAATAACTTTTATTTTTACAGTCATTCTCCTTCACCAGAACTTTATAAACGCTGACACTTCAGGATGGACACAACCTTGACCTTCATCGTCCTCCTGCGGTGAGACAAAAACATAAATAATAATTTTCAGTTTAAGTTTCAGTGTTTCCTGAGTTTGTAATAACAATCTGTTTCCTCCTGCAGATGTTGGATTGTTTGCTCTCGACCCAGCCGACAGTCGGTCTCGTTCTCGGTGGTTTTCAGTGATGGGACTCTTCTGCTAGTGGACGCTGATGAAGACGAGCTTCATCTTCACCATCAGAACAAGACAGCAGGTACGATGCAAAACTTTAAAGATGAAATGAGAGGATGAAAATATTTCAAAAAGATTACAATCAGTAAAAAGAAAGTTATGGGATTATACACTTGTGTCATTATTTGTAGTCATTCTGTGTCTTTCTGAGTCATTTTGAGTCATTTTGTGTCTCTTTAAGGTTTTTTATGTCTCTTAAGTCTCGTGTGGCTTCTCTACGCGCTCGTTTTGCTTCTATTTGTACTACGTTCACGTCTCTTTGTGGTCGTTTTTAGTTCATAGAGCTCCTGTCACTAACAGGCCAACTTCCTCTTGACTGGTGGGGAAATCATGTGCTCAATTTCAGCACGGCTATAGAGACAATGAAAGACATCAATACTAGACTTATCTGGACATACAGTTGCATATCATCTGTATAACAATCAATCAATCATGATATTACAAATGTTTTTCCTGATCTTTTGAAGTTTTGACAAGCAAACAATGTTTATTCCACCTAGAAATCTGTTTTATTTTGACGTCACACCGACCATTGTCATTATTTTCTATAGTTGATTCAAATGTACATCTTGAAATTCTTCTACAAATGTGTAAATTCAACATGTATATTTTTTACTTTCTTGTTTATTTCTAGTCTCCTTAATTTGTATTGTACATTGCCATGTCTTTTTTATGCTGTTCCAACACAAACATTTCCCAAATTGGGATCAATAAAGTACTTCTTATCGTATCTTATCTTATCTTACTCCACGTCTATCTGCAGGTTCTGCTCCATCAGTTCAGATGTTATCGTCCATCCCTTTCTCTCTGGACCCTGGATCTCCTCACCTTCTGGTCTGCGTCCTCACCGGGTTAAACTCACCTCGACAGGACGTCCTGTGGTGGGTCGACGACGCAGAAGTGACATCATCAGGCGCCATTGTGTCACGGATGATGTCACAGGAGGGCGGGGCTTACAGTGTCACCGCAGTGTGGGAGGTACCGGAGGCAGAGTGGAGGTCCGGGTCCACGTACTGTTGTGGGATGGTACAAGAGGGGCTGGTTTACACAGAGAAACGCTGCTCACAGGACTGATGGAGGCTCAGAGGTCACCGGGTCGAGTCCCAGACCGGACACACACACAAAGCTGCAACCAGGGGTGTCCAAACTCGGCTCACAGCCAATTCAAAAAGTATAATGGAATATGGCCCACAAATGAAACTTGTGCGTTTCTTATATTGTACTTCTTAAATATATATGTACAAATATATTACACAGTAGTATTCATGTGTTAATAAGCACACTCTTTAAATACATTCAGTCATTTAAAGATGGAAACATGTTCTAACATATCTTAGTTGATAAGAAAAAAGCCCAATGACTTATTTACATAACAACCTTTAAATATACCCTTCATATTTCCTCTCATTATATCTGAGCCTCCTGTTTTAAGGAATGAGATAAATGCAACCCTACGGAGAGCTGTATTTTTTCATCAATATTATCAACCATCATTTACCAAAATTTGATTGATTTTTCTAACTTAGAACTTATGAGGCAATATACCTAGCGGCCCAGTCCTTCGGATATTTTTCTGTATGTGGCCCTCGGTGAAAAAAGTTTGGACACCTCTGCTGTAAACCGAAGGACCAGCTGATGACTGTAACGCTTAAATGACTGCAGTATGTCGTGATTTATGAATACAATACAAATATTAATCTTTTAAACAGTTGGTGGGTTCATCAAAGGACACAGAGATGACTTCTGCTTTTGCTGTGAGCGTGTACATATATATTTACGTGTATATTTTGAATATACACCTGTAAAAGTAAAAAAACATCTCACTCACCTGGGCTCAGCCTCTGCACGTGTTGAAGCTGAAGACTGTCAAATCTTTTAATCTTTTTGTTGAGGTCGTTTTGAATGTTTTTTAGTTGATTTGCGTTTCAATGTTGTTTCTGTTTTGTTTATTTGATTATTATATTTTTACATTGTTTTTGCGAGTTTTTTTTTGTTTCCTGTTGCACTGTGTGTTTCTTAGGTTGATTTATAGAGTTATTTCTTAATCCATTTTTGTGCCCTCTTTAGATAGTGCGGAAAATACACAGGGATGGAGATGTGGTGACAAGTATTTTGTGTCTTTTTACGTTTTTGCAGCTCTCAGGATTGCTGTTGTGCATTTCTTTGTGGTTTTTAAGCATTAGTTAGATTTGTATGTCTCTTTGTGTTTTTTATGTCATTTTGAGTCTGTTAGTGTTCTTATCTGTCTCTTAGAGTCTTCTCCACTCGGGATGTAAACAGAAATCTGTCCATGTCTCTGTGTTTCCTCCAGAAGAAAGAATAAGACTGATTTATCTTTTACAGTACATGTGATGTAGAACCCCTGAGAGTCAGAGTCCTGCAGGAGGCAAACTGAGTCTTTAATCTGATATGATCAACAGAAAGTAAATAATACATGCAGAGATACACATGTTAACAGCTGTCACACTGTCAGCTTATATCCTTTAAAATAAAATAAGAGGTACGAGTTCACTCAGCAAACACAAAACAATGAACACAGTTTAACCCTCCAGCCCCCGGACTGTCCCTCCGAATAAAGAGAAGCAAAAATATTCATGTTTTTACATAAGAGTATATATGTAAATCAAATATACAGAGTACATGCTTTCTACCATGACAGTTAGTTATCCAGTGAGTTCATTTGGCAAGAAGTTATTACAGCAGAAGACTCGTTTTGACCAGATCTTTTAAAGAGGAACCAAACCGCACATCAGTCAGACCTTCAAAGCTTTGATCAAGAAACGCCCACTTTGACTCACAGCCAATCACAGAGCTGTTCTGCCCAATAACGTCTTAAAAAAGTGTTTAAAATGTGCACAAAACCTGGAGGAAAATGTAATAAAATTGACCTTAAATCTACTAATTGATTATTACAGATCATGTTCAGTGTTTTTTTTAAGTGGATGATGTAAACAGTTTTAAGGATAAAGTTTTCTTCTCCATTGAAATCTCAAGTGTGTTAGTAAATAAAAAGCGTATATACCTTTAGCATCATGTTAATATTTGACACAGATTTCATGTTACAAAGGCTTTACTTGATGTTGAATTTACAAGATGGAAAGTGGTATGTTTTTTTACAGGGCGAATTTGCATTAAACTAAAATCCCTACCCATGGAAAAAAGCCACACGATGGGATCTTATAATAAACATCATAATACATTTAAAAAAATGTAATAAGGAATTTCAATAACTGCGTCCTTTTCCACCCCAAATAAAAACATGTTTCCAGGACTTTTTGGGCTCCATTTTTGGGAGGGCTGGTTCCTCTTTAAAGAGAAGAGCTTCTTTACAATTGAGCATTTTATTTGGTGGCAGAGAACCTTTACTTCAGTTTGGTCCGTCCAGGCCACCGTAGTTTTGTGTGTTTTTGTTTCTTGTGGGTTCAAGATTGATTGATTTCCAGTCTGATTATCTTTATTATTATTATTTTGGAAGCCCCTGTACAAAGAGAGGTAGAACGTGTAGTCCAAAGGGTTTCATTGAAAGATTTACTTTGGTTCTTCAACTTGGACCTTATCTCACCACGTTGTTATGTCTTGGGGAGGATTTTGTTTTGTTAATTTGCAGACTGAAACTACCAAATGGGTTGCAATGTTATTGATCACTGTCACTGTCCACTAAAAGTGTTTGTTTTTGCCCCTGCCAGAGCAAGATGTCTAAGAATATTTGACAACATTAGGGAAAGGACCCATACAGAGAAATTAGACCCTTTCCCCCAGGTCTATTTGTAATTGTGTCTATCCCAATTTTGCTTTAAACATTTATATACATGCACAAAAACCTACAGGAAACCCCAAAATATTATTAAATGTAAGAATTTAATCTTTATTTCCAAAATGTTGTCAGAAATGTTTAAAACAAACTTGAAATGGATTTAATTTGACGGTGATTAATTTCCTGATAGGATTTCATTGCCTGGCTGCAGCACTCTCGATCAATACTGGACTAATATCTAGAATTGCTGTCCCCATTATACATTTAAACATGAAAACATGGGCAAATAGTTTCGAGGTTCAAATATACCCTTTAATGGCGAAAGTCAAATTTTGAATATTTTGGGGGGGGGGGGTTTGAACACTGATTGTGTCTCTGGTCGGGCGGTAAAGTTTTCAGATATAATCTTAAAACCAAACTATGTACAGTGCAAACAGGAGATCATCATCACCACTGCTGATAAAAGTGTAAACAACACTGCGTTTTACTCACTAACACGACACGTCACTGAAATAAACTCCGGGTCTATCTACTCATTCGGCTGCAGAATAAATCCAGCGGGAATCGCCAGTAAAGAGTAGAAAGGACTTTTAAAAAAGAAAGCAGATCGTCTCTTCAAACTTTTCTCAGAGTCTCTTTGTCTGAAGCTGCCCCGACACTCAAAGAGATGCAGAAGCTGCTCTGTTTCTCCTCGTCCTTCACACCTGTGTCCATGCAGGCATGTGTTTAATAATAAAATACAATCAGCTCCGTCCTGAGCATTCGAGGAAAAAGTCACCTTCTGTTTCCAAAAGAGGAAGAAGTCTCTGTTTGTCCCATTTCAAGTACGAGGCAGAACTATTTCTTCATTGTATCCATCCGCCCAGTGCCTCAGTGCAACGTCTCTGGTTTTACTTTTCTGTTTTTGTGCGGATCAAACCTAAGACAGTGTAAACAAAGAGCCTTAAAGTCTCAAAAGTAAAGCCTTAATGGAAGTACCTCAAATCACACTCTCTAATAACCAGCAGGGGGCAACCTTTCTGGTTCTGAAAAGTGTCTATGAGAGCCTATGAGAAAATGACCTTGCCTCTTACTTAAATGATCCCAGTAAACATTTTCTTAATGAGTTTATGGTTCAAACCGCTAGTTTCTAATGTTTATTAATACAGCATGATGTTTATTTTTTAAATGACGGTCCCATTTAGAGGAAAGTAGACGATAAAGGAGCGGCCTTATGATTGAAAGGTCGCTGCCACTTATTATAGAGACAAACAAGATATGTGGTTGAGCTACTGAGGTGTTGGTAGGTGTTTGAGCTGTTTTCCACTGCTTCCAGTATTTATGCTAAGCTAGGCTAACCACATCTGGACTACGTCTGAACCATAGGTCTGAACTTCTTACTATCAAATAACTTGTTGTTTTAATTGGCATTTAAGTACAGGCCAAACTGATTTATTGTCGGTTTCCCATTAACATGCTAGGTTAAAATATTTAAATTAATAAAGAGAGCACACATTTCAAAGAAAAATGGTCTCTGAGATCAAACTCTACATTTGCATGATTTTTTTTTCCAAATTCTCTGAGATTTAAGTCACACATTTAAGGAACTATGGTTTTTTTTTGTCGAAGATCCACATGGCTTCACTTTGCAAAGTCCGATCTTCACTTTGCTCAGAAATGTATGATCCAGAATAGTTTTCAAATGTAGTTTTCTCATAAATGTGTTTATTCTCATTAATTGACCACTTTAACCTCAGAGAATATCCCTAAAGGGATTTTCTTGTCATATTCTCCCACAATCCAAGGTTCCATATAACGACCTAAAAGGCCAATGTTCTTGCCTAGCTTGAGTAACTCGTAAGTCCCTTGGAACTAATGCTATCCTTGAATCATGTCCAGCCTCTTTACTAAAAACCAGCAGCTCAACAATGAAGACTGACCAACTGTCCTGGCTGCGAAAACACCCAACAAACCCTTAAGTGTTAGCACGTTAGCGTAGCTGCAGGTATGGAAGTTTAATGTTAAACGTTAGCTCCGTTTGTAACCGAAGCTTTAGGTTCATTTGGTCCCTTTAAGTGATTTGAGATGTTTTTAGAGAAGAGGAAGATGAAGTTAAGTTTTTCTAAAAGCGATATGTGATCACTGGCAGGGGGCGGTCTTACTGGCAGGCTCCGCCCCCGGCATGAAGCCGTTGCTGAGGCTGCTGGGACTTGGAGGCGTGGCCAGTGTGGTGTCGACCTTGGAACTGGGCTCGACCAATGAGAAGCTTTTCTGCTGCAGGCGGGGCTGAACTAGCCTCGTTTTGGGGATGACAGACGCCTGTCGAATACCATCGACACGGAGAGGTGGCCTGATAGGGGTGGGGCCTGTGGGTGTGGGGGAGGGGCCTGTTGGTGTGGGGGCGGGGCCCGTGGTCGTGGCTTCAGAGCTGGGGGGGGGCTCTGGGGTGCATGGAGGAGACGGGGTGAGGGCACTTTGGTCGGAGGGCTTTGATTCGTCGTCCTGGTCTGGAGGCGGGGCTTCTTCATCAGCGGGGGAGGGGCTTGTGGACTCTGGAGGCGGGTCTTGCTGCATGCTGCTCTGCCTCGACGTCCCTGAGCCCGGGATCTCACAGCTGTCGGTGCGACGCCGCGAGCTCTCGTGCATCCGACTGGTGGCCACTACGGCCTTCATGGCAGCCTGTTGACAGAAATACACTGTTTGTAAAACACTGAACGTACTCTTCCAATATCAGAGTAACATGATAAAAAAGGTATCCCAACTGTAGCTGTGAACATGACAGGATGTGTGATTACCTAGAAGAGCATCAGGACTGTTTGAGGCATATGATAGCTATGTGATTAACATGATGATTCAGCCTCTATGGAGAGAGACATATGACAAGCATGATCATTTCTGACGTGGAGCTAATCTGAAGTAAACATTGAATACTGCTTTCTATTCCTCCATCTTGTGACTGTGTAACTCCCTCTCTTGGATATCAGCATGTGAAGGACACTGTTCAGGAACTAGTTGATGCTCTGTATGTGATGACTACTTCCATTCTGGAGAGGGAACTAAAGAGTTTTCATGAACTAAGTTCTCATGAACCTTTGTGGGAAAAGTACTGCGGTGTGAACGCGCCTATTGATAACTGATTATCGACCATAATGTGAAAATGTGACAAGCTCACTTTTTTGACCAAAGCTATTACTGACCCCACAATTGAAAGAAATTACGCCAATATCTTTACCTTTTCTTAAAGTCTAAACACTGTTGAAGCTTAATGAACAAGAGGAATTATTTAACACACACACTTCATCTTCACACAGACAGTATGTACGTAAAGAGTTGGATTTGAACTCTGTGCTGTTTTTCGCTTCTTCCAAGACCTCACCTTAAGTTTGCGGCGAGCGTTAAACTCCAGTAGTTTCCTCTGGGCGGTGTCCATGTGAGAGAAGCGGGCGGCTTTTCCGAGCACCCATGGGTGCTGCAGGGCTTCCCGCACACTGAGACGCTTGTGAGGGTCGAGGACGATCAGCTTACTGACCTGCAGGCAGATAAACAGGGTCATTTAAACCAGGTCCAAGTGAAGCACCCCCAACGAAAAACCAATGGGTAACAATTGTGGAAGAAATATTGTTGATGGAAAAACTGACTAGAAATACAACTCAACAGAAAGTGGAAAAATGGACTCTATTCAAGACTCGAAACAAAGACATTTGACTGGAACAATAGTTACAGGTATCTTCAAGAATATAATAACATGAAGACATATCCTTAGCCTTTTATTTTATTTGTATTTTTGTATTGCCTTGCTGGCCTTTTGTTACATGATTGTAATGTTGTTGTTTTTGTTATTGCCATGTGTAATGTGACAATAACGATTTAAATTACAAAATGTCACTAAAAGAGACTCAAAATGACCAAAAACACCAAAAAAATGAACTGAAAAAGATGCAAAATGGCGGAACTCACCAGATCCTTGGCGTTGAGGGACACGTCGTCCCACCACGGAGACACAAACTCGTAGTCGCAGTTGAGGATTCGGCTGTACATGTACTGATCTCCTCTCGGGTCGAAGAAGGGCTCGAACCCACAGAGTCTGGAGAACAGGAAGTACAGTTCATGATATAACTGCTTTCAATATGTTACTTGTGGCTCAGATAATCGCTGAATGACTTTACAAATGTCACAGTTATACCACATTTTACGGATAATATGGCAAGTCAGAAATAAATGTGTTGATCCATTTTCTAAGTCTTTCTCTTCTGCGTTTATGGCTTTTGAGCAGGTGAATAAAATGTTTTGCCGGATAACCTTTTTTAAAGCGTTGGTTATTGTAATACCCATTTTGGGCCACAAGAGGCTCTAAATACTAAAAAGCATTCATGTTTTCTTTCAGGTAAGTTTGAATTTTTCATGCATTTTAAACACAAGTTAATGGCATTTTGGGAAAGTCAGCCGACACGTCTTTCTGTTTGTATAAATGTATGTATAAAAATCAATGCTAATCTTCAGTTTTTTGATCTGCTTGTTTCTGCTATACTCTAAATTATGTTTATTTTTCGATTCTGATTAATTTTTATTGCATCTTGTTTGTTTGTAAGCTTGTTTAAAATGTTGTTTTTTGGTAAAGTGCCTCCTAGTATTTAACAAAGCTCTATAGCAGCGGTTCCCAACCTTTGGGCCGAGGCCCCCTAGTGGTCCACGAAGGCACTGCAAGTGGGCCGCCAAATAATTGTTATTTTTGCAAAACATTATGATTTGTGTTATTTTAACCTCTTTTCCTTTCTCTTTCTTGATCCTCCTTAGCAACGCTCATTACAGTCCTTGACAGCGGTCTGTTCTACTGGATTAACAACGTGTCACATGTTCTGAATCGACCAATCAGAACTTTATTTAGCCTCCGTATTGTTTATGGTTGAATGTGGGCAGGGGAAAAAAATTAGATTCTTAAGTGGGCCCCGAGTTGAAAAAGGTTAGGAACCGCTGCTCTATAGAATTGACATGTAATATTCTTATCATGGGGTAGTGGTGCACTCTACCCTCTTGTGGCCAAAATGAGTACTACAAAAATAAAGACACAAAAAGTTCCTTTATTCAATTTTTACAGTTTATTTAAAAGGAATTAAAAAAGTTTATCCAGCAACCAGATTTCATTTTTTTTTCATCTGACTCTCTGGGCTTCTGTGACATTAAAACTGAGTGATCAGAACATTTCCGCCTGTACGCCGACATTAAGTCGTTATCGACAGTAAACCCATTTGTAGTCTCCATTAACACACCCAGTTCATGTCTGAGGAAATTGATAAACAGGAAGCTGTGTTTCACATTAGTACTGAGATCTGTCAGCGCAAAATAAATATTCATTAGACTGTCCTCTGTGTCTGTACTGCTGTCCCCATATTGCTGCTATTTCATGTTTGTTTTCTTATCAATACAATATTTACAGTTTGAAAGGGTGTTAAATGAAATTTGGTGATGATTAATGTTTTTTGTGTTAATGTAATAGCAGTTATAACAGGACCGGTCAATTTTGACCGCGAACACCAAAGTAAGGGGGGGAACGAAGGCAATAGGAAATTAGCATGTCTTCGTATTGTGAGTCTCTATGTTGCATGTCTTAAAGGTCCCCTATTATACTCTTATTGAACAATAACACATCTGTCTAGAGAATTCAGATGATAATATAATATCTCTGGTGCATTTATAGCCAAATATATACAGTATAGTTGCAAAATTAAGAGATATTCCAAGCTACAAATTGTATTCGAAAGACATTAAAAAACACTTTTGTTTGGGACAGATCCTCTTAAATAAATTACACACTAATAATTGAATATATTTTTCAATCGTAATGAGAATTATGATGCGAATATCCTTGCAATATTGTGAATTACTGTATATGGATATTGAAATATCAGCCAAAATAATCACAATTGTTATTTTTTTAATGTTAATTAATGTGTCCCTCTTAATTAAACCAATACAATCACTGTTATGAGACAGACAGTGAAACACAAACACATAATTTAACATATTTTTCAATGGTAATGAGAATTATGATGCATCGGTTATTTGTAATGTTAATTAATTTGCACTGTCCCTCTTAAAGGTCCCCTATTATACTGTTTTTCATCAATATATTATAGGTGTCAGATATATACAAAACCTGTCTCTGATTGGCTGAAACACCAAACAGATCATTGTAGCATTACCCATAATCCCCTCTGTTTCAGCCCTGTTTCCAAAGTGCTGATTCTCTGTCTGTTACTTTAGATGAAAATAAGGAGCCACTCCCCACGCCCCTCAGAGAGAGATTTGGTTACAAAGAACAAAATAGTGCTCTAGGAGGGCTTTCACACCAACAAGGTTCCCGTTCTAGCTCCGTACTAGAGCTTTTCTGGTTCGGAACGTCGCTGATTTTCTCCCCAACGGCGTAACGGCGCTCACAACAACATCAACAACAACGGGGGACTTCTTCGGCTCGATGATCGTGTTACTTTTAATCATATGAAGCCAGATTAAATTAAATAACGACTTCTCCAACCGTATACTTTTCTCCAGAGTGCCGTGGTTCATTGTTTATTAATGTGTTTCAGCGGCATGTACCGACCGCTGCAGTGCTGCTCTTCTTTATTCTCCCGTTAGCTCCGGGTTAGCGCTCACACGGCAGCGGCCGCTGTAAAGCATTCACTGTTCGACTGTCACACAAGCAGCTGATACATATCCCCAATTCCCCAAAAGTGAATGTGTGTCAGTCTGAATTGACGCTGTTTGGCATCACAACGCTGTTATTAAAGTTTCTCTGGTATAAAATGGGTGATGTTACCATAGCGACCGAAGCTAAACTGACTATGTTGACTACTTGTTGCTATCTTATTGTGGCATAAGCCATTTTCTACAGGCACATGTTACCAGTATGTTTTTCATTATGATTCTACATGTGATAGTCGGACATGATAACCTGTGCAGCCCATGTATTGATTCCATCCGATAGCTGCTATAATACAAAACAAAACGTCTGCCTGTTCTTCACTATGATCAATGACAGTGAACGGATGGTCAAAGTAAGGTACAAATAAACAGAATCACACGGAGCCTGGTTATTGTTGCCTGACTTTATAAAGTGTGTTTTTTTTTTACAAGTGTGTGGTTGCCTTCTAGTCTTTTCTCAGCGATACTGCTTGTTACAACTTTCATTTGCCGTACTCGCCTTTAACTGTTAGCTCAGGTTAATCTCGCCCCCCTCCGACGTAAGCGTGACGTATGCGGTTCTTGCTTCTAGACCGAAAAATGTTTGGTGCTTGATACGAACCGGATTCCGGAGCTTAGAGTGTGAACACCGGCCCTGGAACCGCGTTGGTGTGAAAGCCACATAGGAGGAGATTTAGGTGATAAGGGGGGGGGGGTTACCTTGGTTGCTCATTGGCTAATGGTTACACAAGCCAAAAAATCGTTATGACCTAATAAAGTGGCCAAAATCTGATCAGCTCATTTTCAGACAGGTTTTTATAGAAATGGATCAGGACTAAAAGAGAGAGAATCTTTTTTCCTGAAGCTTTCAGAGTCTCTTTCCACAGAGGGGACACAAGTGGACTTTGCATAATAGGTGACTAATAAAATAAATAAACTAATAAAATCCATGTTCTGAGACAGAAGGAGTGATGAATCCTAATGTCTCTGATGTGTGTGGTGTGATCGGACTCACAGGATGTAGAGGATGACGCCCACCGACCACATGTCCACCTCGGGGCCGTACGCGTTCCCTCGCAGGATCTCCGGAGCTACGGGTGTAGAGAGAGAGAAGAGCCCGTTAGATGCCAGATGGCCGACAGAAGCTCCAACTGAGAGTAATGTGAAATCCCACAGAGCAGCGGGTACAGTGAACGCATCGCTGCAGCCGCTGTCGGACATCAAAGCAACAACACAGGTCATTGAACACATCTCCAGCTGATATGATACGGTACTTCAACTAAAAAATACTGTTACTGGTACTTCTGATGTGTATTTTTGTAAATTTTAATTTGTGTAATTTCTATTTTTATCTTTAATATTTTATTCATGCCTCTTAATTAATATTTTGCTATTTTTGGCTGTTCACTTTTGCTTTAACAATGAACATTTCCCCTCTGCAAAAAGATTTTCAGATTCTGATTCTGACTATCATCGTTGGGGCCGAGTTAAAGTAAACTGGGGGTGTGAGATTAGTAGAAGGCAATTGGGAAGAAGTGGTCTAACTTAAACCTATCCTCTCTTTAGTCACCTGAGGTAAGGGGAACAACACATTTACAAAAAGCACGCACAGAGACGCTGTTAGTTACAATTGTAATAACTAAAACATGAATTCAAATGATTTGTTAAACAAAACTACGGTGGAAAACGCACCTCAACGGCCCGAAACATTACCATTAGGAGAAACGGGCTGCACATGTTTCGTCAAGATGGTGGATGTTTTCTAAGAACTACATATTTAAAGGGGCTCTTTACTCCTTTTTGGGTGGGGTTTTACCTTTCCTGTAATGTGTTATATCGTTTTAATGTTAATGGTCTGCAGAGGCTAAAATTCCGTAGAGTTTCTCTCCCACACCCCCCCCCCCTGTCTGAACAGCCCCCATTGGACCCCTTTTTTTACTTCCATAACATAATGACATACTCTCGCACTTCTATTGGCTAGTGCTCCTACGTGATAGGCTAAGGGGCGGGAAATCTCTAGGCGGTTGACCAATCACAACAGAGCCGACCAGCTAACCAATCAGAGCAGACTGGGCCCTGGTTTCAGACAGAGGGTGAAAAGGCAGTATGAGAAAAATAAAGAGCTTTTTGAACATTAAAGCATGGAGACATGTCCCAGTAGAGACACTACATACTGATATACACCTGAAAATCAGCAGGAGGGGACTCTTTAAAGTAGAGACACTACATACTGATATACACCTGAACATCAGCAGGAGAGGACTCTTTAAAGTAGAGACAATACATACTGATATACACCTGAACATCAGCAGGAGAGGACTTTTTAAAGTAGAGACACTACATACTGATATACACCTGAAAATCAGCAGGAGGGGACTCTTTAAAGTAGAGACACTACATACTGATATACACCTGAACATCAGCAGGAGGGGACTCTTTAAAGTAGAGACACTACATACTGATATACACCTGAACATCAGCAGGAGAGAACTCTTTAAAGTAGACAGATAAACTCACCGCAGTAGCCTGGCGTGCCACAGACCGTCTTCATGGTCACCTGATCATCGATGATTTTGGAAAGACCAAAGTCGGCTGTAAGAGAGAAAAAACATTCCTCCGTTAATTTGATATAAAAACATATGATTCATCGTTCCCCTCGGCTGTTGAAAAGCTGTTTCTTGCACTGAGGTGTTTCTGCAGTTTCTATTTAAAGTGAAATGAGGGCGTGAAGAGGAGCAGAGTAAAGTAAAGGGAAGTGTTGGTGAGAAATAGGAGGCTGAATGTGATCTTCCTCCATCTGTAGACGCTCGCTGCAGGCCGGCCATCTGGAGGCAGATCCGCCTAATAACTGGATCTGATAATGAGTCTGTTATATTCTCATTGTGTTCAAACTGAAGGACAGGACATGATGCTGCGTTCAGGTTCTGTCATTTCTATAACTTTGGCATGCATTGACGATATGAAAAAAGGGGTTCATTATGACTCGTCCTTAAACACTGCAGAGCCCATACCGTGTTCCAGTTAGTGTTCACTTCCTGTCTGCCTTCTTCTGCTCATTTATCTGACGTCCAGCGCTCCGTCATTTAACCTCTTTTCCTTTCTCTTTCTTGATCCTCCTTAGCAACGGTCATTATAGTCCCTGACAGCGTACTGTACTACTGGATTAAAGGTCCCCTATTATACTGTTTTTCATCAATATATCACAGGTCTCAGAGATATCCAGAACCTGTCTCTGATTGGCTGAAACACCAAACAGATCATTGCAGCATTACCCATAATCCCCTCTGTTTCAGCCCTGTTTCCAAAGTGCTAATTCTCTGTCTGTTACTTTAGATGAAAATAAGGAGCCCCTCCCCGAGCCCCTCTGAGAGAGATTTGGTTAAAAATAACACAATGGTGCTCAAGAGGAGATTCAGGTGATAAGGTAGAGGGGGGGGTTACATTGGTTGCTGATTGGCTAATGGTTACACAAGACAAAACATCGTTATGACATCATAAAGTGGCCAAAATCTGATCAGCTCATTTTCAGACAGGTTTTTTTCAGAGTCTCTTTACACAGAGGGGACACATGTTGATGTAGAAGAGACATGAAAAAGAGGGGACACATGTTGATGTAGAAGAGACATGAAGAAGAAGGGACACATGTTGATGTAGAAGAGAGATGAAGAAGAGGGGACACATGTTGATGTAGAAGAGACATGGAGAAGAGGGGACACATGTTGATGTAGAAGAGACATGGAGAAGAGGGGACACATGTTGATGTAGAAGAGACATGAAGAAGAAGGGACACATGTTGATGTAGAAGAGAGATGAAGAAGAGGGGACACATGTTGATGTAGAAGAGACATGGAGAAGAGGGGACACATGGTGATGTAGAAGAGACATGAAGAAGAGGGGACACATGTTGATGCAGAAGAGACATGGAGAAGAGGGGACACATGTTGATGCAGAAGAGACATGGAGAAGAGGGGACACATGTTGATGCAGAAGAGACATGGAGAAGAGGGGACACATGTTGATGTAGAAGAGACATGGAGAAGAGGGTACACATGTTGATGTAGAAGAGACATGAAGAAGAGGGGACACATGTTGATGTAGAAGAGACATGAAGAAGTTGATTTTGTATAAAAGGTGACCTTTAAAAACGTGTCACATGTTCTGAATTCACCAATCAGAATCGAGTATTCAACTAAGCCGTGTAATAAGACTATATATATAATGTTTCTGTTATCTCCAGATGAATTGAAGTGGTGGACAGTCACATTTACTCATGTCCTGTTACCCTTATGGATGAATCTTTAACAGAGATTTAAATAACATCAGATGCGTGTTGTCTCATGAGGGTGAAGGTGTTTATTTTTGTTACCGATCTTCAGCGGAGCGTCCAGCGACAGATCAGCGTACAGCAGGTTCTCTGGTTTCAGGTCACGATGCACCACGCCGTTCTCATGGAGATACTGGAACATACAAACACACACAGTTTAATGCAGAATTAACACTGACTTAATATTAATATTCCACTATTCTCACTGGTCTTATAACCCTTTTTTCCCGAATTTAGACATGTGGGATATGGGTTAATGCCAATATTTTATTCAGCTTTAACAGCATTCTTTGGACAGATAGACAGGACATTCAGAATAAGCATCTCAATGTTTTGTTCACCGCAGTTTGACCTCTTGTCTATTTCTGTCGTCAGAGTCCTTTGTCATGCATGGCCAGAAAAAGAACAGCTTGGAAACACAATTTTGTTTTGATAATACATTCATTTCTTAGTGAAACACAAGTAGAGCGTCTGCAAAAGCATAAGTCTATTTATGGTTTTATATCAAAGTCGTGCGTTTGTGAAAGAGTGTGTGGATAAAGACTTGGATTATACTGCATGGGAGAGTTTGTATTTGGATGTTTTGATTTAGTTTTGCTGTGGTTTACCTTGGCCTCCATTTACTTCCATGCATCAAGACTTTTCACATTTCTTGCATTCTTCGTTCACCATAAAGGCATGTGGGAAAAAGGTTATTTTTTTCAAGAAATCAAAGTAATATATGACGACCTCAGCATTACTCCTCCCAGTAGTGTGTTACCTAACAATTCTCCTTTCTGATATCACAGACTCACACACCGCATGTTGGTAGCTTCCATAGTTTGTTTAGTTATAATAAATACATTTCCTTTACCCGTACCTCGTGTCTTTTCCCATTCTTTTGTCATGGCCAAGAGCCAGACCATGACATATGGTGAAAAATGACCTATTTGTGGGTGTAGTTTTTACTTTAAAGGGCAAACCTGTCGGACTGTCATCACGAGAAGGTTTAACATTTATCAGGAAATGTACGGCTACATGTTAACGGGAGTATTATTGGAACAGTCATTTGCATTAGAGCTTAGTAGATATGTTATGTTTTTTTCTAATTAATTGTCAAAAACCTGACTGTTGTTGTGCAAGTTAACGTACTGTAGAGGCAGCAGTGTTTTTTAAATCCACAATATGAGATTGTTGGAGTGATAATAAAGCCTTCAGGTGAGATGAAGTGTGTGTGTGTGTGTGTGTGTGTGTGTGTGTGTGTGTGTGTGTGTGTGTGTGTGTGTGTGTGTGTGTGTGTGTGTGTGTGTGTGTGTGTGTGTGTGTGTGTGTGTGTGTGTGTGTGTGTGTGTGTGTGTGTGTGTGTGTAGGATTTGGCAGGATGGACTGACAGATGGCATCTTTCTCCAGCTCCCAGCATGCCCTGCTGCTCTCTTCACTCTCACTTCCTGTCCTCAGATCAGAGTCCGAGCAAAATATATATATTTTTTTGTGTGTGTTTGTGATGCGACCAAATAATTTCAAATGTTTCAAAGTCTTTTTTTTGGAAGGAAGCATCGCACATTGAAATAGTTATACCAAAAAACATTTGGAAAGGTGGATGAAAGTTTAAAAAAAGCTGAAGGCCGGTAAGATTTTTGAATTTAATAGAAAATAATATTAAGTGTAGATTCTAAAATAAGTGTCTCTGTTATAACCCTGAGAGAATTGCAATGAATTTCTATATAAAATGTATTAAACTGTGTAGAGTAGAATCAAGCTTTTCTCTGATTTAAATGTCATCTATTTTTGATTAGTTTGAAAAATCTTTTAAGTTTATTTATTTCTATTGTAGGTGTGCTGATAACATTAGATTTTGTGTGTGTTTCAAAGGGATTTTGATGTTTTTTATCATAGAGTTTCATTAGAAGAAACTTTTTGGGAAATATTAGAAGCAGACATAAGCAGTGGAAGCTTTTCTGCTTTCTAGTCTTTCTTGAAAAAATTAAACTCTATCAAGAGTCTGATATGTCGTTTTCTCCACAGCTAACATGTTCAATTGTAATCTTTTAGTTGTCTCATTTACATATTGCTCACGGAGAAAACCTGAGAATGAATACTCGAGATGTCCTTAAGTTGCAGCTCTGCTCTGCTTAACGACAGTCTGCTCTTCACTGATAGTGAAACTGTCAGAAAATAAGAGCCGTCCCGTCGTGGGGGTCACGACCCGAGTCAAAAAAAAAATGTCGATGTGTTCAGTGGCTGTAGGATGCTTCTGCGCCACAGATTAATGTCACACACACACACACACACACACACACACACACACACACACACACACACACACACACACACACACACACAAACACACACACATGTGATACAGCAAATACAACTGTACCGTAATCCTAGTACACACACACACACAAAAAGACACACACAAAGACACACATAAAGACACACACACAGGCGTATGTTTCTCTGCGTGGTGGATGTAGGTCAGCTGTGGTCAGAGTGTGTTTATATTTTAGTGCGTATTTATTTGTTTGTGTGTGGTGTGTGTGTGTGTGTGTGTGTGTGTGTGTGTGTGTGTGTGTGTGTGTGTGTGTGTGTGTGTGTGTGTGTGTGTGTGTGTGTGTGTGTGTGTGTGTGTGTGTATTAATCCTCTCTGGTTTTAATCTGTTCAGCAGCAGGATGGAAGCTGCTGTTGTATAAGAGACCTGCAGCTGCTGCACACCGCTGCTGTTTGCAACTACGCTGCTGCCAGCAACACCTGCAACTCACTAACGCAACTAAAGAAACTACCGCAACCAACTACGGCAACTTCCTTCTGCAACCACTGCAACTGCAGCAACCATATACAGTAACCAACTACAGCAACACCTGAACCAACTAATGCAAGTTAAAGAACACCTGCCACTCACTTCAGCAACTTCTACAACAACAGCAATGCCCGCAACTAACTAATGAATTTACCGCAAACACAGCTACCCAGGCAACTAACTACTGCAACTACAGCAACGACTGCAACTACAGCAACATCTGCAACTAAAGAAACTACAGCAACATCTGCAACTAACTAATGAATTTACCACGACCAAAGCTACCCAGGCAATTAACTACTGCAACTACAGCAACAACTGCAACTACAGCAACATCTGCAACTAAAGAAACTACAGCAACATCTGCAACTAACTAATGAATTTACCACGACCAAAGCTACCCAGGCAACTAACTACTGCAACTACAGCAACAACTGCAACTACAGCAACATCTGCAACTAAAGAAACTACAGCAACATCTGCAACTAACTAATGAATTTACCACGACCAAAGCTACCCAGGCAACTAACTACTGCAACTACAGCAACAACTGCAACTACAGCAACATCTGCAACTAAAGAAACTACAGCAACATCTGCAACTAACTAATGAATTTACCGCAAACACAGCTACCCAGGCAACTAACTGCTGCAACTATAGCAACAACTGCAACTACAGCAACATCTGCAACTACAGCAACATCTGCAACTAACTAATGAATTTACCACGACCAAAGCTACCCAGGCAACTAACTACTGCAACTACAGCAACAACTGCAACTACAGCAACAACTGCAACTCAGAACTGCAACTAAAGAAACTACAGCAATATACTTTTGCAACACCAGCAACATAAGGCAACTTACTTCTGCAACCACTGCAACTACAGCAACACCTGAACCAACTAATGCAGGTTAAAGAACAGCTGCCAGTCACTTCAGCAACTTCTACAACTACAGCAACAT
>NC_136912.1:92863593-92866093 GCF_949606895.1 Notothenia rossii
AGTCACCGGCCGGATTTGGCCCCCGGGCCTTGAGTTTGACACCCCTGGGCTAAATGCATTGATTATAATGCTATGGCTTCCATAAGGTTTATCAATATGTTTAATTACAGTGTTTACCTGTCAAACAGCTCTCCTCCCGTCACCAGCTCCAGAACCAGAGCGATGTCGGTGTCCGTCTCAAAAATGTCCTTCAGCTGGATCTGAGACGAAACAAGAGAAAAAAGGAGGAATGAAATGAAAACACTCAATGACAATCATTAATTATATATTAGGAGATACATATAGTGTATAGTTTGAACATGTACCACGACTCAGCGTTTGCTACAGCAAGTGTAAAAAAATGTTTCGAATTTAGCTAATCTAAGACATCCAATGGACAATGTAAGTGTATTTCAAGTGTACTATGTATTAATGTATTGAGCTGTACTTAAATCAGGTTTTAAAATTGTTTGAGATCATGCAATGTTATTATTTGTTTATTGATTGTTATGAACCTGCCTGAGGACCACAGATGGAAATTAGCTATTAGCTGTAATCTGGAATATTGCATCTCTTCTCTTTGCTGAGATTAATGTATTTGTATGCATGGTCCTTCTATAAATAAATACAAATACATCACACAAGAAATTCTGTAAAAATGTCACTTTGTGTTCCCTGTTCCTCCAACTGATATAATTATGCGTTATATTTATTTCGAAATATATATCATACATACCTGCCAACCCTACCGATTTGGGCGGCAGTCTACCGCTTTTGACATGTTTCTACCGCCTACCGACTTAGCTGGCTTTCCCTACCGATTTTCAAATCTACCCAAACTATAACAAATCAAAATGACACTCCATAGACACTGGACTTCTGGTGGACACCGTTTGCAGCGTGTCTGTGATCCCATCATACAAACAGTCCTCTGTGTTTCTGAAAGAGAAACAACGTGCAAAGGAAAGGCAGCGTAACCCCCGGGGCTGATGGGTAATCACTCCCAAATGAGTTTAAGGGAACAGAGACGAGGCATTTGAGTCCTGCAGGGTTTCCCCGTTAATATCAGTTTCTCGAAAACATCCAGTGTCTGGTATTTTCCTGAAGCATCCTTCATCTACAGTGTCTCAACTGAAAGAGGACCACACACACACACAACATATAATAACATTTGGAGATTTGGTGATATTTATCTCCCATTCATTTTCAACACCAAACATGTCGTTAATGTCTGAAAGCCTGTACATTATTTATATCAGACTTTATCAGTAGAAAAATGCAGGAAATGACTTTTTTAATGCAGTATTTTCTGATTCATGGCGCAACACAAAGATATTTCGCTCTGTGCAAACCTTTGACTCTAATATTTCAACAACATGAAAGAAGAACCTGGCTTTATCCAACGTTCACACAGGAGTTCTACATCCTGACACATCCTTCATCTACACTGTCTCAACTGAAAGAGGACCAGAAACACATTAAACATATAATAACATGTGGAGACTTTTGGATATTTATCTCCCATTCTTTTACTTTTCGGGTATTTTACAGACCGGACATTTCGTTGATGTCACTGTTTACCAAACTACCACTTTTTCTGAAAAAAATTAAATTAAATTATGCAATATATGTTAAATACATGGTTTATACATGTAATTACTGGGGTTCCATTTCTTCTGATTACCTCATTTGGGCGTGCACATTTGCCGCGCGCAAACATTTTGGAATTGGAAAGGTTGGCATGTATGTATCATATACAAACATTGATTCATACTTTATGATTAAGTGATTTATTACAGTGTGGTGAGGTGAGGTGTGTGAGGTGTGGTGGGACTTACGATGTTTGGATGGTGGAGACGCAACAAGACTCCGATTTCCGTACGGACTATTTTCTTGTCGATCTGCGACAGAAAGAAACAACATGAGGCTCAGAAACATTTGTTCCAACTCAGATAGGAGATGAACACAAAGTCAAATAACAAAAATTGGCAGCAGAGCATAATTGTGTGACTTTTGAGAATCTGAAATAAACGTTTAAATATCAAAATAACACAAACTAACTGTTTGATCGAGGCAGCAGAAGATCAGAAAGTCCAGTGTTTTGGGGGTTAAAATGAATGTGACTGTCATATTTCATTCTTTATTCCACACCAGACATTTTATATTTGAGCTTGTATTTAATGTCCTTTTCTCTTGGCTCTTGTACTTATATAATTGTCCTTTTATGATTTGTTTCTTTTAAAATGTGTCTAAATACCTTTGATGTTTTATATATGGCACTTTGAATGTGGGTTTTTTGTGAGAAATGTGCTAAAAATATATATTTGCCTTGCTTTAGAGAGCATACTCTGTAGAATAGAATAGAATCATTTAATGTCATTATACATGTAGAATGAAAGAAAGAAAAGCTTCTCTTTAAAAGGTGCCATCAAAACAAAAACATCACAACATACAACAACAAATACACGCAGCATACATACTTAGGAATAAGGAATAAAGTGCAGTAATCATCTCCAGGGGT
>NC_136912.1:92871093-92919745 GCF_949606895.1 Notothenia rossii
TTCTCTGAGAAAAGTCGTGTTCACACAAATTCATCCTGACTATGAAAGTGCTCCGAAGTGTGTGAGTGTCATTCTGCTAGGACAGATGGAGGAAACAGATCCGTCTGTAAAGCAACCAAGAACACACACTCGCACCTACACACAAACACACTCACGCCTACACACACACACACACACACCTACACACACCCCCACACACACACGCCTACACACAGACAGTGCTGGTCGGTCTCCATGGCAACAGGGCACCTGGTAACAGAGCTCACACGTTTGTGAATTCACTGCCGACATAATTTTGCTGTTTCTTTCATGGAGCTGTTAATGTTGTTGTTGTTTACAGGAATAACAACAAACAACCTGATGTGTGAACACTGCAGGAGCAATAAACAAACAGCCAGCGGTTTGGTCACTTTTACCTGGAAGAACCACATCTGGGTGCTTTTCCTGTTTTAGGGACTAGTGAACTTGCAAAAGAGGCCTGTTAGCGTGTTAGCTGCTAAAACGAATGCCATAGCTAACTTATTTTTGGAATGCTAACGTTATTGTTAGCTGTGCAACGCCAGCAATGAGTCAGCATGTTAACACTTTCTGTTTGGTCATCTCAAAGTGAATGGTTCGGTTTTATGAATAGTTTTTGAGTTATTTGTCTGAAATAACGTCTGTGGCTGACACAAGCTGAAGACTTTTTTTTATTTATATAAAGTTTTGTCATAAAATCTGTCAGTAAATACCCCACTGGTGGAAACGGCGGTTGCTAACAAGTGTCTAAATGAGACGACTAAACATCATCACGCTCAACATTAGCCACCTTTAGCTGAGCGGTGGTGACGAGAAGTAATGTGACCGAGCTGTAGTTCCTCTATAGCCCAACATTAGCCGCCTTTAGCTTAGCGGTGGTGACATGAAGTCATGTGACCGAGCTGTAGTTCCTCTATAGCCCAACATTAGCCGCCTTTAGCTTAGCGGTGGTGACGTGAAGTCATGTGACCGTGCTGTAGTTCCTTTATAGCCCAACATTAGCCGCCTTTAGCTTAGCGGTGGTGACGTGAAGTCATGTGACCGAGCTGTAGTTCTTTTATTATTATAGTTAGCATTTTACTTCAAAAATCAGAAATTGGTGTTAATATGTGAAGATTATGCTGCTGATCAAAACATATAAGTTTCGGAATTGTTAGTTTGCCATAGAAATTATGTTCTGCAAAAACCTAAAACCCAATGGAAAAATCATATCGGTTGTTGGAACAAGTGGCGATGCAAAATTCTGGGTTGAAGAAAATACGTTTTGCTTGTTGTGAAGGTTCTTGAATTTGTGTTGGCGGGCAAACAGTGGTACTTTGACTTCCACATCAACTTGTGACATCACTGGGCCGAAAATACTTTTCCCCATTGATATACTGTACATTGGGAAAAGATATCTGTTAAACAGTGAAACATTTTTTAACTGTATCCTTAGGCCCCAAAGTTGTAAAATCCGCTAAAAGTCAAATCTAGTGTTATTCTGGCTTTATGCACCTGAACTAAAAGTGAACTTAGCCCCGCCTCCCACGCTGTATCAAGTTCTCTTTATACATCCATGGTGGCCACAGAGTTTATATTAAATCATACATGTGACCTTCATTTTGATTGAAAGTTGAAACATACATAGTTGCCGGGATTAAAGTCTAAATTTAAGGGAATAACATTTGCATTTATTCTGAGATTCAAGTGGGTCTACATTTCCACTAAAACTCACACATTTACAAAGAAAATAAACTTTGATAACTACATTTAAAGTCTTACATTTATGAAAGAAACACCTGGATCGTGAACGTGATACATTTCTAAAAAAAAACAATATCACTTCACTTTTCAAGATTAGATCAATCTGCAATCAATCTTTTTGAAGTCATTTGGTAACATTATAGTTTTAGAGAATTTCTAATATTTATCTTTTTTTTTCTTTTACGTATACAATCAATCAAGGGCATCACTTGGAAGTCAAATGTGATGGGGACCTAGGAGATTAGAATGTTTTTAAATGGTCTTCAAGGTATACATTTTTGGAGGTAGTTATCAATGCCTTTTGGTCATTTGATAGGGTTTTTTGTTTTGCTCTGGACATTGCACATTCATTTATTCTATATTTATATGTCATGTTTTCCTATTGTGCAAATGCTTCTTTCTGAAAGCTTTTTCAAAAAAGTAATTGGGACAAAATGTGCCAATTCAAAAAGTGGTGGGCACCCCAGTGTAAATGACACACCTGTCTACAATGGACTGAATATGGTATAAACCAGGATCACTCTGGTCCAATGAGGGGCCCATGCAACCTCAAACCCCCCCAGGCATGGGAAGTTCTAAGGAGGGGCCAACAGGGGTCAGTGCCCCTATAACACGGAGCTTGGACCCCCCTGTGGGCCCCTCCAAAAGATAACTCTATGATAATGCAATTCCTTTTATATACTAAATTACTGTGCTTTTTTCAGGAATGCAATTTAGTGGAAACTAAGGTAACATGGTGCAGGGTCCAATGGGGTCCCATGTTTCCTTAACCCCCCCCCCCCCCCAGGTAACATGGTGCAGACCTGCCCAGCTCGGAGCTCAGGGTGTAGAACTCCTCCACCGCCCCGTCCCGCCTCGAGCCGTCCACCCAGAACTCCACCGGCGCAGAACCGGGCCGGGACGTCGGCATGGTTGACAGCAGAACTCCCCCTTCAGAAACACAAACAACCAGGAGCACCGACTCCAAGATCACACCGGGACCGGTACCAGCACGTGACCCGATCAGATCCAGGAGCAGCAGAGTAATCCAGATCAGATCTCAGATTTAAATCCAGCTCGGTAAAACCCGGATTAGAGGAGCAGAGGGGGGATGATTCATGATCCTGATGGGCTTTAATCCAGACCAGAGGAAGAGGAGGAGGAGGAACTCTCAATCAGGACCGTTTATCAGACACAAGATCTGCAAAACTAATAAATGTTTTGTTTTTTTATCCTGCAGGGAAACACACGACTCCAGGGTCCAGATTGCAAGAGGATCCGGGTTCGATAGCACCAGGTCCGGGTGTGTCGCAGCTCACATAGGGCCTAGAAAACGCTCTCAGATGTCGGATCACTTCAGTGCATCACCTCTTAGTCCCGGGTTTCCTTCGTGTTTCCGTGTTTTTACCGGTGTGGTCCCTCCAGAGCCCTGCAGCCTGCGGGAGATCCAGCCCGGACAGCAGCCACAACAACACCGGGTCCAAGGGGGTGTTTTCACGGGGGAAACAGACAGCGACACACCGGGCTCGGTCAATGCGGGATGTCGGTGCTCGGTGCTTAGGGAGGATGTTTGATTCCCGGGCAGGGCAGCTCCAGATGTCCGAGGGATCTGCAGAGACAGAGATGCTGTAATCTCATAGTCCCGCCCACTCTGTCAACCTGAGGACCAATCACAGAGCAGCAGGGCAGCAGAGTCGCGCTGCCATTGGACGGAAGGCCTGTCAATCACTGGAGCCTCTGCCAGCAACCTAAATACAGAAATAACCTAAATACATCAAACCAGCACCTCTGCTACAGATACATGTGCCTTGATAAGGAGAATCACACTTTAATATGTCTGCCTTTTATTTACCCATCTTTTAATTCTTCTGACAGAGGATGTTTTTTGTTATAGTTTTGTTACTAGGTTTATTCGAAGAGGCTGCAATCAAAAGGTGAACTAAATATCCCAAAAAATCTGTAAAATGTCTTAAAAAATATAAGTTACATGTCAAATCTAAATTGGTCAAATTTTGGACACAATTTAAAAACAAGAATAAAGAAATATCCGGAAAATATATATTTATAACCAAATATCGCAAAAGTATCAGTATCATGTCCATTGAAAATATAAATATAAATGTCCGAGAACATAACAGAACAATTTAACACATTTAAATCATTAAAAATATAAACCAACATTAAAGAATATTGGATAAAAGTTGATAAAATGTTCTAAAAACCTATTAGTAAATCATCCAAAATGTGTTTTTACAATCTACAAGAGAAAGTAAATAGTATAAAATATCATCAATAAAATAAAGGTAGGATTTTACAAAATGTACGAGTAAAATATTGGCCAAAAATACATAAAATATCTAAAAGGATATTCGTAAACACAGACATGCAGCTGACTGCAGAAGAAAACCAACAGCGCCCCCCTGAGGTCAAAAGCCCTTATTACAGTAATATTTAGGGTTTGTCACTAAACTAGACCAAAATGTTTAAAATATGCACAAAACTTCTGTTAAATATCCAAATAATATTCTCTTTTATCAAAGCCAAATCTTTTGCTCAGCAGTATTTACAAGACAGTCAAAAATGGAGGAAGAAAACAAAATATAACTTTAAAAAAAAAAACTGTAAACCTAAGATAAGATAGGATAAAATGGACCTGTGGATTCAGTAGTTTAAACAGCAACAGGGTGAGAATGACAAACAGGACAGCACAGATTCACACAAGGTTAAAACAATTATAAAACCTGCTCTCAGATCGGACCAAAAGCCTCTCAAATATTTGATGAAGTATCTGAGTTCAGCCGTGAGTCGTTCCCTGTGCCATTTGGGCGGACAGGTGAGAGGGTTTCTAACCTCTGATTGATGTTTCCAGATGTGAGCTGTTCGTTAGTGTGAATGGTTCAGGCTGTGAGGCAGGTAGACATCTGCTGCTGCTGAACACAAGCAGGACTAAAGCTCTGAGTTAGATCTGAGCAACCTGAGGAAACACAACCAGCCCAAAGATCAACCAAGATGTGAATCTCTCCAGATGTTTCAGCCTGAATCCAGCTGTGATCTGACACAGAGGGGAGAAACACAAAGTCACAAGACTACTAACTCAGAATATCCGAGATAAAAGTAATACAGTTTCGAGAAACAAATGGGATATTTTCTGAGACTATAATGGTAAATCTAAAAGAAAGAATGTTCCCTTGGATCGTAAAGGCACAAATAACGTTTAAAATGTGTTCTAATTATAACTTTAATCTCAAAGAATATCTAAATTATGTGTACAACTTTTCTAATTTATGCTGGTATTCAATATTGCAGAAAAGAAAATAGGCAGTTACTTTTATATTGTATTTTCAGAAGTGGACGAAGCATCAACATATACTTAAAAAAGTCACGCATAATGGCACATTTAGGCACAATATATCTTTTTAATTGATTGTATTACTATTGATGCAATAATCTCCGCATCACTTCAATGTTGCACTTGGTAAAATTGTGTTTGTTAAATTACTATAACTAATATTATGTAAAGCGTCTTTGAGCATTAGGAAAAGCGCTAAAAAAATCCAATGTATTATTATTATTATTAAAATATTTATTGAACCCCTTTACACAGACTTGCAGGCATCTGAATGCACTGTTCTGATTGGTTGACAGGCACTACCTGAAAGTCAAACTGAGGGAGAATTTCCCCCACTGCGTGTGTGACGTAGCAGTAGGTGGATGATGTTAACTTCCTAGTTGTCTGGATATTACTTTAATAACAGCTAACACGACGTGTATATCTTCTAAAAAACCCAAATATAAGCTCGATTCCGGTTAAAAAAGTTAAACTCCACGGCTCTAATTTTCTCTCTTTAATACAAACGGAGTGTTTTTGTCAAAATGACTTTTTACAGACTTCTCTCCGCGGTTCTTTTACCGATATGTTGCGTGTTTGTCGCCGTGGTGGGGGAGGCTTTAAACCCGGTCACAGAGGCTCAGATCCCCGCAGTGACGAACTCCAGCACCGGGGGGAACTCCACACACAGCGGCGGGAAAAAGTACCGAGGAGAAGGGCTGTTTAACGGGCTGGACAGCTCCATGATTCAGAGGGCCCTGTATGTGCTGATCGGGATCACCATCATCGGGGTTATTTACTTCGTCATCCGGGCTGTGAGGTGAGGAAACCCGTGATTAGGTCCACACACCAAACTCCATTCATAAAAACAGCGATTTAGACAAACACTGGGGACAGATTAACCAAAGTACAATGTACAACTTTTTTTCTTCTTCTACAATAACAAGGACAAGCCTATAACTGATACGTACACATTATATATCATTAAAACAATCTACATTGTGGCTTTTACCTGAATGTGGAGCCCTTTACAACCCTTTATATTGATTAATGCAACACGAAACTCCATTCATAAAAGCAGTGATTTAGTAAAAAATAGTGACAGATTAATAAAATACAATGTGTTATTTTTTTCTTATGCTACAATGGCTAGCCAGAGGTGGTAGAAGTACTCAGATCTTGTTGTAAAAGTAGAAGTACTCAGATCTTGTAGTAAAAGTAGAAGTACTCAGATCTTGTAGTAAAAGTAGAAGTACTCCGATCTTGTAGTACTCAGTAGAAGTACTCAGATCTTGTAGTAAAAGTAGAAGTACTCAGATCTTGTAGTAAAAGTAGAAGTACTCCGATCTTTTAGTACTCAGTAAAAGTACTCCGATCTTGTAGTACAAGTAGAAGTACTCCGATCTTGTCGTAAAAGTAGAAGT
Organism: Notothenia rossii; assembly: GCF_949606895.1. Classification (NCBI taxonomy): domain Eukaryota; kingdom Metazoa; phylum Chordata; class Actinopteri; order Perciformes; family Nototheniidae; genus Notothenia; species Notothenia rossii. The sequence continues at coordinate 92,877,586 of NC_136912.1, forward strand.
ACTCAGATCTTGTAGTAAAAGTAGAAGTACTCAGATCTTGTAGTAAAAGTAGAAGTACTCAGATATTGTAGTAAAAGTAGAAGTACTCAGATCTTGTCGTGAAAGTAGAAGTACTCCGATCTTGTCATGGAACATTTTATTCATATAGGCGCCTTTCAAAACTCTAAAGGTCGCCGTACAAGATACACAAAACAAAACATAACACCAGCAGAACAACAAGACAATATAATCAATAACAACAGAGGGTGTGTCATGTGATCAGGGTGGATCTGCCAGTTTGATGATATGTTTTGAGACCTGATTTAATAATGGAGAGAGTCATTCGTTTGGATGTGCGGTTGGAGGGAGTTCACTTTTTTTTTTTTTATTAACAATACAGTCATAACAGCCGGACTTCCTGTCATACTGTGTGTTTTCCCAGCAGCTCAGTTTGATATTAGAGAGTTACAGCCAGTCATGAGTTCAGCGTTCATCTGATCCCACAAACAGACACGTGTTGTTATTGTTGTTATTGTTGTTATTTTAAAACAATCAGTGCTGGTAATAATGACACTTCCTCTACATCGACAGGCTGAAGAGGCCCGCCCACAAGAAGAAGTACGGCCTGCTGTCGAACTACGACGACTCCGTGGAGATGGAGGCGGTGGAGAGCGACGAGGACGACACGCTGTATGAAGCACGCAGCCTCCGCAGGTCAGAGGTCAACAAAACAACAACACAGAATACTGCTCTTTACGGTGATGCTGTACAACCGGCTCGCCTTGAATCATAGCAGTGATATGTGAACACAGACATTTTAATATCATTCAGTGGGACTTTAAATCCAGAATTATCGTCCACTAAGAAATCGTGGAAAGATATGCTGCAGAATCTTCACGTTTTTCCGATTCATTCAGTTTTTAAGTAATACAGTGAGTTTTCTGTATGTCCATAGGTACACTAAGGATGTGCTAATAGAACATTTAGCATACTTTTAATAATAATAATAATAACAACACATATTAGACATGTAAGAGTTATTACTGTGGACAATAGAGTGCCACAGTGACGCGTCCTAAAACCCGGAAGTAAGCTGCGCATGGGTTCCTTCGACAGAAAAGCAATTCATCCTGTGAGGCTGAGAAGTGAGCGGCCCGACCAAGCAAGGAGGCAGAACGTCCCAAATACAACCCGGTGTGGGCATTTATTACTCATTGTGGTAAATGACACAGACTGTCCACGTGGACAGCGTCACCAGCCACAAGGACCTCCCACACACTAACAGGAAAAACAGAGCTTAACCCTTAGATGCATAAGTGGGTCTTTTTTGACCCGGTTTTCTTGAAGTATCTTCGTAATTACATTTTTTTTATCATTTCATATTCCAGCCATTCCTCAAAAAACATGTTTTGGATATCATGCCATACAAATTTTAAATGTACATTTTTATAAATTTTAAGAAATTGTAGTTTTTGTATATTACTACCCCAAGCTTCATAAGTGGGTCAAAAATTGCCCGCATGCATTTTCTATGGACTCCTATGGGAAAACGTTTTTATTCAAAATGTTAAAAAAAAAACTAAAATTATAAATAGTGAAAAATTAAATATTGCTAGTGTGAACCAAAATATAATACTAAATATTATACAAGTGATTTTTCTCAACCAAAATGAGAAAAAAATCGCATAAAAACACATTATTCTAATACGGGTCCTTTTTGACCCACTTATGGAAGAGTGTAGGGTCCAGTCACTCTAAGGGCAACTAAGGGTTAAACACACACACACACACACACACACACACACACACACACACACACACACACACACACACACACACACACACACACACACACACACACACATACACACACACACACTAATCAAGCCAACAAGACACAGGTGAGGGGGGAGGGGACAGCAACAGACAAGACGGGAGGGGGAACATTTTTCAAAATAAAACCAGGGAACAAATCCACATACTTCGCCAATAAGGACGCTACACAATCCCTAACGGAGGCCGAGATCTATGGCCCCAAAGATCACCTCCGTTACACATCTAATCGAGAGATTTATGATTAGAAAATGATAAAAGTAGGGTAGACATGTGGAGATTATCCGGCTGAACAAAACGTGATCCGTCTCTTCAATGTGTTTCAACCACAGACCTGATTTCCAGATATTTTCAAAAATCCTATGGAGAAATTGCATTGCGTTTTGTCGAAGGAACTGGAAGCAGTTTACTTCCGGGTTTTAGGAAACGTCACTGTGGCTCTCTACACTAATAGAGACCATACTTCCTGTACATTCTACATCAACATGTGTCCCCTCTTATTCATGTCTCTTCTACATCAACATGTGTCCCCTCTTCTTCATGTCTCTTCTACATCAACATGTGTCCCCTCTTCTTCATGTCTCTTCTACATCAACATGTGTCCCCTCTTATTCATGTCTCTTCTACATCAACATGTGTCCCCTCTTATTCATGTCTCTTCTACATCAACATGTGTCCCCTCTTCTTCATGTCTCTTCTACATCAACATGTGTCCCCTCTTCTTCATGTCTCTTCTACATCAACATGTGTCCCCTCTTCTTCATGTCTCTTCTACATCAACATGTGTCCCCTCTTCTTCATGTCTCTTCTACATCAACATGTGTCCCCTCTTCTCCATGTCTCTTCTACATCAACATGTGTCCCCTCTTCTCCATGTCTCTTCTACATCAACATGTGTCCCCTCTTCTTCATGTCTCTTCTACATTAACATGTGTCCCCTCTTCTTCATGTATCTTCTACATCAACATGTGTCCCCTCTTCTCCATGTCTCTTCTACCTCAACATGTGTCCCCTCTTCCTCATGTCTCTTCTACATCAACATGTGTCCCCTCTTCTTCATGTCTCTTCTACATCAACATGTGTCCCCTCTTATTCATGTCTCTTCTACATCAACATGTGTCCCCTCTTATTCATGTCTCTTCTACATCAACATGTGTCCCCTCTTCTTCATGTCTCTTCTACATCAACATGTGTCCCCTCTTCTTCATGTCTCTTCTACATCAACATGTGTCCCCTCTTCTTCATGTCTCTTCTACATCAACATGTGTCCCCTCTTCTTCATGTCTCTTCTACATCAACATGTGTCCCCTCTTCTTCATGTCTCTTCTACATCAACATGTGTCCCCTCTTCTTCATGTCTCTTCTACATCAACATGTGTCCCCTCTTCTCCATGTCTCTTCTACATCAACATGTGTCCCCTCTTCTCCATGTCTCTTCTACATCAACATGTGTCCCCTCTTCTTCATGTCTCTTCTACATTAACATGTGTCCCCTCTTCTTCATGTCTCTTCTACATCAACATGTGTCCCCTCTTCTCCATGTCTCTTCTACCTCAACATGTGTCCCCTCTTCCTCATGTCTCTTCTACATCAACATGTGTCCCCTCTTCTTCATGTCTCTTCTACATCAACATGTGTCCCCTCTTCTCCATGTCTCTTCTACCTCAACATGTGTCCCCTCTTCCTCATGTCTCTTCTACATCAACATGTGTCCCCTCTTCTCCATGTCTCTTCTACATCAACATGTGTCCCCTCTTCCTCATGTCTCTTCTACATCAACATGTGTCCCCTCTTCTTCATGTCTCTTCTACATCAACATGTGTCCCCTCTTCTTCATGTCTCTTCTACATCAACATGTGTCCCCTCTTCCTCATGTCTCTTCTACATCAACATGTGTCCCCTCTTCTTCATGTCTCTTCTACATCAACATGTGTCCCCTCTTCTTCATGTATCTTCTACATCAACATGTGTCCCCTCTTCTTCATGTCTCTTCTACATCAACATGTGTCCCCTCTTCTCCATGTCTCTTCTACATCAACATGTGTCCCCTCTTCTCCATGTCTCTTCTACCTCAACATGTGTCCCCTCTTCCTCATGTCTCTTCTACATCAACATGTGTCCCCTCTTCTTCATGTCTCTTCTACATCAACATGTGTCCCCTCTTCTTCATGTCTCTTCTACATCAACATGTGTCCCCTCTTCTTCATGTCTCTTCTACATCAACATGTGTCCCCTCTTCTTCATGTCTCTTCTACATCAACATGTGTCCCCTCTTCTTCATGTCTCTTCTACATCAACATGTGTCCCCTCTTCTTCATGTCTCTTCTACATCAACATGTGTCCCCTCTTCTTCATGTCTCTTCTACATCAACATGTGTCCCCTCTGTGGAAAGAGACTCTGAAAGTTTCAGGAACAAAGATTCTCTCTCTTTTTGATCCATTTCTATAAAAACCTGTCTGAAAATGAGCTGATCAGATTTTGACCACTTTATGATGTTTTGTCTTGTGTACCCATTAGCCAATCAGCAACCAAGGTAACCCCCCCCCCCCCCCCCCCTTATCACCTGAATCTCCTCCTAGAGCACCATTGAGTTCCAAATGTTTCTCTGAGGGGCGTAGGGGAGGGGCTCCTTATTTTCAGTAACAGACAGAGAATCAGCACTTTTGAAACAGGGCTGAAACAGAGGGGATTATGGGTAATGCTGCAATGATCTGTTTGGTGTTTCAGCCAATCAGAGACAGGTTCTGGATATATCTGAGACCTATAATATATTGATGGTAAACAGTATAATAGGAGACCTTTTAAGTAAAAAATTAAATGTTCCAAAAAATATTTAAATGCGTCCGTGAGATCGGTTTAGGAAAAAGAGAAGATTGACACAACTATACTTTATTTTGAATCAAAGGTACGATTGTTATGTCGAGTAAATGTTTTAACCACAACAACAACAACAAACACAGGATATAGAAGCGTTTCCTGGACTTCAACACGTGTCGCTGTTGATCTGATTTCTGTTTTCTGTGTCTGTTCAGATGAGCGTCGTCCCCTGAAGGATCAGAGGAGTGTTTACGGTCAGCTGATTATTGATTATCAATCACAAAGAGAGAGAGAGAGAGAGAGAGAGAGAGGATTGACCAAAGACTGCTGGAGGAGGAAGAGGACGAAGACCAAACTGGAATAGAAGATTTAAGCCAAAGCTGCTCGATGAACCCAAGCAGGATAATCATTCATTTTGTTAACGGTGGTTTGGCTAGTAGATGAGTTTGTGGGAGAAGCAGACCTTTCTGTGGATGATTAAGAAAAATCACTTTTTTTGTTATTATTATTATTATTATTATTATTTCAAAGAGTCTTTTTCCGCTCTTCCTTTGTGCTTGAACTACTGCAAACTGATTCCAGACCAGCTGATAAACATGCAGTGTGACTCGGGTTTGGATGTTTTTTTTTATATCCACATTCCTTTCATTCCTGCCATCTTATAAAGGTGGCATGCTCAAACTAAAACATTGTGTTAAAGGATGATTCTGGTTTGTTTCCACCTGCTGTTTGGAACAAAGAAGCGTGTGGAATAAACCTGAATCGCCTCGGTAACAATGCTCCACCAATCTCCATTTATAAATCCAGCAATTTGATGCTTACACTCTCGCCCGCGGAGGTTCATATGCTATAAAATGTTATTTATGTTTTCTATAATTTAAGCGCTCTCGTGTCAATTCAGGATGCTTCTGATCCGCCACATTTTTGTTTGAGCTTCTCAATTAACTGTCAATTTGGAGATTTGTTCAGCAGTGCCATGAGAAGAACAGTAATGTGCCTTTATGTCTCCTGTATGTGGAGCAAAAAATATCAGACCAAATTCCAAGTGACTTAACGCTTTCTCTTCCTAAGTGTGAGAAATGGGATCTGTGTGTTATCTCAAACACACAAAGCAAATACAGAAAGTTGGCGATCTAGAGAAATCCAGGTCGGCTTGCACAACGGTTAGCTCACGTGTAAGAATAAACCAAAAAGATACACACTCGGCAGATTTCATTCGGTTCGTCAGCAGACACTTGGTGGAAAGACAAGTTATGTCTCTTTACATTTTGAAGTATGTCTGAAATAAATGCGTTAATTTTCATTTATAAAGCCTTATTTTTGTAATTATCCAACACCACTTCCTCTCTCAGATATAATGTTGGATCATAGTGTGGATAAGATAATTGACCAAAGTTTTCATTGTTATAATACACCATTGCTTTTAGGGTTTTTTAAGAAGCTATATCTGCAGAAAAAGTGTTAAAACGAACCCTCTGGAGGTGATTGATATTATATACGAGTATTATTCTTCCTTATAGCTTCAGTTCATATTACAGTTTTGCAGAAATAGCTTTCGTTACCAATCGTAGAATTTAAAGCCGAATAAATATCAATTTATTATTAGCTTTTTCCACGTGTTGTATTCTTGCCTGTAAACGATATTCATATTGTTGTGTTCAGCTCTTCACCCACTATAACGCTCTCAGGTTTCGTGTTCAAATAATCCCGAGACTTTAAAAAGATGTACACATTTGTAAAAAAGTACATGTAGGAATCTCTACGATGTCTTTCATTTGTTTAAATGGAAATAAGAAGAGACACTTTTCCTCTGCTTGGATGCCAAAGTTTCATTTCTACAATATTGAACATTTTTGAGACAATTTCTAAAATAAAAATATTTTCTGAAGTTCTCTGTTTGTGTGAGTTTGTGGAAAACTAAAGGAATAAAAACCATTTTAGATCGCAATTTATAATAACAGGGTATATGCAGGGCCCTTTCTCATTTCTCCAACTCCCCTCCTCGACTCGACTCCTATCCTCGATACTTAGTCCCGCCCACAGGAGATGCGAGCCGAGGAGCCGAGGAGGGGAGGGGAGGAGAGAGGAGGGGAAGCAGCAGGCGGTTAGAGAAATGAGAACTCCTCTCCTCTGCGTGGTCATATTAAAGAGACGTCCGTTAATTATGACGTGGCAACAGGGTTATGGCTAGAATGGATCCGTCTAGTGTAAATATGACGTCACGTTCTCGTTGTAACTCTCGTTGTAATCGGAGCGGCTCGGAAACACATCTGCAGCAGTAACATGATGCAACATACACATTAATGCAGCAGCAATATTAATAGAGAAACATCAGACATAATAGTAAAACACTGCAAGGGAACATTGTATTGCACCAGCAGCTATCTTGGGACTTTTACTGCGACAACGTTGACTTGCCTGTGAATAAAAAATAAACCATAGTGTTGGTGATCTACAGTGTTGTCATTCTTCTTTGAACACCAGCAAGATCGCTAACACCCTATTTCAACAATCACACTCCCTGTCATTGACATAATTAATAGATAGTTTAGCTTCTCATCATCAGTTGCTGTGGCCCACTGATGTTAACGATCGTAACTGAAAGGCTGCCTGCCAAACGTAAACATTCAGCCATGTGACATTCAGCCAAACTCTCGCGAGAGTTTTACACAAGACGGATCCTTTCTAGCCATAACGTGGCAACAGCTGCATCAGCTGTGAGTGTTTTGTTAGAGCGCTGTATTTTGTAATCTCTGTTCGATCAGCTGAACATTGTTCCCCCACATATTTACTTTTAATTCCATTTGCAACGAGTATGACACGAATCTATGAGTATTTTCGACACATACTAGCATCTCTTCTGTATTGGGCAGCACTAAAACATTATTATAAAAAGTACCCTACAAATAAAGGGAGACATATAGGCTACATGAGGCTTATGTACGTTTCATATATTCCCACATGCACACATACAAACACACAAAAAAAACCAATGACTGTCTATACACTATAGGCTATTGTTAAGGGAAATGTTTACATACTGTATGTCCTCAGTTATTGTATGTATAGAGAGATTGTGTCTATTCTGTACTATAGGGATGTAATACTGTTATTGTACCACTGTGAGGCATTGTAGTATTACGTGCTACAGTAAGTAATGACCAGGCTTGCGTGATGTAAATGAGGGTGTGTTCACCTGATGCACGTGTACACTGTCTATCTTTGTTCTCTTCTAAGTTAGCTCGGCTGAGCGAAGGAATCACCGGTGAAGCAGAGGAATAAATCATGCTCAATGGCTAAACAGTTCATCGTCTCCGTCTCCAATATTTCTCTCCGAGTGCAGCGTAAGAATAAGCTGCCATCCTAAACCTCAACAGCTATGTTAACCTTTTTAAACTAGTAGGCTAAATGACATGATAAATCATCAACTCACACCTCTTTCACAAAACACCTGCAACGAATTTCTAATCCAAGTAATTAACGAATCATGAGGGACCTGACAGGCTATATAAGGTCCAGGCACACCTGTGATTTAAATCTCAACAACGAAAAACATATTCAGTGACCAAATGACACAAATTGAGTCATGAAACCCGCTGTAGCATGTGCCTTACGGCAGTGGCAAAAACTTCTGACCAACAACAGGAATCAGGAGAGACGCCGATCCCAGCGCTGGAAAGCGAGAATGCGCAAAGCCATCCTGCTTCATCTTGAGGTATTTGAGTGTTCGATTACAATTGTTTTAAATAGTTGAAAACTAGCTGGCTTTTTTCATTGGAATACAACAATGGATTAATTTGTTATGACAGAATATGTATGTGCAGTTTAGTTTGATGGATAAAGGTATTGACCTGTACATTTTATTCTTCCTGCAGGTTCAACACCCACACTCATACAAAAGTTTGAACAGCAGTGTCCCGGTGCTGGAGCTGTACTTCGGAGATGGGTGCCTGCTGAAGGACTTCAGGATGAGCCGAGACTCCCTGGAGGCCTTGATGCGGTGTCTGGGGCCTGAGAGGAGACAGGCCTGGGGACACCACATGACTGTATTGACAACTGTGTACTGGCTGGCACACGGTTTGTCATACAGTGTGGCGTCCCGGGCCTTTCAGGTACCCCTCTCAAGGGTCCACAGACTGGTCCACCAGTGAGTGGAGGACATCGCTGCTCTCAGGCATTCTGTGATCAGGCTGCTTGCTGGTCCAGAGCTGGAGGAGGTCGGGCAGGGCTTCCAGCAGTCGCCCGATAGCCCGGCATTTAGTTCATGTGTGGGTGCCATTGATGGGTGCCACATTAGAATAAAGACCCCACCCGGACCCAGTGGCCAGGACTACATAAATCGAAAGCTCTTTCCTTCCATACAGCTGCAGGCTGTATGCGATGGGAAGGGTAAATTCCTACAGATATCAGAACACATTTTCAGTGACCACCCACTGTACCCCCCCCCTACACATTTATATTACATACAGGGTGTTCGGGTCCACCAGACCCACGAACACTGGCTGAATAACAGAAATATGAACACACCACACAAGAGTTAAGGTCAAACTTAAATATGTTTACTAAATGTTGTAACATATATAAATAAAGAATAAATGAACACATCCAAAGTACAGAAAAAAGAAGGAAAAAAGGACACTATTGCTTCCTAACTAGTTCCTCGAAGAGCTTGAGGAATTTGGCGGAGGCTTCCTCCGAGGCTGCCTGCTGGCGGTTGAAGCGGTCCTCCTCCTTGTCCGCCTCTGCCTCCAGGAACTGTAGCAAAGCGCTTTTTCTTTTTTTTCGGGGAGGGGGACCGGCAGAGGTGGATGGCTCAACACACTCCTGGCTGTCCGAGCCAGACTCTGTGGCCTCCTCATCCTCCACTGTGGCCTGGCTCTGGACAGCCTCAGTGGATGTTGAGCCACTGCCAGAAGCCACAGCAGCAGTGGCCGAGTCCATCAGAGTGGGAGGGTCGATGGATGGCCTCCCACCGATGGCCTCATGCATGGCCGTAAAATACGGATATGTTCCCGATCCAGGAAAATGTCACTCACTCCCAGGCGTTCTTGGCAGTGTGCCTTCGGCCAGTAAAAAGGTGATCGTTCTCGACCCTCACTTTAATGAGGGTCAGAGTGTCTTGCTCTGTCCCTGTGAAAAGACAAAGTAAAAGGTGTAGCTTCAAACTGTTGGAAGATTGACAGACTGTAATGAGCGATGGATTCTAGTGTAAAACATAGCCCAAACCAAATGATGGTGCTGAATGCTAAACAAAGTTCTGGTTGATTTAACACTCTTACAAAAGAAATTAACATTTGCACTTTTAAAGATCATGGCATGCTGTAGCAGGATTGGGTGTAGTTAAAATGTGGATAAAAACATAAAGAGTATCAGGTGAAATGTCAATAAGGAATGCGGTTAGAGGGCTCTAACTGCATACAGACGGGCAGAGTTGGATCGCGCATTTTACTTCTTAAATAACTAATGCAACGTATCATTGTCAACACTTACATTTGTGCATTGCTCCCGCCATGGTTTTGAAATGATTCCAGCGGTGTGTAACGCCTATTTTATACCCAACGTTCCCGGAAATGCATCCATGGAGGACCGTGGAGGACCCATCAGTGTATCCTCAGTTATAGCTCCTCCAGAGAGCCTCCTCGACGCTCGATCCTCGGTCTTCGAAGTGCATTTAGAGAAATGAGATGTCCTTCAACATGGCGCACTGAAATTCATTTCCGGGTCACTCACTACCGGAGGACAGAGGAGTCGAGGAGGGGGATTTGATGAAATGAGAAAGGGCCCCGGAATCCTGAAGTCAGATGTAATTCCTTAAGACCTTTTTTAAGACCCTTTCCATACATTTTAAGACCTCATCGCCACTTAAGAGTTTTAACCGGTTACCTTGGCGACACACTTTACCTCACATTGACTATATACAGTATTTATTGTCCTTCCTCCTTATCTTCCAACCATTTGGACGCAGACTTGCATTTCCCCATAACGATGTTGCTTAGCAACCGGCGTAAACGGACCTTCGCGCTATCAAGCAGTGAGCGTGCGATGTCCTGTTCAGATGACGTCCAATCCAACGGGATGCCATAAATAAACTACACAGAATCACACTACACACCTACGCAATGATTACATGGTCATTCCAGAATTGGAGGACAATTTAGACACCAACCTTTTTGAAAAATGAACCTTTTATTTTATTTTATTTTTTTATGTATTTAGGAAAAACAGATAATAAACCATTAAAAAAAGTGATTTGCCCAGCTAGGCATCAAATGTATATTTTCCAATGAAGAATTACCCCTGTTACTCTAATTATAGTAACAGGGTTGAAAATCAATTCTAATTTGAGCTTCAACCTCAGGAATTATTGCTAGATGTAGCGATGCTACTTTCCAAGGCAAGGACAAACTTGGATATCTAATGCAAGAAAGATAACTTTGAAATTAATATGCTTTATTCTGATAATATTGTAACAGGGTTGAGTGGGTCAGAGTGCCACACTCTTTTACGACTGAAAAGATTGTAAAAATATAAAAAATAAATGACTTAGTTTTGGTCTACCCATGGCACTAGCACATGGCTTGCTGATGTCACTTCCACTGTGTCATCTGATTTACAGTTTTTTCACTTCCTGTGCCAATCTAAAAAGGTTTGGGTAACAGGGTTGAACGCATGTTGAGGGACACACCTTCTGTGCAAAATTACTGTTATTTAAAATATGTTTATGATTTAACAAATTTATTTTACCATTACAAGAGACATACATCAATAGAATAATACCAAAAAAATAAATAAAATCCCTATTTTAAATGTTATATTTGACATGCAAGTTGGTCACCAAGAAGCGGGGACAAGAGAAACATGCCATTTTAGGGGACGTTCGAGAGCTATTTGATAATTTAAATAATATTTTGAAACTACTTTTTCTACAACTTGATATACATTTTGTCTCAAGACAAGTATGTTTAACACAACAAGTGCATGTTTTAGCATTTTGGGCATGGATTATTAGATTTTTTATATGGGGGATGAAATGTCCTCCAGGCAGACTGTAGAATACAACCTCTTTGGACAATTTATATACTTATATCGAAAACAAGCTACAAAATGTATACCTTGGAAAATGCCGTTTAATACTTTTTAATAGCCTCAACTTTAGCTAAATTGATTCATCAACTTTTAATACTTTTTAAGACCCCGCGGACACCCTGAATAAGCGTTCACATGTATAACTGCCATGTACATGTCACATCCTTTTGGGTAAATATTAGGCTTTTCACAATAAGATCTACTTTTTTAAAAACTTCAAGATATTGGGTTTAAATCTATAATTATATATACAGTCTATGGTTTAAATGGGGCTTTTTCCAAAAGGTAAAACCACATTGTAGGCTACCTGAAGGGAGTGTCTCATGGGCCAACAAATGTAAAATTATCCTATATTAATGATTTAAATGATGCGTTTTCTTCTGATCTTTTTCTAGCTACTTTCATGTTTCATTAAGATTTAGCAGAATAGAAAAAGAGAAGTGGAGTTTTGAAAAAGCCGCCTTTATTTTGTAGTTCAGAAAGACAGGAAGTTGCTACAGACACTTGAGGACGATGTAGTTACAGACGGTTCCTCCGGGACATCCACACAACTTCCCGATCCTCGCGCCTTTACGCACCGCACACTGCTCCCCTGCATCACACTGACACACATACGCACAGACACACACAGAATCAATAAAGCAGGAGTACATTCATGGAGCATTTGTTCTCCTTGGATCCCGAGTACAACAAATATTTAAGACCAACTCATGCACCATATCCGTGTGATACATAATGGGAACTCAAAAACTGCTGCAACAACTCATGAGATGTAGAGCATCGTTAAGTATATCTTAAAATAGTTTTCTATGTGTGTTTTTAATTTGTATGTATGCACCACAACACCAAGTCAAATTCCTCGTACGTGTCAACCTACCTGGTGATAAACCTGATTTCTGATTTCATACTATTGTTCTCAGCTCGAATACATCGTAACATTGATACAGAGATAAAATAAGCTGGGGTAGGTAATTCACTTCAGAAACACTGTTATATTCCATGGAATGCTCTTAACATCCCGATAGCAATGAATATATTAAATGCTTTGACAATAAATACATACAAAAAAAATGTCATCTGTGGAAGCCGTGGCGCTGTAAAAAGCACGACCAATCATCTGAGCCGGCCCGGATAAAATAAATGGATGGCCTACCTGCCTGTCAGCCTTCCATCTGTGCACAAACTTATCTCGTGCACTCATTGGTCATGTGTGCGTTCGTGTGTGTTGGAGGAGGGGCTATGTATGGAAGTTATGTACTTTCTAATTCTAGCGCACTCCAGCTGATTTCTCCATTCTTACCTACCCTACCTTTAAGAGATAAATAAATAATAGATCTTACTGCAGGAAGCCAGCCGAGCTTCCTCTCTGACGACGGCAGCTGTTTGTTCTTTAATCGCTCCAAGACTTCCTGTAGAGCTTCAATCTGAGGAGAGAAACGAGACCATATACTCTATTGACAATACAAACCATTCAACGCGTCTGCAGCTTCATTACGTTCTATGATGTTTACATTTTTTTCGCCGGTCAACATGTCCGTTGAAGTTTAAATCTTCCGTACAAAATTAGAAAAGTGCCGGTCAGAGGTCTTCTTTGTTATTTATTGAGCTTTATAAGAAATTGATAACGACTCTATAATAATAAACGGAGCCTCTCTTTTCCTCCCCCTCTTCTGACAGCCCAGCAGCTGATCTCTGGGCAGGAGACGTGGGGAGAGGGAGGCGGGGCTATTTAATCGTTATCAGAAAATGATCGTATAGAGGCGATTACACGGAGCCGTTTGACCCCCCAGAGCGTTTCGTTTGCAAATCTATCCACCTTGGGACCCGTTATCGTTTGTGGGGTCCGTTTCTATTGTTTTGTTACGGCCTCGTGTAAATGAAAGGGCTATACGCAAGAGAAGCTATGCGGATCCAACAACCCGTTTTGTCCTCGTGTAAACGGGGTCTCAGTCTGCTGAGACATCTCAGGATTCACTGTTCTTCCACTTTTGAGTCAGACAATGTAAATATTTTTGTAATCATGTCTCTATTTTTTTATTATTGTATATTTATAATTTCTGTGCACATTTGCTTTTTCAATCTGAAAACCTAGTCTAGTAAAACAAATATTTAAATAATATATTGGATAACTTCTTTAGTCCCTCTTGACATGATTCAGATTACAAAAAAACCCTTATTTTTTTCACCAGTCAGATCGAAGAATGAGATGAAGCCTAATTTTAAAAATACTTGACATCATATTTAAAGACTTTCTTTGAATAATAAAAAACATTTTGGGGGGTGTTTAAAAAAACCTCAAGTACTTCCAGAATGTATTTTTATAATCACATCGGCGGAAACAGGCTTCTGTATATTTTTTGGTTTCTTCACTCACCAGTTTTCGCTCCTCTTGTGTAACGATGACGTCTTCAGGCGATCGCTCTTCGCTGTTTCCGAGCGCAACGAGCAGCCAGCAGGAGGCGCTGAGGAGCAGAATCCTTCGACTCACCATGATGCCGCTGATCAACTCGGACACTGAAGGACTCTGGGAAACGCAGGACGCCTCAGACGGTCCTCTGTACACGGAGGTGTCTCAGAGATGAAGGATTTGATTTTATATGTGAGCCGCGCTGACGTCAGAGAGAGGATATTTACCCGCTGATAATGAGACAAGCAGCGACTCACCTCCAGGTCAGAGGAGAGAAACCTCCGCCCGGCACACAGGAAGGACATTTTGTGGAAGTGATTTTTTTAAAACTTCGGTGCATCCAATTCGACCAGAAGGTCAATTTGTGACCAATTATTTTTTATAAATATATTCATGTTAAAAAGACACTACATTTTACATGAATATCTTCACATTTTTATAAATGCGTTATGTTATCACATTTTTAAGTATATATATATATATATATATACTTAAAAATGTGATAATAATTTGCTTAAGTATTCAACCTTCGACACAGTTAATCGTTTTCTCTCTTCACGGTCTCCTTTCCCATGGCATAGGTCTACGGCCTTGGGTATTGCTGCTATCTCTTAAGGAGGGGCAGCTTGGGCCATTTCTTCCTATAGGCGGACTATGCAGATGCATAGGGCCCCCGCGGCCACTAGGGGGCTCCCAAGCTGAAAGTTCCGGTTCAGCCACAATATATTTGGGGAGAATTAAAAATAGCCGTCTTTATTTGTAGACAGCCAAGCCCCCTCCTGTGTTCGGTGAAGCATTATATGCTTAAAAATCAAATGTAGGATATAAACACAACTACACTGCAATGATAGCAAAGCTGTGGCTTGTGTTTTTGGGGATCAATAAAGTCCAAATCATCGTTGGGCTGTCAGCCAATGAGTGACGTCTGAGGAAGATGAAAAATGTAAATTATATATTGTTGAGCAAATGCTGCATCTCTTGCATTTATTGACGTAGAGGAGCCTTATGCTGCGTTCACGCCGGACGCGATGCGAATATTCGCTTCGCTCTAATCGCTCGAGTTTCACCGCGGCTGCCAGCTGTGTTTACTCGCATCATTCAATCAAGACGCGCTGGCCAGGGGGCTACAACTACAACAAAATGAACATATACCTTGATTAAATTGTAATACACGTTTCTAAATGATGCCGAAGTAACAACATACTGATACCCGTTAGTAAAGACCACGAAATAATGCTTTGACAAGTCTGCAGACAGACGGCAGGCGAAACACCTTTTAAAATCCTTGTTATCTGAATGGAGATCGGCTAAGCTAACGCAGTATATGCTCCGACCGTCCACACTCACAACAACGGCCTACAGACAAATAAACCAGCGACTGTATTCTCCATGACACAGACAGTCTGTGGTTTGGACTTGTTTAACTTTTGTCCAGTTTCTGAACAGATATGAGGAGCTGTGAGCTCAGTGTGCTAACTGCTAACAGCTGAATGTTTTCTGGTTGAATGTCAGGCTGAGATTCTCATCGCTGATTGGCTACCGGGAAATCGCGTCACGCGAATATGACGGCGAGTTGAAAAAAATTGAATTTGAGCGTTTGTCGCGGCCCCCTTCAATCGCGCCGCGAAATTTGTTTCCACCGCTTCATGCTCGCCCTCGGAGCGAATTTGCGTCTCTGCATTGACTTTACATGTAATCGCGTCGACCCCAAAACATCGCATTGCGTCCGATGTGAACGCACCACTATTGTTTACCTTTTTTAATATAATTTTTTGGAAGTTTCAATTGCTTGGTTTTCATGAAATTAGCCTGTTTTCCTCTTAAAGTGTAACAGATTGATGCATCTCCACAGATCATCTTAAAGGCTACATTCATCATTCATTGTAGTTCAAAAACTGTAAAAACTAGGGCCCCCAAACAGCATCTTGCATAGGGCCCCCAAAAAAACTAGAAATGGCCCTGCCAGTCTATGACGGAGCACAAGCCGCCATGAGGTAGTTTACTGTTCAGGGACGAAGGCTCCCTGGCGCACATTCTTTCCTATGGACGAGAGCTCTAGTTAGATTCAGGGTCCATATTGCTTTAGTCTCACTGATGAAGAATGTTGATTATTACACTCTGAACTAGTTAAAACCTCGAACTGCAGAAAGTTCTTCAGAATTGGTTTGGCAACCGCTGTGTCAACTCGTGACACACCACCTGTCTTGTCAGTTCTCCGGCCGTAACTCCAAATAAACCGTCAGTGTTTGCCATCAAAGCTCCAGCTCTCCTCGTCTCTCTGAGTCCTGACTCTCCATTGCTTCAGAAGTTTCCCCCACATGTGAGTAAATCTTATTTTGTAATGTTTATTTAAATATGTTTCTTATTTAATATTTATGTTATTGGCAAAGTATTTTTTCTGAATTCTCTTTCTTTGTTTCCACACCCAGGTATTTACTGTTCCTTTAAACCAGCTGCCTCAGAAGGAAGAGGAAGTGGGATGACGTTTCAGGGTCTCCAAGTGTCACCGTTTACGTCAAAGACACGTCAACATCTTCCTCAGCGTTTGACTTCTGACTCACACGGGAGAGGGTCAGAGTAAAGTTAAATAACAGAAATAATGAGTCTGAGAGGTGCACAGCGGGAGGAGGAAATATATTTTCTGATATGTATAGACTGCAACACAAAGAGGGATATACAGTTGTTCCCCTTTTTTTAATAACAAAATAGGTGTTCCTCTGAATATGTGCATTTCATTCTTTAACAGGTCGTAAGAGATTCATTCTCAACATAATCAAACAGAAACATCCAAACGTCTCTTAAACTCTCCGAACACAAACTGCTTCTGCACGCTGTAGCTTCAAAACACTCCAGCATGAAAACATATAACTAAGAATAAATAAAAGTATCTTTAAAATATACAGAATAAATGCACCTTCAAGGGAAAAAATAAACAGCATAGTCCCGGCTGCAACTCGTTCCAAAATGCTCTCCGTTTCTGAAGCAGAGAAAATAAAATGAATGTGAGATGAACGACTGGATTCCAAGTTTTCAGATTCTGTCATTTAATCAAAGTTACATTTCATTTGTTATTTATTTTTGTTATACTTGTGAGTAAGTAATGTCCATTTATTTAACCGGTTATCAGACAAAATTGTAATTTAAATTAAATAAGGATTTTAAATAATGCACATTTCTTCTCCACACTACCTCTTTGAAATCAGCACAGCTCTCCACTTTAAAAATGCAGTTTAAAGTATTTGTCATATGTAAATTAGGGTGGTCCTTAGTGCCATGTACATTTTTGAATTGATTTATTTTAAGCTCCAATCACCGGAATTCATTCTATCAGTCAAGAAAACTCTCCTGTTGAATTTTATTCTAATTCCAACTACATTTACCCCTCCCTCATCAACCTGGAAGTTCAGCCTCAGTAGGTTGGTCCTTAAAATTGAAAGCGGGAAAGTTCTAAGCTCCAACCCCCAGAACTCATTTTATTAGTCAAGAAGACTCTCCTAGTGAATGTTTTCCTCAATCTGTATGTCTCCCTCCCTCATCGACCTGAGGTCTGTAACAGACTGAATAGAATGAATTCCGGTGGTTGGAGCTTAAAATAAATCAATTCGAAAATGTACATGGCACTAAGGACCAGAGTTGGACACGTTACAAGACCTCACAGTGTCACATACTGTATGCATAAGTATTATTTTAAGCAACACATTAAGTTGACGAAACACTCGAGACAAATGTAATTAAAGTCAGATCGTGTCTTAGACGGGGCAGTGATATCATAAACCTGTTAATGTACGCATTCAAACACTTTTTCTTTTACCAGCTGTATTCAGGTGCACATCGCAGAACTTTTCCCACAAAGGTTCATCAGAACTTAGTTCATGAGAACTCTTTAGTTCTGATGAACTAAGTACAGATCGCGTTCACACTGGAATAAGTCCCTGGGGGAGGATTAGTCAAATGAAGCCACTGACGTCACTTCTTCTTCTTCTGCTTTGGGTTTACTGGCAGGCCGCAAACAACTTCACGGCGTATACTGCCACCCAAAGTCCCCGGCCGGAAGTCCCCGGAGTTAGTGACTGGCTTCAGTAGAAGCTGCTGGGACTCCCAGCAGCTTCTACTGAAGCCTTCCGAGTAAATCGCTAGAACACCGACACCTCCTCATCTCCACCGCTCCCATGTTTTATTTTGTGTTGCCATAAGTTAGTCTCTCTGCGTTTGTGCGCTGGACTAATGCTAATGATGCTAATGCTAATAATACAATGCGAGGATAATAAAATGGCAGCTTCACAAGACTTTTTGGGAGTTTTACGGGGCGTGGTTTGCAATCCGCCCAGCCAATCAGACATAGGAACCTTTCTATCCCATGAGAGTCCCTGCTCTCTAGCAGGGACGGGAAAGGGGGTAAAAAGGTTCTCATGAACTAATTTTTGTTCCGGCTCTTTTTGGTGTGAACGCGACATTTTGGAACTATATCAGAACTAAAGTGGGAAAAGTACTGCGGGTTATCCTGGATAAAGTGTTTAAGTCATGGATGTTTAAAGTTTAACTTCTTCATATGTCTAATATTAAAGTTGACTTTTCATTCAGGAAGTATGACGCTGCGCTGTCAGTACGCTTCTCCATGTTTGTGATTGGTCGAATGCTCCAAATACCACCCCTTTCATGTGAACGCTCCTAACTAGATAGGACACGGCTGGCTTGAGCGATCCACTTGATAACCCGCGTCGTAGTACCGTTTAGCGAGAGCGCGTATGTTTTGGATTAGGCCAACCGGCTAACTCAAACATATCCAGGTTAGGTTGAACCAGCTTCGTAGTACAGACCTCTGGGCTGGGCTGATACTGAGGCTACACTTCAAGGTTGATGAGGGAGGGGTACATGTTGTCAGATTGAATACAATCTAAAACAAGACTGAGACAGAAACAATAAGGGAATCTAAACTGGCTGAAACACATTCTGTAATATTTTTGTTTTCAAAATGACTTACTAATGATTTTTCTATTATCAAAATACTTGGTGAATATTTTTCCGTTGATCAACAAACCTATACGTCGATAATGGTTGCAGCTGTGTTTGATAACACTTCTGAATGCTCCTATAAGTTATATTTGGTATGAACCCCTTTTACCTTTCTATGAATGAACTGTGTACACTCAGGTGAGTAAAGAGTCCACCTGTGTGTTCTTACCTCAGTCTGTGGAGTTGGAGTTGAACGCCTGCTGAGCCTGAAAACACAAAGACACATCAGTTCAGATTCCTTTGGGTAACACATTGAAAGACAGCTATTTACACTACATGGTGCCAAATAACACATGGATTTCTTGGAAGCTCTGTTAAAATGTAAATCAAATCCAGTGAAACATACTTCATATCTTAAAACTTTTTCAAGATTCAAAGGTTTTAATCTCATATGCTCATAAGCTAAAGTGTAGAAATGGCAATGAAATTATTCTGACCTGAGCTCCTCCAACGATGTATAATAAAATACAAAAATACTGCAAGAAGTCTATATACACGTAAATAGAATATGAAGAAACAGAACAGAACGTAAAATGTATTAATTAAATATTGCACATTAAGACGAAATGAAATACGGGTTATTACGGTGACAACTATTTAGATTAATAAGTAAATTGCAAGATGGCAAACAGGTGGATGTTTATCGAGGCACTTAACAGTACATTTGTAGTTAAGCTTAACATTTTTGCAAAGTGGCTTGAAATGATAATACGTTTTCTACACTACAAAAGGAAATCCATGATACTTAAAAAGATCTTGTTAAGTTCGAATGGTTATCCCTAAAATGTTATCTTCCTAAAGTTATTTTCAACTTTGCAGGGACGTCAGGGGTCAGCTGTTTTTGTGCATTTGAGAAGGATTTAATCGCGTCACTGACCATGTAGCTGCCGGTGTGGAAGCCGCACATGTACCACAGCATCAACATGCTGGAGGAGGCGTCAGTGTCTGCAGAGCTGCCAAACGTCCAGAGAGGGGGAGGAGGAGGGATGAAGGACACCGAGTCCTGGAGACAGAGAAGAGTCAGACAGAGAGGTGGGAAGTAGTAGAGTACAAATACTTCCTTACTGAACTTAAGTACATGTTTCTGGTATCAGTACTTTACTGCACTACTTATTTTTCTGACGACTTTTTACTTTGACTTCTTACATGTTGAACACAAATACCTGTACTTTCTACTTCTTACATGTTGAACACAAATACCTGTACTTTCTACTTCTCACATGTTGAACACAAATACCTGTACTTTCTACTTCTCACATGTTGAACACAAATACCTGTACTTTCTACTTCTTACATGTTGAACCCAAATACCTGTACTTTCTACTTCTTACATTTTGAACCCAAATACCTGTACTTTCTACTTCTTACATGTTGAACACAAATACCTGTACTTTCTACTTCTTACATGTTGAACACAAATACCTGTACTTTCTACTTCTTACATGTTGAACACAAATACCTGTACTTTCTACTTCTTACATGTTGAACACAAATACCTGTACTTTCTACTTCTCACATGTTGAACACAAATACCTGTACTTTCTACTTCTTACCTGTTGAACCCAAATACCTGTACTTTCTACTTCTTACATGTTGAACACAAATACCTGTACTTTCTACTTCTCACATGTTGAACACAAATACCTGTACTTTCTACTTCTCACATGTTGAACACAAATACCTGTACTTTCTACTTCTTACATGTTGAACCCAAATACCTGTACTTTCTACTTCTCACATGTTGAACACAAATACCTGTACTTTCTACTTCTTACATGTTGAACACAAATACCTGTACTTTCTAGTTCTCACATGTTGAACACAAATACCTGTACTTTCTACTTCTCACATGTTGAACACAAATACCTGTACTTTCTACTTCTTACATGTTGAACACAAATACCTGTACTTTCTACTTCTTACATGTTGAACACAAATACCTGTACTTTCTACTTCTTACATGTTGAACTCAAATACCTGTACTTTCTACTTCTTACATGTTGAACACAAATACCTGTACTTTCTACTTCTTACATGTTGAACACAAATACCTGTACTTTCTACTTCTTACATGTTGAACTCAAATACCTGTACTTTCTACTTCTTACATGTTGAACTCAAATACCTGTACTTTCTACTTCTTACATGTTGAACACAAATACCTGTACTTTCTACTTCTTACATGTTGAACACAAATACCTGTACTTTCTACTTCTTACATGTTGAACTCAAATACCTGTACTTTCTACTTCTCTCATTTTCCAAACAGGCTGGTTCCTTTAGTCTGAATGTGTGTTTGGTGGCGTGATCATTATTATTTAGAGTCATTGCGTGCCTATTGATTTGAACACGATCCGTGTATCCATCATTTCCTGGTCTTCTCTAGAGAAGAGGGACCAATGGAAACGTTGTCATGTTGCCGTTGGTCACCATGGAAACATTCATTAGCTAACAATGACATTATTGTTCTATTAATATAAAGGGAGGTCAGGTACTCTTTAAAACAGCTGCTAGTTATGGGTACTTTTTACTGAAGTACATTTCAAAGCCTCTTTACTTTGACTTGAGTAAAGAAGTTTAGTCAGTACTTCTACTTTTACCACGAGTATCTGTACTTCTACTTGAGTACAGGATGTGTGTACTTGGCCATCTTTGTCAGACACACAGGAATATTAGTTATTAATAAATAAGATATTAGTTGTACCCCGGAGCCAGGAGGTTGAGGAGCAAAGGGAGGGAAGAAAGAGAACATGTTGTTGGGCGGTGTCTGAGTTTCGTCGTTCTGCTTCTCTTCTGATTCCTTCTCCACTTTACGCTGATGATTATTACTGACTTTCTCTTTCAGCTGCAGACACACAACAACAACATCAATTAATACAACCAGCTTCCACCGGTGGCAACAAAACACCTGCAGGTCTGAAAGGTGGAATCTTATTTGCTGTATTTAATTATACATGTTGTTAAAGGTCCCATGTCATGCTTTTCTGGTTATGACCCGTCCCCTTGTGTGTTATAAAGGTTTTTCTGCATGTAAACGGTCTGCAGAGTCACAAACCATCAATACACCCTGTAGCGAGTAAAACTCTAACACAGAAAGCGTAATTAGACAGTATGAAGGTGACTTCTGATTGTGTTCTGGTTTTATGTTTCAGTATTTTTAAGCAACTGTGACTGAAAGAATATTGCTTTTTTATGGTTATTTCATTTGTTTTGTTTTTTAAGTCTAAGCAGGTAAAATAAGATTTTCTTCTCCGTACTCCTTTCCACCATTCGCTATAATAAATAAAACAGTATAAGGGTACATGTTTTGTAAATTGTACATGTTTTTGTTTTAAAAACAACTGCCATGTGTGGAATAAACAAATAAATGATCATTTTGTCCAGCATATGTCTCTGGCTGACGTGGCTGAAACCCTTTTTTAATGAATGCAACACCAACAGTTGACCAGCAGGTGGGACTAACATTAAAAAGGCCCGTACACTCAGAACCAGCTCATTTTCTTGTTTAGTTACTCACCCAGGAGAAGTTCTGCTGCTGCTGCTGCTCCTCCTCTCTCCCCCCTGCCCTCCTCTCTCTCCCTGCTCTCGCCCCCTGGTTCTCCTCTCTCCCTGCTCTCGCCCCCTGGTTCTCCTCTCTCCCTGCTCTCGCCCCCTGGTTCTCCTCTCTCCCTGCTCTCTCCCCCTGGTTCTCCTCTCTCCTCCTCCTCTTCCAGTCCACATTGGTTTTGCTGCCGCTGGTGGTTGCACTCGGCTTCCAGTTGCTGCCCTGCAGGACCAAACAAAACACATGGGTTTAAATCTTAAAGTGAATCTATAATGCTATATTGGAAATATATATATTGTAGGGCCATACCTATACAAAACATGTCTGAAGTTTTTTGCTTCAAATCCCAAACAGTTCCCACTTTGTAGCCATGCCTCATACTGCTCATACCCCTCTTTTGCAGCCCTGTTAGGAAACGCGGATTTTGGGTCCTTAGCTTGAAAAAAATAAAAAAGGGGAGGCGGAGCTAATGCCTGATCAGAATTCTACCGGAGATAAAGTTAAATTCTGCTGTGATAAAACGCCATCCTGTTCTAAACCACATCAAGGATTATTTCTGAAACAGTATGGAGCTCAAAGTCTTTCTCTCTTGCGGGTTTATCACAAGGTGAGTTCCTTTTTTTATTTCCTGCTTTTTAAAAAACACATGTGCTCTCCGGTACAGGTTAGCTCTGAGTGTTAGTGAGGCTTGCTAATGTAAACAAAGACGAGATTACGTCCAAAACACGTCAGGCATTGTTTCTGATGGCAACTCTCTGTGGGTCCACCATCCAAAGTTTGAATGATATCAAGATGGGGTATGAGAGGAGTTCTATCCAAATGGTAGTTTTAAATCAAATCAATAACAGAGCTCGGGGAGGGGGTAATATTTGAAGAAAAAACTATTTCCACGATAAAAACCAAGTAAAAGAATTAGATAGTTTCTTAGAGATTTAAAAGGTTGGATTTAACTCACAGATTTTGTGCATTTTAAGTCACAATTCATGATGACGTTGATCTAACCATGCATAGTGAAGCAATTATGTTACTTCACAACAAAAACAACAAATAATACAGGTCTTTATCCTGGACATACACTTTGCAGTTTCTACTGAAAATATTACCCAACCTTGACTGTTAACTTGTCCTGTTACATTATCGTAGCGTCACGTAAAACATTATAAAAGAACTTCTATAGAAGTCAATAATAAAAAAATAAAAAATTCAGTCTTCAATTATTTAAAATCAGCAACCATTGAAGTCGACATCGTTATGTTTCTGAAAATATGACTGAACTATTTGTGTCACGACGGAGAAAGTGGACTGATTTCGTAAAACCTCATAGGCCAGATTTTATTTTTACGAAGGTATGATTTTACTGTGAAGTCCTGATCACTCTCTAATGTTCGTATTCTTCGTACTATTTACTGTTTTATCTTTGAGTAAAAAAAGAAAAGAGGCATTTCGGACAGACAAACTTAAGATGTACAATTACTATGTCTTGAAAAACACTAATTGTTTGCTGCCAAATGTCAATAAAAAATATATTACAAAAAATAAAATATGTTTGAAACTGTTGACACACAGATGTTCACCTTCGCTGCGGCGCTCATGCTGTTGCCGTGCAGCGCGCCGAGGCTCAGCAAGGCGCTCACTTCCTGTTCCTCCTCGTTCTCATAGCCGTCGAAGCGAACGCAGCAGCGCTCACCTTTGACCCAAAGGACCACAGCCGGGTAGACCATACTGTCCTCCGAGTAAACGGCCCGACATCGAGAGCCAGGTTTCCAGTCCTGTAAAGAGACGGCAACACGGTGTATACAGATTAAACTATTTTTTATATTACGGCTCAAATGTGTTTAGATAGACATTATTAATCCCAAATTGTGAAAGTAAAGTGGAAACTCAGATATTGCACGTGTCTTAAAATCTATACTGCCATACAACCTATAAAAAGGTATCTTAACATGTAATATGAATTAATACAAGACTGTAAAATATTCAGTTATTATTAAATGGGTTTGTTAAAAGGTCAAGTACCAAACAAACAAACTCTTAAGGCCACCATGAGCCGACTATATTTTTTTCAATTAAGGCTCAAATGTGTCTTTGTTGCCGAGGAAATGCTGCTGTCAGTTTGTCAGAAAATATTAAACTATGTAAAATAACCTTAAATAGAACAGAAAGAAAATCCCTAATATTTCCCAGGCTTGATTGGAAAATAAAAAATGCTAGCTTTCATACGCACCAGAGCTTTCGACTCGATCCAATGGTCTTCTTCATCCAATGGAGGTTTCTGGCGTCATAATTAAGATAAGTTTGAGTTGCAGCAGCATGAAAAGACATGGCATTGTACAATACAAATCTAAAGAAATAAACATTTCAAAATGTAAACATCTCAATATAAATCAAATAGCATTAAAAAAAAGTAGAAAATATACATGTGGACATTACAAATGTACAGTAACAAATTGTGAGAAGTTCAGTAACAGTGATTTTAAGGGTGAAAACATCTTGAACTGTACGTGAAAAGTTATAAACATTATCCATGTTACCAGGCAATTTTCTATCGGTGTCTGAGGAGCATCGTCGGGCGCTTGGAGCTCGCTCAGTGCCAAGTCCTTATAGTTGCCGTAGTCGTTGAAGCGGACTCTGCAGCGTTCTCCGTACAGAGAAACCACGATCGCCGGGTACACCGTCCTGTCCTCCGACCACACTGCCCGACACGCAGCGCCAAGCGCCCACTGACACACAAAGAGCTCTTTAGTTATCGATCATCAGTTCATTTCTCAGGGTGCTACCTAGTTATACTAGATGGTAAGAAAATATCGGAGTCTAACCAATCATACCAGGGCTTTTTCTAGGAGAATATAGTATGAGGGCAATACTGGGGCGCTGAGCTTGTATATAAGATATATAAATTCTCACGAGAACATGGCGCCCGTATACAAGATGGAGCTGCAGATGTAAACAATAATGGAGCTCCGTAAAAACAAAGCTGTCTCTGTGGTCTGATCGTCTATTTCACACGATTTTCATATTTTGTGAGTAATTATACCGCATTTGACGAACAGAAATATAGTTTTGGTTGGCATCACTTTAACATTTTACAGAGAAAATCAGCATTTTGGTGCACGTTGAAACGAAGAGGGCGCAGCGCCCCTGGGGGGTATACTACGAAGCTGGTTCAACCTAACCTGGATATGTTTGAGTTAGCCGGTTGGCCGCGGGTTATCAAGTGGATCGCTCAAGCCAGCCGTGTCCTATCTAGTTAGGTGCGCGTTCACATGAAAGGGGTGGTATTTGGAGCATTCGACCAATCACAAACATGGAGAAGCGTACTGACAGTGCAGCGTCATACTTCCTGAATGAAAAGTCAACTATAATATTAGACAAATATGAAGACGTTAAACTTTAAACATCCATGACTTAAACACTTTATCCAGGATCAAAGCCACATAGCTGCACCTACAAGGTGAATACAGCTGGTAACAGAAAAAGTGTTTGAATGCGTACATTAACAGGTTCATGATATCACTGCCCCGTCTAAGACACGATCTGACTTTAATTACATTTGACTCGAGTGTTTCGTCAACTTAATGTGTTGCTTAAAATAATACTTCTGCATACAGTATGTGACACTGTGAGTGTTGCACGGCCAGATACGGAAATATATGATACATGATGATGTGATATGCCGCGGACTGTACTTAATGTTACTTTGATCCGGTTACTTATGTTGTGGCAGGTATTTAAGTAAGCTTTCTTAACGCTAACGTTATAATAGTCAGATTGCTCTGAAGATTGGAGGTGATATTCTATTAATGTTCACGTTCACACAGTCCGTGATTTTTGCCGGCCGTCTTTCCTGCAACGGCAGCTTTTCTGTATTTCCTTTCTCCTGTAATATGTCTTGATCGCTTTAAACTCTGCACACTGAGCTCTGATTGGTCAGCAGGCAGTGCTTTCACTGAGTTGAGCTCTTAGCCTGCAACCTAACCTGCTCCCAACCAGGTTAGCCGCACAGCCTAAGTTACCATGGAGATCTAGCCGCTAAAAAGAGAACCAGCTTCGTAGGACCGGAAACCCAGAGTTTTCCCTGAAGTTAGCCGGCTAAGAGAACATCCTGCTTCGTAGTATACCCCCCTGTAGTGGAGAGTTAAGGATAACTCAAGTGTTGGCACTAGTTTTGTGTCTATCACTAGGTTCACCCCGGGGTGTCGGCCAGAACACCCCTTAAGGCCAAAGATCCAGAATAGAGGAGCTGAGATAATGCTCGACTTCTTTACTGATTTAGGCCAACATAGATATGCGTGTGGTTTCTCCTTCATTTACGCAAACAATACGAAACACTTAAGACGGCACTGCACAACTTTCCTGCAACTTCTGAAGCACATTAACCTCTGATGTATGACGTCACCCAAAACACGTGGCTTAGCCCCTCCCCACTATGAAAACATAACTAAATGGGTATCAACTCTGTATGATAACTGAAAATATATAACAATAACTTATAACTTTGGGGACTTTTCTACAGCCCCTGTTACCCAGTTTAGACAAAACCCTGCATACCAAATATATTTAGGTGATACCCATAAAAAAAAAAGGGTTACATTAATAACATTTCCAAAGTTCCGTAATAAAAAATAATCTTACAATATTCTATACTAAGAAAAATTTGACTACAGGTCAGTTCATTTTATTTATATAACAAATTGTTCTTTAAACCAGTCATTACCTTTGTCTCGGTGCTGGAGGGTTCGGCTGCAGGCGGATCGACCGTTGGCTGTCCCTCTGGAGGACTTTCCTTCTCTTCGTCCTGCTGTCCGTCTGGAGGACTTTCCTTCTCTTCGTCCTGCTGTCCGTCTGGAGGACTTTCCTTCTCTTCGTCCTGCTGTCTGTCTTCTTCATCATCATCCGGTTTCTCTCTGTTCTCCGTCTCCTCTGAGGCTGCAGATGCTGCCGGTTTAACATCCTGGTCACAAAGATCACAGAAAGTTTCAGCAAGTCATTCATTAATCTCTTATATTTCCAGCAACATTTCATAAACTGATTTGTTAACAGGGTTGTTTTCGACAATTCGAAATATTTAATGACCAACATTTTGAAAGGAGAGTGGGTGGTGGACTGTTTAACTAGATTCTCAAATACTTCATGTACTTATTTCCTTCAAGTATTGGTGTTTATTTTAGGTATTAAAATGGCTAGAGTAATGGATTTTGGTTAACTTTTCTATACAACACAGCTTTATGTGTAAAGCATTTTTTCCCGCTATTCTGGGACTAATAAAGGATTTCTGATTTGTAAGCTTCAGACCAAAGTGCTGTACAGAGAAATAAATAAATACATAAATACAAAAACCAAACAGCTCAGCTCACAAACCATAAATTAAGTAAAAATACAAATAAAAAGGAGTAAAACTAAAATAAAATAATACTATCTCTGTTGTAGGTTGACCATTGAAGCTACAAAAGTTTCCCCTCACCATTTCTGATCTATTTTATTAAATGTAAAACTTTAAACGAACCTGTGAAATTTCGAAATTGTTTTCAAAAGCTTCTACGAGAGACGTTTCCTCTTTAATGGCCGCCATGACGCCATCCTGCAAAAAGAAAGGTTTTAAAGAGTGAGCTAGTGACGTCACCTGTAGCTAGGTAAAGTATATATATTTTTTAAATAGCCGAACTGCCCGTTTAATGACCAGTCAGCAGAATAGAGTGGTGCAGTGACGTGTCCTAAAACCCGGAAGTAAGTTAGCATTTTACCAATTCCGGTTCTCTCGACAAAAAAGCAATGGGATTCCTCCATAGGGTTTTGGAAAATATCTGGAAATAAGTTCTGTGGTCGAGACGCATTTAAGAGACGGATCACGTTTAGTTCTACGACATTAAATCCATCAGCAGTGACCCCACTGGTGATTTCTGATGAGTTTACATGTCTGAAAAACAATGGTTGTTACCAAGTGGCTGAATAGTAGGGATGGGAACGATTAATCGAATATTCGAAATTATTCAGGTATTCGAATATGAGTTATGAATATATATCATATATATTTTAGCTAAATGCGTTAGGTCTAAAAGGTGTGTGTTGCTCCGCTCACCGGTCCCTCACAGCAGGCAGAGCTGCAGGTGCTGATCTCTCTCTCGCGTCCGGTTATACTTCACTCGCGTTTATGTCCAAATCCATCAGATCTAGCTAGTTCTAGCTAATGATATGGCCCTCACTACACGCAGATCACGCAGACTCAAACCTCATCTTATGCCCAAATTCCAGCTGAGAGGGTCTTCTCTACAGCTGGCCTGATTGTGAATCGGCTCCGCACCCGCCTCTCCCCTGAGTAGACATTTTCATTTTCTTTCAGAAGAATGAGTATTGAATAGCTGCATTCTGTGCATAGTCCCTGTTACAGGTTGTTGATCTCTGTTGTAATAGGGTTACGTTACCCTAACCGGTTATGTTGCTCGTGTATGATCCCTCTTTAATTTAAAAACCAAGTTATGTTTTAAGCATGAAAGCTGTAGGCCTATAGCTGTCAACTGTTCAAACTGTGATCACCAGTGCAATACATTTGACAAATTCGACTTGGTTTCTATACTTATTTGATCATGTATTTTTTTTATAGGATATGTACATTTCGGTTAACCGTTTTTTTGGGGGTCGAATATACATTCAAATTCCCATCCCTACTGAATAGGACTACAGAAGTTATCGAGGCCGTTGTACGTCATTACGCCGAACACGTAAACACTCCCGCTAAAATTTGTTTTTTCCCCGTGTTCTGCTTTAAAGCAAGTAGGCTACCTGCCTCCTGCAAACTGTTAAAACAAACGCTTCAACTTGTACCATTTTGAATCTGTATGTTTGAATATGGATCTTAAATTGGCGTGACGTTGAAGTCGTGCGACCATGCTGTAGTTCGATTAGCATAACGTTAGCATTTAGCTTCTGGCGATTAGATTTACGATTAGAAAATTATAAAAGAAGGGTAGACATGTGGAGATTATCCGACTGAACAAAACGTGATCCGTCTCATAAATTTGTGTCAACCACAGACCTTATTTCCAGCTATTTTCCAAAATCCTATGGAGAAATTGCATTGCGTTTTTGTCGAGGGAACCGGAGCTTACTTCAGGGTTTTAGGACGCGTCACTGCACCACCCTTGCATTTCTCACAACACATTAAATATATGCCTCTTTTCCTGCACTATAGTTAAGAAATGTTGGGATGCTCTCCAGTATTTGGTTAATTTACAATGAGCAAAACCGGTCATAAAAAAAATTAAAAAATGTTGCTCCCATTAAAAGGTCTCTAGTATTAATTGAATTATCTTAAGGACATGAAACCATACAAAAAAAACAATATTACATGTTTAACAATATCTTCACACCCTAATTTTTAAGTGACCACCAATTTCCAAAATGTTTGAAATTAGCCTAACGGCTGTTCAATTAGCCGTTAACTACTGTAGCTATTTAGCTAACTAGCTACTTCGTCACCGTGATCTTTCGTTTTTTTTTTAAGTCATTGAAGACAACATTATATGAATAAAGACGTACCGTTTCCATGGGTCGGCTGAGAACGGGGATTTCTGCCGGTTCAGCCATTGCTCTCATCACTTGACCGATAAATAATTTCATACAGGTATCATTTTTAACCCCGACACACACACCTGCGTCAAATTAACCAGATTGGAGGAGACGGCTTCCGGTCATACCTTTGAAGATAAGAGTCGAGGAGACGGCTTCCGGTCATACCTTTCAAAATAAGGGTCGATTTGTGGAAAATGTACCCCTTGGATCTTAGAGCAACAAACTACATTATAATTTGTGGGGGGGTTGGTCATGGACACCACGGCAGGGCAGGAGGTGAACTGAGACCTCTCCAAGTACCAGTTTGCACTCCATATTTAGGTCTGGTCGGGGACTTGAACCGGAGACCACACAGCTCACAGTCCAAGCCCCATACTGACTGAGCCACTGCCGGAGTAAATTCACAAGTTACTCTGCAGTATACAAAGTCAAGTAAACCTTTACAGGCTTTTAAAAACACAATAATGCATCAATAACTATAATCCAAACGTGTCATATATATTTTTATGAAATGGGCAAATTTGTATTATGAGTACTTTTACTTTTAGTAGTACTGTACTAATTATTTGTATAGCACCTTTCATTCAATCATTGCAGTCCAAAGTGCTTCACAGTAGACAATTGACATCTCTTAAAATAGTCAGAGAAAACTGATATCACACAGAATACAGTTACCAGCAAAAGTCATTCAAAATAAACATAAAAAGACCATAGAATAGACATAGAACAAAAAGAAAGTACGTATAGCTGACAATACTTTTGTACTTTTACTTGAGTAACATTTTGAATGCAGGATTCTAACTTTTAATAGAGTATTCCTACACTTAAGTACAAGTTCTGAGTATTTTTCTCCGACCTCTGCCAATGTAAGTCAATGGAGAAAATGTATTTTTGGGCCAAAATGACGTCACTGGAGTTGTAGTAGCACCGTTTGGCCACTGGGGCAATTTCCCCAAAACACGGCTTCAACGGCCGGCTTGGTTTGGTTTGACAGCGTCGCGGTGCATTCTGGGATACATGGCGCTCATGTTTACAAGATGGTAGTGGAGGATTTTTCGATCTGATTTACAAACAGAAAGTATTAACGCTTGATTCCTGACGTATTGACTCTTAAATCCTCCTTTAGTCTCGGTTTCCATCGAAAAGTGGACTCAGTTTTAAGAAAGAAACGCAGCAGGCTCTCTTTGCTCTCAATGTGTTTTAAATAGCAGAGGAGATTATTTTTGCACAGTCACTGACAGACACACGGACCAACAGACACACAGACAGGACTATACCTTTGATAAATACACAGGTAAGTGCATTCATCTGGTTTTAATGTGCTTTAGTGTAGTGTTCACCTCCCTAGTTTGTTTATGTATTTGATAATAAGCTAGCTAGAGGCTAATCTGAGCATTAAACACAGAGCTGAGTGACAGCTAGCTTCAGTCAGCTGTCAGATTTGTGCAAGATCATAGTTGGTGTTGAAATGTGGCTAAAAAAAACTATGGGAGCACATTTCTGTCATTGGGATGGAAGTAAACATCCTGTTGGTCCAAACAAAATACAAAATAAAGTGACCTAGTATGTCAACATATTCAGAATCTCAAAAATAATGACATATCTAAATATTGACAACATAATGACCTCATATCTCCAAATGATGACCTAAAATCTCAAAAATAATGGCTTAGTTTCTCAAAAGAATGACAACATAATGACCTAAAATCTCAAAATAATGGCTTAGTTTCTCAAAAATAATAAAAACAAATATCAGCAACAACTTCGTTATTCAAAATAAACATTTATATTTTAAAATAATGAGTTAATATTGCAAAATTATCGTAAAATAATAATGACATGTGTAAAAAAAATGACAAAAAAATGACTTGTTATGTCACAATAATCACAGATTTAAAAAGATGATTCAATATCTGAAAATGTATAAAAATGTTTCTGGAAAATGTGGGAATCTTGATGAATTATTTAGACATTTTAATGCTATTAATTATTTTCAGATACCAGCTCATTATTAATAGTAATTAATAATTCCTTATAGCGCTTTTTCCATGACCCAAAGCGCTTTACAGATACATATTTATACTGTTCATGCTCACTGCTTGGAGCACTTCGGGATTTGAAATCAAATATGAAGTGCTTCATAAATGAAACCCATTATTATTATTATACATGTAACGGTCATGTAAAGTGGACAATACCCACAGGAGCAAATTCAGGTGAAGTGTCTTGCCCAAGGACACAACAGCAACGGCAGGTTTCGCCCCCTTGAGCTGATGATCAATGCACAGCCTACTGCGACCACACCGCCCATCTTCACACCTCAAAGTCATCGAGGCGTACAACATTAATTATTAATTAATTAATTAAGTACACATTAATATCATACATGTACTGTGGACAATACCCACAGGAGCAAATTCGGGTGAAGTGTATTTCCCAAGGACATAACGGCCCGACGCAGTGGCGGCGGAATCGGGTTTCGAACTGGAGTTCCCCAACGCCCCCTTGATCTGATGATCAAACGCACAGCCCACTGCGCCACTCAGCCCCATTATTGCGAGAATGTGTTCATTTATGATGTCTCACAATATCTTTTTCATTTGTACGTTATTGTTTCTTCCACAGGACTGTCTATTGGGTCTGCAGGAGTGTCCCTGAATCCAGCCGAATGTGAGTCTCCTTATTTAGCTCAACTAGTTGAACAAATAAACCTGCAGTAATTTAAACATGTATGTACTTCATTTCCTTCCCATTTCTGTCCTTGAATCCTCTGTTTGACTTCCTGTTTCCTGACCCCTTTACAGGAACAGAGCGACTGCAAAGCATCTAATCGAGCGCTACTTTCGGCAGTTAACCGAGGGCTGTGGAAATGGCGACTGCACGAACGAGATTTGTGCATCGTGTCCCGACTTCAGATCACTGGATAGCAACACGGCGGCCGCCAAAGCGCTGGATCTGTTCAAGGTTAACGCCAAACTCTGTAATCCCAACCCCTCCAAGAAAGAGCAAGACTCTGATCTGGTCAATAAGATGACGGACGTTGGAAACGCCAAAGAAAACTTCTCAGGTAACTCACAGCTGACTTTGTCACTATATCAGATACACGGTTACTGTGTCCAAAACAATTCACATGAATTACACTTAGGTAGTAGTTATACTGGACATAGCAGTAGTGGTAGTCAAATAATGTCCAAGTATCTCAAAATAATGACAAACGATCTCAAATAATGACTTAGTATTTCAAAATAATGACTCAGTATGTAAGACAACAAGAAGAATCAGTCACACTCAAAATAGTAGTAGTTGTAATCAATAATTTTGGCCCTTTTTTGAGATTTTTTCCAAAATAATTCGCATACAAAATTGATAAATAGCAATCCGGCAATCCTTTAAAAAAAAGTTCTGCTCTAATTTTAAACAACTTCTGAACACACTTGGGAAACAAATTCATTTCGGGTCTTACATACTTTATGTGAGTTTTATATCAAAAAATGTCAAAGCATTGAAATGAATAAAAAGAGCTTGATTTGTGGTTATAATCCAATCAATTAACGATTCGTAGAGCCCTCATCTGTAGCGTGAAAAATTGATCCGTCTATTTTTTCGATATGTTTTCCCCAGCACGCTTAAATGTATTTTTTGCTGCATCAATTACACAATATTGTTGTTATGTTCAGTATTAAAGGTGGGGTAGGTAATTCAGTTCAGAAACACTTGTTGTTATATTCCATGGAATGCTCTTAACATCCCGATAGCAATGAATACATTAAATGCTTTGACAATAAATACATAAAAACTTTCATCTGTGGAGGCCGTAGTGCTGTAAAAAGTAGAGATGTCCCGATCCGATCACGTGATCGGGGATCGGAGCCGATCACGTGATTTTCAAAAGATCGGAATCGGGAGAAAAAAATTGGGGATCGGGATTTTTTTTTTTTTTTTTTAAATACTTTTTTTTTTTTTTTTATTCAATGTTACAAAACAAAAATGACCATGTTCAAGTCTTAAAGTCATCCTGAGGCCTTAGTTTTGGTTTCAAATTACAGAACATCATGTATGTGTTGCTTCTTTGGGGCTTGTTTTCAGAGACCTGGTTGCTTATTTCTCTCAAATCTGGCAACAGAGTGGGCGCAGTGTCTAATTGTAGCAGTAAGCTAACGAGTACTGACAAGCTTTATTTTGTTTTGATCCAATGCTGCACAACTGAACTGATCCAATGCTGCTGTGAAACAAAGAAGCTGTATCCATGTTTGATAGAATATCCAATTTAAATAAAAAAATAACCTTAAGGGACAACTTGAATGCTTTTTTTCTTTTTTTCCTCTTAATGCATTGCATAAAGATCGGATCGAGAAAAATCGGTATCGGCAAATTGTCAAAATCAAATGATCGGAATCGGATCGGGAGCAAAAAAAGGTGATCGGGACATCCCTAGTAAAAAGCACGACCAATCATCTGAGCCGGCCCGGCTAAAGTAACTGGATGGCCTACCTGCCTGTCAGCCTTCCATCTGTGAACACACTTATCTCGTGCCCTCATTGGTCATGTGCGCGTTCGTGTGTGTTGGAGGAGGGGCTCTGTAAGGAAGTGGCAGATTTTTTTCCGGTTGTGTATTTTCAAATTCTAGCGCACTCGAGCTGGTTCCTCCATTCTTACCTAGCCTACCTTTAACTAGATATCAAAATGTGTCTTTTTAAATATGACATTGTATTGTGTATATGGGTTGATCTGTATCCAACACACGGAGCACACTGTACTTATGTAATGCATTTTGACTGTTTTGTCCAGATGTAAATCACCTCACAGAGAGCACAGTGTGTACCATCCTGAGTTTCTGCGAGGAGGGAGGGGATTACTCCACTCTGATCCACGTCCTCGGCAGGATTTTCTCCAACGCAGAAGCCTTGATAAAGAGTTTCAGGAGCGACGAACCCAACATTTCTAAAGCCCTGGACTCTGTTGAAGCTACAGATAATGACAACCCTGAGAAGAAGACGCCAACATCAGAGGAGGCGGGGGCTTCTTCTTCTGCAGCAGCTTTTCCAGATGAGGATGTTTCTGATCCGTCTTTGGAGGTTCTAGTGGACATCAGCGCCTTGAGGAGGGTCTACGACAAACTTTTGAGCCTGGACCGGGTAGATGCGGCTCTCGTGAACGCCCTCATTTACCTCACTCCCAATTTAGAGCTGGACCTGGAGTACCTCGATGTGTACGGCACAAACCCAGAGTACCTGAACATCTTCGTCGTGGTGCTGGAGAACACGAACCTGCACAGCCCCGAGTATCTGGAAGTGGCGTTGCCGCAGTTCTGCAAAGCCATGTGCAAACTCCCGGTAGCAGCGCTCGCCAGGCTTGTGAAACTCTGGGCTTCTTACGGTTTGACGCACATCCGCCGCATGATGGAGACCTTCCAGCAGCTCATCACCTTCACCGTCGTAAGCAACGATTACGACGGGGAGAATCTGGTGAATGACGACGAGTCGGTGGTGGCCGGGACGCAGTGTTTGAAGTTGGCTTATTACGCGAGCATCCTGGCGGGAGATGTGGACGTGGAGCACAACGAGGAGGACATTGAAGACCCAGAGTCCGATGAACTCACCCTGCATGAGTTGCTAGGCGAGGAGCGGCTCTATAAGAAGGGTCCGCGGGTCGACCCTCTGCAGAAAGAGCTCGGGGTCCGATCCGTAGACTGCATCAAACCCCTCATCCCCCACGAGGAGTTCGTCAACGAGTCCCTGAACGACGTGGTGGAGATGGACAAAGATTTCACGTTCTTTAAGGTCAACGCCGAAACAAAGTTCTCCTTCCAGAGCTGCCCCTTCATCCTGAACGTCATCACCAAGAACCAGGGGCTGTACTACGACAACAGGATCCGGATGTACAGCGAGCGGCGCCTCACGGCTCTCTACAGCATGGTGCAGGGCCAGCAGCCCAACCCCTACCTGAAGCTCAAAGTGAGACGAGATCACATCATCGACGACGCCCTCGTCAGAGTGAGTCCAAACGCAGTGTGTTACTGATTTCATCCTGATCACATTTGGGACAGTTTGAGCTTACAATATTAGAAATCGCTTTTGATATGGAAGCCGATTTCCAAGAATGAATGGTTTAAATTGTACGAAGAATGTTTTAATGGACTGCATTCAAACAATGCTTTTCCAGTGCGACCCCTCAAAGCAATTTACGTATAAAAGTCAGCATTTACCCGTTCACACACTTTCATACAGAGACTGCCATTCAAGGTGCCACACACACACACACACACACACACACACACACACACACACACACACACACACACACACACACACACACACACACACACACACACACAGTTGGCCTTGCGTTTGGGAGTCATTTGGGGTTAAGTATCTTAACCAAGGTCACATCGACATTTACTGCCAACCATGTCTTGCTCTGGAAAGACTGTAGTTTAAATATATGTTTGAAATGTGTTTAAAATATATGTCAAGCTGAAGACAACTACAGTCTTTCCAGAGCAAGACATGGTGGGTAGTAAATGCCGATGAGGTTAAGACACTTAACCCCATATTGCTCCCAAACGCATTCTTTTTTTGAATCAGGTTTTTTATTAACCGGCTTGGTGCCAAAACAGCTGCCTTAGACTTTCGGATCAGAATTATTATTACGCCGTTAAAAGTTAAAGCCCTATTACGGTTGCCTGTGGGGAGAAACTGAGTGTTCGTTTTTTTTCTATCACTGAATTAAACTCTTGTGCTTCAGCTGGAGATGATCTCCATGGAGAACCCGTCCGACCTGAAGAAGCAGCTGTTTGTGGAGTTTGAGGGAGAGCAGGGTGTGGACGAGGGCGGCGTCTCCAAGGAGTTCTTTCAGCTGGTGCTGGAGGAGATCTTCAATCCAGATATAGGTCAGACATTTAATCCGTTTTTAAACATTTTCTTCCCATGTCTACCTGTTTTTTTAAATAGTTTTCTTGAGAAAAGTCTTTCCGTGAGATTAGGGCTGCACGATTTAGGGAAATAATCTAATTGAGATTTTTCTGACAGATATTGCGATTCGATTTGCGATATTTGTTTTTAAGCGACCCAACGGAAGTCTATTGTCAAATGCGGCCATATCTCCGGCTAGGAAGGTCGTATCAACGTGCTCCCGTCTCTAGCACCCCCGCAGCCCGAGCTACGAGTGAAAGAACTAAACTTACATGAAACTTCCGTTGGGTTGCTTTAAAGTTAAGCTTCAGTTTCAGATTCACCCTGTAATAGATGGATAACATGTGATGGAGCATTACTAACCTGACTCAGATGGTTTCACCAAACCATCTAGGAAAGCTCCGTTGGAAGCCATTTGGAAAAGTATTTCAAAAATACTTGGCAGGTGATTGGATCAATCTGTCTATCACCTTCTATCATGGGCCACTTCTGATTGGTTAACAATGGCTGGTACATGTGGAGCACAGCACTTCTGATTGGTGTGGATGACTGACACACAAGAAGAACAAAAAAATATCGCATCATTTAAAATCTCGATTTGGATTTAAAATCGATTAATCGTCCAGCCCTACGTGAGATTCATTACGTCTTCCTAAAATACAGAAATGTTTGTACCTGTTATCTTATTATCTTTAATCCATTTGAAAACATTTTACAATAAGTGGGTTCAAAGTCTAAGTGTCATCTTCAAACCAATTCAATTGACATCTGTAGAGTTAACCTTCCTGTTGTTCCGGTAACATTTGAAATGTTTTTATGTTGGGAGGAAGGTTTGTTTTATGTTGGTTTCAGAAAAATAACATGTTTGCCTGTAAACTACGTTTTTCAACGAAAAAATAATCATGATCTCCTTCATTCGATTTTGGATTTTATTGAAATTTAGAGCGTTTGTGGTCATTTCTTTTTCTCAGAAATGAGGTTTGATTTTGTGCATGAGGTCTACTGACCATACATTTCAAAAAGAAGAGCAGCACTTGTGGTAATAAGTAGGAATACAGTTGCCTTAATTGGTGTGACACAAATTTGGGTGACCATTTATACCCACTTCATAAATAGTCAAACTGGGAGGAGAAAAGTCAATAGGAAGCAGCGTTTCCGCCAGGGGGGCGTCTTGCCGTCAAAATAATAATCAGAGAGAAGATCGAGAGTTTTTATCGCTTGAAATTACGAAAAGGAAAAAGGACATCCCTCTGTTGGAGGGGCAAAGGAGTCTGGTGGAATTATTTTTGCCGCCAGCAAAGTGTGTTCCTGTGACGGAAAGTGTACTGCCGGCGAGCCTTGACTGAGGGTGCTAGTGGAGCACCCGAGTGAACTGCGAGCGCCGGAGCCTCGCAGCGGCGCAACTGAGGCTCCGTGGTGAACTGTGTTAACATGAAGCGCCGTTTGGGAGCCGAAAGAGCCGACTCTTCTTAGTGAGCCGAGCCAAATGATCCAGCTCACTAAAAAGAGCCGGAATTCCCATCACTAATATGTAACGAGATAGTGGGTGTTTCTCAATGTCGAGTAAAGCTGCTCCAGAGCCACTATTTCAAGCATGCTAGGTCATCGAGTGCCGCCGAAGGACTGTTCCAATGTCCAGCATACTTGGAATTCTACCGAGCCCGGCGTACTTCGTGCCAGGAAGGATTCTTGCCTCGCTTCTGAAGCAAGTGACTCGGAAGACAAGCGTCCTTCAGATTGAGAAACACCCAGGCCGTTTCTCAATCGCGAGCTATGATCGCGAGTCACTTGCTTCAGAAGCGAGGCAAGAATCCTTCCTGGTATTCGGAAAACGAAGAGTGCAACAGGCTAGCAAGTGTGCAGGTGTGCGTCATATGAGAGGCCCCGCCTTACATTTTCCGCCACAGATTTGGGGAAATTGGTCTGTGCGCAAAGCATTGTGGGGATTTTAAGACCGCGGAGTCTACACATGTGCAGCCTGGAAATGACCCCCAAACCAAGGACGCGGCCTCGGTGGAATTCCAAGTAGGCTGGAGATTGGAACAGTCCTTCGGCGGCACTCGATGACGTAGCATGCTTGAAATATTGGCTTGGAAGCCAGTTTCCTCGAGATTGAGAAACGGCTCCAGAATCTATAAGGGACGGCTCAATTCAAGTCACGTGACACAACGTGACACAACGTGACACAACGTGACGTCACTCGCTCTCGGGGTGGACGCCCTCTCAGCCCTGGTCTGGCGGAAACACTGATAGGAAGAAAACACAAGGGTTAAAAACATGTTTCTTTACATATTGTCTTTTGTCTTAACATTCCCTTTGACTCTTCGAACAGGGATGTTCAGCTACGACGACGACACCAAGCTGTTTTGGTTCAACTCGTCCTCTCTGGAGAACGAGGCTCAGTACACGCTCGTTGGACTCGTTTTGGGACTCGCCATTTACAACAACTGCATCCTGGACGTGCACTTCCCCATGGTCGTCTACAGGAAGCTGATGGGCAAGAAGGGGATCTACCTGGACCTCTCCGACTCACATCCAGTACAGTAACTTCCTCCAGAGTCAATATGTACAGTGGAAGATCAGTTACCAATATATTTTAGAGACAGCTTTAATCACGGCACAGTGTTAGAATAGCAAATGGACAGTGCAGGTGAAGGGCAGAAATCAAATAAGTATGCAAACTGATTATTTAATGTTTAATGTTGTTTTTATAGGCAATCATTGAAGCTTTGTTAGTTCCAGGTTTAATATGTGCAATAAGTTCATTTCAATAAGTTCTGCAATAAACATTGAACCAGTCCGGCCCTCGGCTAGAACCCATTTTAAAATGTTGGCCCACTGTGTATTTGTGTTTGACCCCCCTGTATTAGACTATTCAAAAAAAGATTCAAATAAGTGGGGGGACGGCGATCCCCCGCGTCCAACGACCACTACACCACTGGTCTTTACTTTTCTATATTTTTGCACATTAAACAAATAACATGTAAAATGTTAATCAGCAGTCTTTAGAGATTCTAGTTGGCAGATTTTCTTACTTCCTGACCGAGCTATGCTGGCAGTTACCTCCCCTTTCCAGTCTTAATGCTAAGCTAACTCATTCACATCTTCTCACTTAACTCCTGTCATGAAGCATGTGAGCTTATTTTCCCAAACTCTCAAACGCCTTCCTCGAACAGCAGATGTTTCTCTTCCTGCAGGCGCTCTTCCAGAGTCTGAAGGAGCTGCAGGAGTACGGCGGGGACGTCGAGAAAGACATGATGCTCACCTTCCAGATATCACACATGGACCTGTTCGGAAGCCCCATTTTATACGACTTAAAGGAGGACGGAGAGGAGATCCCTGTCACTCAAGAAAACAGACAGGTGGAGTGTTTTGTGATGAATGTTCAGAAAAATGTTTCCTCTTTAATCTCAGATAATGTACACTTTTTATTCCTCACTATAGAGTGGTGCAGTGATGAGTCCTTATACCCGGAAGTGAGTCAGCATTTAACCACTTCCTGTTCGCTCGTCTCGGATTTTTGAACTAGTTTTTGGAAAATATCTGGAAATAAGGTCTGCGGTTGATCGTATACCTCCTGGGTTTTAGGAGGAAGTGAGGTAACCTGCCACCCAGGACAAGAGACGAGCATGAATACATCATTTCCCCACAAAAATATCATAAATATAATATTTTGAGAATTCATAACTTTGGAGGACAGCAGGCTATTACTAATATTTAAAAAAATTACATCTCACTAGAAGAAAAGCACAGATGGGATTTAACACTCAGAAAGCCACTGAGTGCGTTTGATTTCGGATTACAGCGACACACACAGGACGAGGCTATTTAAAAAAAAAATAGCACTGTCCTCCGGATTCCTGCTGGACGCCAGAGTCGCGAAGAGCCCACGCTAAATTAAATTAAATGTGTCTACTTTTACTACCAGTTGCTGCAAAAGTTGCCGATTTCTCATCCACGATTACGTCACTTTCGCCGCCTAAAACCCAGGAGGTATACGATCTAGCCAGGGCCGCCTTAATGCACGGGCTGACCTGGGCTGAAGCCCAGGGGCCTACGGAGATCGGGGGCCTATCATGAGCCAATTAAAAAAATAAAAATAAATCTTTTTTTTTTATTTCGGGTGTTTTTTTTTTTTTTTAAATAAACAAATTCTTGGCTTTCAGAATAGGAAACTTTCATTTCCAAAATCACACGATAAATACATTTTTGAATCTTGTAAAGGGAAGACGACAGCTCTCCCTCGCCACTCTGCTGTTCCACAGCGCCGCCCCCCTCCCTCCACTGAAATTATTATTGTAAGACGTAGAGTAATGATAGATAACACAGCAAGGTCCGTTACAGTTTGTTTTTATCTGATTTTAAAAAAACAAAGTCTTGGCTTTCAGAATATTAAACTTGTTTCGGCAAATTCAGATGATAAATACAACTTTGAAGCTTGTAACGGCATAATTACAAGCGGAGAACGGAGTAACGTAACGTCACAGCAGGCATAACAACAGTCGATGTTTCTCGTGAGGGTTTTCCCCGGGAAACTAACACAATACACACAAACGCAAATATACACAAACACCCACACGTCAGAATGAGAATATGTTTCACATGTGACTTATTCAAATTGCGAGTGATTGAGTGAAGAAAAAGTTTGAGTGGCGCTCGGAAAAGGAAATTGTTGAGGGAAAAGGAGTTTCGAGACAAGCAGCTGTTACAAAAAATGCCGACGCTTACAGGTTATTTTAAACCTGTAGGCCAGGATGAGGAAGAAGGACAGATGAGTTCTGTACCGAGCGGTAGCGGTGCCGGCCGCGGGGCCTCGGAGACAAGTAGGCCGTCTGGTTCTGATAGCGATGGAGTAGCGGGAGAGGAAAAACAGACAGGAGGGTCATTATCTGTTGGAGGCGATTGAGATGACGACGAGGACTTGCTACGTGGAGGGGAGCCAACGGCAACCGGACAAATACATGAGGGAGGCCCGATACGTCACTCATATGGAGGAGAGGACC
>NC_136912.1:92919945-92956111 GCF_949606895.1 Notothenia rossii
GGTTGAGAGGACTCTTTAAAGT
The DNA here is from genome assembly GCF_949606895.1 of Notothenia rossii. Taxonomy (NCBI): domain Eukaryota; kingdom Metazoa; phylum Chordata; class Actinopteri; order Perciformes; family Nototheniidae; genus Notothenia; species Notothenia rossii. The sequence goes on from NC_136912.1 coordinate 92,919,968, forward strand.
AGAGACACTACATACTGATATACACCTGAACATCAGCAGGAGAGGACTCTTTAAAGTAGAGACACTACATACTGATATACACCTGAACATCAGCAGGAGAGGACTCTTTAAAGTAGAGACACTACATACTGATATACACCTGAACATCAGCAGGAGAAGACTCTTTAAAGTAGAGACACTACATACTGATATACACCTGAACATCAGCAGGAGAGGACTCTTTAAAGTAGAGACACCACATACTGATATACACCTGAACATCAGCAGGAGAGGACTCTTTAAAGTGGAGACACTACATACTGATATACACCTGAACATCAGCTGGAGAGGACTCTTTAAAGTAGAGACACTACATACTGATATACACCTGAACATCAGCAGGAGAGGACTCTTTAAAGAAGAGACACTACATACTGATATACACCTGAACATCAGCAGGAGAGGACTCTTTAAAGTAGAGACAATACATACTGATATACACCTGAACATCAGCAGGAGAGGACTCTTTAAAGTAGAGACACTACATACTGATATACACCTGAACATCAGCAGGAGAGGACTCTTTAAAGTAGAGACACTACATACTGATATACACCTGAACATCAGCAGGAGAGGACTCTTTAAAGTAGAGACACTACATACTGATATACACCTGAACATCAGCAGGAGAGGACTCTTTAAAGTAGAGACACTATATACTGATATACACCTGAACATCAGCAGGAGAGGACTCTTTAAAGTAGAGACACTAAATACTAATATGAACCTGGAAATGAGCAGAGAATCATCATAATCACAAGAAAACATTGTTAAAGTTTGGTTGTAATGCGATGTCAATTAGGGAAAGCAGGATGCAAAGATCAGACCCATATGACCCCGTCAGCTCTCTGCAACGTGTGCTGTTAGAGAGAGGCTTCCCTGACAACATGTCACTGTGTGTGTGTGTGTGTGTGTGTGTGTGTCACCTGTTGCTCCACCACAAAGTGAACCTGCCTTCTGCCACAGCTACTTGGGAGAGTTTAGATTTAGCCGGACCGCCCGCAGAATGAGCTAATGTGAGTTTGTAGGTCTTGACTCACACTGACTTGTTAACGGTGGAGTTTCTCTGGAGAGTTTTCTTTCCTCTGTGCGATGCAAGGGTTTAAAGACGGAGGGTTTGTGTGTATGTACACAATGTAAAAGACCCCTGAGGTTATGGTGTTATTTGTGACATTGGGATATGTAAATACAAATGGTAAAGTGCTTTTTAAAAAATATCTTTGAATTCGTACGATTCCGTTTCATTTTTGTTTTTTTATTCCAGGCTTTTTTTTTTTTCCCCATTATACCTTTTGGTTCAGTTTTATAGATATGTTTTGGATTTTCTTTAAAGTGGACCTATCATGCTACATTTGAATAATATAGTGTAGGACCATACCTATATAAGGCATATTTATACTTTTTATTTTTCAAAATACCAAACAGATCATGCATTTTAGCCATTCCTCATTTCCCTCAATGTAACACTGTCTTTGCATCATGGGCTGATTCTGTGAGAACAGCACCATCTACAGGCCTGGCATATGTACTACAGCGTCTCCAGCACTTTCCAACGGCAATGTCCGTGGCTGTCTCCTCCTGATTGGTGGAGTTGGCCCAATAGCCGTAGCGCCACTTCTGTGACGTCATAGAAGTGTTCAAATCTGGATCAGTCTGTATCAGATCCGTTGCAGCCCCTTTTTTAGAGATTTGGGTATGGAGGAAAATAGAGAGGGTTGTGTTTTCTGACTCTTGGTGAGTTCCCTGGAACACCGGGGACACATATTCATCTATAAAAGACGTACAAAAGTGCATTTTGCATGATAGGTCACCTTTAATATTTGATAGCTTTCTTTAAATATATTTGTAGTCTGGAACAAGCCTGGAGGAATCACGAGCATTTTAGAAGTCATGTATTGTGTTGGATATCCTCAGGCTAAATATGAACAAGGCAATTTTACAAAAATGTGTCCTCAGACGACTTCCCACAGAGCCCCACCAACACAGAGAGAGAAGCAGCACTTAACGTTTGTATTTGTTTATTAAAGTCAGGTCAATGCACATGAACTAACATGAACTCTTGACTGCATCATGTAAATGGGCCACATTTAGCCATAGAGGCTAATTTCCAGCAGGTTGATGGCGTTAAAAAAAACATATTATAAGAAACATATAAGCACAATTGAGTCAAGATTGCAGCACTTATGAAACGCATACACCGATTAAAAAGGCCTTCTATACAAACCTATTAACACACAACACACAAATTCACATTTCAAATGATTGGGAAATTGCAGATTTTTTTAAAATTGCGTCCACATTTGAGCACATTTCGTAATACTCTCAGATGATTCTCTTTAAAAAAAAAATCATATTGTGCAATTACCCCCAGTACTAACGAGTGTCTCTGGTTACGTCACATTGCGTCCTTGTGTTCAGGATTGCTTTAATGCCTCGGTACAAACACAAGAGTGCTCTCGGAGCTTAGAGAACAACAACAACAACAACAACAACAACAACGCCTAGCTAATAAGTGGATAATGAGCCTGCTTTAATGTCTGCATCCTGCACAGGTTTTGCAGCGATATGTTAAGGCAACGTGTCGACGACCAACAGGTAGAACAGCTCGAACAAGAGCGCACCGTTTCCAAGAAAAGAGACGTGTAGCAGTTTCACATTTTTCACACATTTGTTTTGGTGTCGTGGCTTCTGCCTGAAATCAATACAGTGTCCTCACTTTACACTTTTGTGTGTTTTGTCAGCGTTCAGCCTTTCATGTCTGTACAGTATGTTCTAATCCATAAAAGGGTTATCTCCCACAGGCATAGCATGACCACTCCCTCCAGTTGGGGGGGGGGGGGGGGGGAAGGGTATTTCTGCAGTTTGACTCACTGTGGTGTTTCAGTTTTTTTTTTAAATCTTGAACTTCCCCTTTTGTGTGTGTGTGTGTGTGTGTGTGTGTGTGTGTGTGTGTGTGTGTGTGTGTGTGTGTGTGTGTGTGTGTGTGTGTGTGTGTGTGTGTGTGTGTGTGTGTGTGTGTGTGTGTGTGTGTGTGTGTGTGTGTGTGTGTGTGTGTGTGTGTGTGTGTGTGTGTGTGTGTGTGTGTGTGTGTGTGTGTGTGTGTGTGTGTGTGTGTGTGTGTGTGTGTGTGTGTGTGTGCTCCATTACTTATTATCACTCGGTGTTCTTTAGTAAGGAACATTTTCCACAGGAACTGAAATTCTTTTTTTGTGCATTTGAGGAATACCTCCCTATAAAGTGATCCTTTGTTTGTCTTTGACTCACCCTCCGTTACTCGGAGGAAACCTCTTCAATAAACAAATAATCAAACAACTAAAAAGAAGTCATGAAGAAAATGGACACGCATTTAACCGTGGCTAAACTATATTTAAAAGATCCGTTTACACACTCTCTCATAACTTGTATATCAAGTCTCATTTGTCCAGTCATACACTACTTCACTCACGCATGACGTTGCTGTTCAACACTTTTGCATACACACTGTCAGTTGCTTCTAGTGCATGCGAATCAGAGTGTTTGTATGTTTTTTATCAACATAATGTTCATTTATTTCAATTCTTAAGACTTATTTTTGTATGTTTTTGATTCTTTATTCACCGTGGAGACGTGTGATTAAGCCAACATTTGCTTCACCAATTCAAGGTTAAACAGGGTTCATTATAGATAGATACAGTCAGAGATGATTTGCTAAACAAACAACGTTGTTTATTGTAATTAAATGTTACTGCATGGTAGCTCAGTGCAGTCCAAAGTAATCACTGATAAAGAGACACCTTTTATCCTAAAACAGACACAAAGAACTCATCAATGTTCAATAGATAGATAGTTGTATGTATAACGATAGATAGTCAGATTCTGTATTAGAAAGCAACACCCAATGTTTATGTTCATTGTTATGGTACAGCATGGTAGCTCAGTGCAGTCCAAAGGTCTAACTGATAGAGACACGCCTTGATAAATAAACACACGAAAAGAACGCACCAATGTGAAATACATGGATAGATAGATTGATAGATACTGTATTAGAAAGCAACACCCAATGTTTATGGTAATTGTTATTAGAGATGATCCGATCACGTGATCGGGGATCGGAGCCGATCACGTGATTTTCAAAAGATCGGAATCGGGAGAAAAAAATCGGGGATCGGGATTTTTAATTTTTAAAATTTTTATTCAATATTACAAAACAAAAATGACCATGTTCAAGTCTTAAAGTCATCCTGAGGCCTTAGTTGTGGTTTCAAATGACAGAACATCATGTATGTGTTGCTTCTTTGGGGCTTGTTTTCCTGGACCTGCTTATTTCTCTCTAATCTGGCAACAGAGTGGGCGCAGTGTCTAATTGTAGCAGTAAGCTAACGAGTACTGATAAGCTTTATTTTGTTTTGATCCAATGCTGCACAACTGAACTGATCCAATGCTGCTGTGAAAGAAAGAAGCTATATCCATGTTGGATAGAATATCCAATTTAAATTAAAAAATCACCTTAAGGGACAACTTGAATCCTTTTTTTCCTCTTAATGCATTGAATAAAGATCGGATCGGGAAAAATCGGTATCGGCAAATTGTCAAAATCAAATGATCGGAATCGGATCGGGAGCAAAAAAAGGTGATCGGGACATCCCTAATTGTTATGGTACAGCATGGTAGCTCAGTGCAGTCCAAAGGTCTAACTGATAGAGACACGCCTTGATAAATAAAACCAGACAAAAAGGAAACACATTAAAGTGAAATAATCCCCCCCCCCCCAGACGATGACTTTGTGGTGACGTATTCCTTTAAGGTGACAGTGGACACAGTGCAGGTCTGAGGCCAAGAGGCTCTGCTCCTCCAGTTACTCCCTGACATTCAACACATTATCTCTGAAGCGCCCGGGGCCAAGAATTCACAGCCAGGATCCGTCTGAATCCTTAATCCTGTGAGAATTGTGTCAGCGGTCGTTGTATTAATGTGAGAAGTGAGGGCAGGAGAAGCAGCGCACGATGGTCCCTGGGCTCTGTGTGGATTCCCGTCGGGGCCTCAGGGGACGGAAACCCGGCCCTTTTCTCTGCTATCGGAGCGCGCCACACCTTTTGTCTGCGCTGTGTACACGTAGGCCTGGTAGTAAAACGGTGGAATTGAACTCTGGGTAATTGCCTGACCCTGGGGTGATGTGAGAGTAATTACACGTGAGTGAGCTTCTCGTGGATAGCCTCTGGTGCAAGAAAGAAAAAGCGCGAGGAGTTTTTTAAATGTTTCATCTGTAGTGCTTCCTTGCATTTAGTGTTTAGTTTGTTTGTGCTTACATGGATCAACAGTTCAGCTTTTAACGCCCATTTCTAGACAGGTTAAAGTACACAAGAAAATGCCTATGCACATTTAGTAATCGGGATAATAAAAATAACGTAATGCATTAATAAATAAATATGAATTGAAGATATAAAAATCAAATATATTCACTCAAAATTAATTAAAAAAAAAAATACAAGTACCGGTATACATAAAAAGGTGTGAAAAATAAATAAAATTAACTCAATAAAATTAATAATAATAATAATAAAATATAATAATAAATAAAATAATAAAATAAACAAAACTAAATAATAATAAAAATAAATAATAATAAAAATAAATAATAATAATAATAACATTTAAATATATATATTTAAAAATGCCATACTCATCTAAATCTGAAATATTTTTGGGCTATTTTTATTTGTTTAATCGTCACTGGTTTGACTTCTTTATTGGTGCATTAAAAAAAAAGTGTGTGTGTATAAAATATAAAAACTTGAAGGCTTGTAAAAAGAAACCCAACTTATATATAATTGAAACTAAATACAACGGTATATGTTTGCCACCAATTCACAAACGGGACTTTAAAAAATAGTTTGAAATATAGAAAATATACTTTGCAAACAACAGGTTTTATAGTTTGTTCTCGGTAAGAATTGAGGTGTTGGCACGGTTATGAGCCACACCTGCATCGCTGAACAATTTCTGTTTCGAGGAGATTTACATAAAGGCTCTCATTACAGTTCTTCTGTTGCGCATCTCATGGAGGAGCAGCTTCCCTTTAGAGGACGGCCCTCTCTATTGTTCAGATCCACCTGTTGCTGAACAGGTTTGGCGGGTTTACGATTAGAGTGTGACTCCGACTAGTCACCGATGCTCACAAGTAGTTTTCCATCGTGTGAGAGTAACATCGTGCGGAGACGGGCTTTGATTTTTTTATTCTAACCATGGATATTCATGGATATTTGAACACATGGGAATAATGGAGTCGTCCCATGGCTGTCTTAATGTGTTAACAAAACAAGCCTCAGTGCAGACTGTTGTGTCTTGTGTGTTTACTCATTTGTTTAGATGCACACAAACATGGATATTTTTATTTTCCCTCGTCTTCTGTTGCTGTTGTCACATCTTCCTGTGTTTCTCAGCACGTCCCCGCAACGTGGGAACTGCCGCCCTATACGGTTCGAACCTCCAATGTTGGACTTTCACGAACAGTGAGTATTTCATTTATTCTTTTTTAACACTTCATTCATTGGGTTTTCCCACACATAACACAATTTCCTTATACATGTGATGTTTTGTTTCTTTCCGTTAAACGTCAAGTGGGAAATAAGTATGTTTGTGTTTCTCTTAGTATCCTAACATACTGTTATGTTTGGCTGTAAAAAAAAAAAAAAAAAAAAGTATTATTATGAAGGGCAGACCATCTATTTGTATTTATTTTGTTTTTTTTAGAAAGGGGCATGTCACATAAAATTGTATTCTTCTCCCTTCTCCTTTTCGCTCAATGGTGTTTTGGTAGTCATGTTTTGTGGCAATTATTGTACATTTGGTTTTGCATGCCATGAGCGGGACAAATGAAATGAAATAACAGGAGAACATGTGTGGGGGCGTAGTGGGTTGTCGTAGGTGTTGGGATCAGGGTGTCACAGGTTCAAACCCCACTGCAGTCAGCATGTCGTTGTGTCCCTGAGACACTTCACCCCAAATTGCTCCTGTGGGGATTGCCCACAGTATTGAGTATGCAAGTTGCTTTGGATAAAAGCGTCTAACATGTAATGTAATGTAACACACAGAGTACAAATGCAGGTGCTATATTCAAATAAACCAATAATGACAAGATAATAACATAAAAACACCATTACACTAATTTCGTTTTTGTTTAATCAGTATTTTTTTATTTCACACTGTTGGAGTCACTTTCTATAATTCATTTGGAGCCACCTTCTGTAACGCCCTGTCCATTGTGCTTTATAAACACACTTATTATTCATCACAATCACCCCATAGCCGGTGTAATTATAATTATAAGCACTCCTAAATATTCACACTTCATTGCAATAATCATTATATTACCACGAATACATTTCAAGCATTATAGTCACTATACATCAAGCTGCTTTTCAATCTATATCCATGCTCATTGTTTGATTTAAATACAGATTATAATGCATTATTAAACTTTATATTGTATTCCAGTTATGGGAGTTATAATAGGATATGAGCCTTGCTACAAAATACAAAATAAAATCCAACAATTATGAAGTGTTAGGATATTTAACCTTATAAATCCTTTAAAATGGGTTTTGGATTTTGTTATAACGCATTATTTATATCTTTGACTGCTTATATCTGTTCTTATATCTTCTTATAGCACTTCATAAGTATTTTTATAACACAATCATTACAATCGTTATGAAAAAAAAAAAAATGACATTATTGCAATAATTTTCCTTATTGTTTATTTCTTTCAAACAATCTATTTTTTTTAAGCATTATAATCATTATACATGGATCTGTTTATAATTCTTTCTTTGTGCGTTAGTAAAGTAAAACATCTGTTTATAATACATTAGAAAAAACTACTATATGAAATATGATATGATCCTTGCAACAACAACAATATCAGGCAGTGACTGTCAATCATGAAGTCTATGATACTAAATAATTATAAAATGCTTCATAAAGATTTTTCCCAAGAAGTATCATTTAATTATAGAAACAAATGGTTGTACAGTGCTATAAGCAGATGACGGCACATTATACGTTTGTTTATAATGCATTTTATACATGGGCGTCAGAAAGTCTTACCTATGTTGCAATAATTTGCCCTTTAGTTATTTTTCCTTTTTCAAATTAATCTCATTTCAGTCAGACAACTCACGTGTTTCTTTAACATGTTTGTTTATTAGAAGCAGCATATAGTTGAGTTTGGCGACTAGGCTCTGGCCTCATCACTCCACAGATATACATAGCACCATGAGTGATGATTAAATAACTAACCCCCGAGCCTACAGGTGGAAGCTGGGGTGGAAGCTGGGGTGGAAGCTGGGGTGGAAGCTGGGGTGGAAGCTGGGGTGGAAGCTGGGGTGGAAGCTGGGGTGGAAGCTGGGGTGGAAGCTGGGGTGGAGCTGGGGTGGAGCTGGGGTGGAAGCTGGGGTGGATGCTGGGGTGGAAGCTGGAGTGGAAGCTGGAGTGGAAGCTGGGGTGGAAGCTGGGGTGGAAGCTGGGGTGGAAGCTGGGGTGGAAGCTGGGGCAGCAAGCAACAGCGACGTGGAAGTAGCTGCAGCAGTAGAAGCAGCAAGCAATGCATAGAGAGAGATCTGTCAGGTTAAATAGAGCGGCATATTAAGGAGACTCTGTTTGGTTGGTTGTAGAGTGGCAAGGGGCGTTATGTATGAATGCAGCATGAGTGCTCGAGTTGACTGCCTGAACTAGCTCACAGGCTTCGCCCCATTTAATGGACACAGTTTCATTTCAAACCTTTATTTAACCAGGTAGGTCCCATTGAGACCATTGATCTCTTTTTCAAGGGAGACCTGCAGCAAGTAGGCAACACATGAAACGTAAAACAACATAAACCAATAAAGGACATCATATTTACAGGGCTACATTTACATACCTATCGACATGTACAAGTAACAACAGTATCAAACAGCATTGCACCTAACTGAGCTTTGAAAACATGCAGTGGAACCAAATTGCAATTATTTTTGCAGACTGTTCCGAGCAAGAGGAGCTGTGCACATAAAAGCTTTCTTCCCTAAGTCAGTCCTTGCACTTGGCACATGTAGCAAAACCACATCATGTGATCTCAGGCAATAGCTACCTGCAACTCTCTGGCCGTTTCTCAATGTCGAGTACACATGCTGCAGAGACACTATTTTTAAAGTATACTACGTCATCGAGTGGCTCCGAATGCTGGCATTTAAACAGTCCTTCTGCGCCACTCGATGACGTAGTATACTTTTAAATAGTGGCTCTGCAGCAGGTATACTCAGAGGGCAGATGTAAGAAGGGAGTTTACCCAACATGGCTTTGTTTATGAACTAGGGATGCCAGAAACTGACCATGATCAAATTCGAAAATCGGACAGCCCCCCCCCCCCCCCCCCCCCCCCCCCCCCTGCGGTCTGCGCAGCCTGCGGTGCTGGCTTCCTCCAAGTTTACAGTAAAACAAACTGGTGGTGTGGCCAATTACAATTATTAATACTAGACTCTATTATTAGCATTAGTCTATATTTTGGTTGAAACTAAGCCGGGAAACAAAAAAAAAACATAAATAATAATAAAAAAATATATAAATAAAATCGATTTTTCAAAAATAATTTTCGCTTATGGAGACTGTAATGAATATTCGAAAAATTGAATAATCGCTGGCATCCCTAATATGAACATGTACCAATGACTGAGCCTCCGTACAGTTAGTGAAGGCATACAGGGTACAGTAATGAGTAAGTGCTTTACAGTTAGTAACACATCTCAATATTTGATCAAAAGCATCATCTAATTAATAATTAAACAACATTTTTAACACCCAGTGGACAGTTTACTGCTCACACAGTCTGTCCTATAGCTAAGATGTTGGGTTCAGCTCAGGTGAAACACATCGTTGTGTCAACAGTAAATGGATCACTGAGGAAGCTCTTAACTCCGGGGCCAGACCCATTGGACCACATTCCTCCCTGCCACTGGTTCACACCCATGAAGCAGCTTTTAATGTTATTTATTGAGCAATGTTTGGTCTGGCAGAGTTCTTAGTCAGGTATTACCAGATCATCATCACAAAGCAGCAACACACTCATCACTCAGGTGATCTAAAGTCAATTTATTCTGAGGTTGGGCCAATAAGAGACGAGCACAACGACACACCCCTCCAAAGAGAAAACATGGCTCTGAGAAGCATAGAAACATTGAGAGGATATTAAACTGGCTTGTATAAATGTCAAAATGTGTGAAGTCCAGGAACTAACACGTTCAAATGATATCTAATATCATACATCGACATATGGGTTCAAATTAAGATGTAACCTCGATTTATATTAACCTGTTAAGCCCCAAGCCTGTTTCTCAGGTCTCAGGCTCGAAAATGACATTCCCAGAACAAATGACCATAACTACACTTCTAAAAGGGGAAAATTAATAATCTTTTTTCTCAAAGTAATGATAAACCTGTGAGTTGGATGTAGAAAAGTCAGAATCAATATAGATGTTTTTTATTTTAAAGGAAATTCAGATTGAACATGGTAAAAAAATGTAAATTATAGTGTCCGTCCCAAAAATATTTTTTACTTATAGTGAAAACCACCCTCGGATGATGGTAAGGTAGACTAAAAGCTTTAGGAATCCAAAGTACAACATATAATAAGTGCCCTGTATCAAGATTGATGCAAAACCAGTGAAATTTGACCTTTTTAGAGAGATTTAGCAAAAAAAACTCAACCTCTGAGGCGATTTGGTTGGAAATGGGCGTTTTTGCCGTTTCTCTTGAACCCATTGGTCGATTTTGGTGATTGACATCTCTTTTTAAAGATGAATCCATAAGAGTAACAGGATATGAGTAAATGTGACTGTCCACCACTGCAATTGATCTGGAGATAACAGAAACATTATATATATAGTCTTATTACACAGCTTAGTTGAATACTTGATTCTGATTGGTCAATTCAGAACATGTGAGACGTGTTTCATTTTGCTGTTTTCTTTCCCTATAGAGTAGTGCAGTGATGATGTATTAAATGTATATGTAGATAATCTCCACACAGGGGGTCCGCGGGGTCTTAAAAACTATTACAAGTTGATAAATCAATTTAGCGAAAATGAAGGTTATTAAAAAGTATTAAAGGGCATTTTCCAAGGTGTTACATTTTGTAGCTTGTTTTCAATAAGTATATAAATGGTCCAAAGAGGTTGTATTCTACAGTCTGCCTGAATGTAATCATTGCGTAGGTGTGTAGTGTGATTCTGTGTACTTTATTTATGGCATCCCGTTGGATTTCACGTCATCTGAACAGGACATCTCACGCTCACTGCTTGATAGCGCGAAGGTCCGTTTACTCCGGTTGCTAAGCAACATCGTTATGGGGGAATGCAAGTCTGCGTCCAAATGGTTGGAAGATAAGGAGGAAGGACAATCAATACTGTATATAGTCAATGTGAGATAAAGTGTGTCGCCGAGGTAACCGGTTAACTCCAAGTGGAGATGAGGTCTTAAAATGTATGGAAAGGGTCTTAGAAAAGGTCTTGAAAGGTGTTACATTTGACTTCAGGATTCCTGCATATACCCTGCTATAGCAACCAGGTTCAGCAGGAAAATCTCCCACATATTAGCACCACGTTGTGATTCACTCTCCAGAAGTAAAAAAAGCTAACTCTAGGCTATGAAGGAACTCCCCAACACCTCCGCTAAGCCAAAGGCAGTCTCCTGTCGGCATGATGACGTTTTGTCACCTTTTTTAATCACTTGTTAGCAACCACTTTTATGACAAGGAATCCTCGGAGTTGGGCAATTACTGACGTATTATATGTCGTAGAACTACATTTGAAAATCTCTAAGGAAGGCTTGTGTTAACCACAGACACTATTTCAGGCGTCTGACCACAAACACATTTTTAAAAAACGCTCCCAGGTTTAAGACTTGTTTCTACACAACTCTATTTTAAATATTTAAGAGGGGTTCCAACTAATGGGCTAAGAAACGGTTGCCAGTTTCTCAAAATAGTTGCTTCTTCACAACCTGGCAACAGTTACTGTCGAGCCCTGCAGGAAAGTGCAAGCTAGAAATGTCCAATAATTTTTATTAAAACAATTTAAGATAAGGTAAGATGAAACTTTATTTATCCCCTTAGGGAAATTCAGACGTTTATAGCAGCAACCGGGTCAGAGTTAGAAACAGGATTCACACAAGGACAAAATAGAACATCAGCAGGAGAGGACTCTTTAAAGTAGAGACACTACATACTGATATACACCTGAACATGAGCAGGAGAGGACTCTTTAAAGTAGAGACACTACATACTGATATACACCTGAACATCATCAGGAGAGGACTCTTTAAAGTAGAGACACTACATACTGATATACACCTGAACATCAGTAGGAGAGGACTCTTTAAAGTAGAGACACTACATACTGATATACACCTGAACATCAGCAGGAGAGGACTCTTTAAAGTAGAGACACTACATACTGATATACACCTGAACATCAGCAGGAGAGGACTCTTTAAAGTAGAGACACTACATACTGATATACACCTGAACATGAGCAGGAGAGGACTCTTTAAAGTAGAGACACTACATACTGATATACACCTGAACATCGGCAGGAGAGGACTCTTTAAAGTAGAGACACTACATACTGATATACACCTGAACAGCAGCAGGAGAGGACTCTTTAAAGTAGAGACACTACATACTGATATACACCCGAACATCAGCAGGAGAGGACTCTTTAAAGTAGAGACACTACATACTGATATACACCTGAACATCAGCAGGAGAGGACTCTTTAAAGCAGAGACACTACATACTGATATACACCTGAACATCAGCAGGAGAGGACTCTTTAAAGTAGAGACACTACATACTGATATACACCTGAACATCAGCAGGAGAGGACTCTTTAAAGTAGAGACTCTACATACTGATATACACCTGAACATCAGCAGGAGAGGACTCTTTAAAGTAGAGACACGACATACTGATATACACCTGAACATCAGCAGGAGAGGACTCTTTAAAGTAGAGACACTACATACTGATATACACCTGAACATCAGCAGGAGAGGACTCTTTAAAGTAGAGACACTACATACTGATATACACCTGAACATCAGCAGGAGAGGACTCTTTAAAGCAGAGACACTACATACTGATATACACCTGAATATCAGCAGGAGAGGACTCTTTAAAGTAGAGACACTACATACTGATATACACCTGAACATCAGCAGGAGAGGACTCTTTAAAGTAGAGACACTACATACTGATATACACCTGAACATCAGCAGGAGAGGACTCTTTAAAGTAGAGACACTAAATACTGATATACACCTGAACATCAGCAGGAGAGGACTCTTTAAAGTAGAGACACTACATACTGATATACACCTGAACATCAGCAGGAGAGGACTCTTTAAAGTAGAGACACTACATACTGATATACACCTTAACATCAGCAGATATGTTTTAATGAGTTCACAGATTTGGTGATGTAGTTTACTGTTGAGCTGAAACTAGATCTGAGGGATGAATACAATGTGGTTTTCCCTCAGCCTTGTGGATGAATTTGAATTTAAATGTCAGTGGCATTATTGCTATGTTTCCCTGTGGAACACCCTTACAGTATGAACAGCATGTCATTTGATTTGTCCTATAAAAGCCTGCAGATTTTAAGGTGTTACTACTTAGACAATTCAGTTTGTATCAAAAAAGCCTGGAGTTTTTAATACAGTGTGCAGATCGTTATGTCTGATTTCACTACCTTCTGTTGCTTCTAACCCTTCAGTCATTTGAAAGTTATCTCCGTTTTAAATGTGAGCGACGTTAAGCCGGGTGCAAATGTTTTCAGTAGCCTTCACCAGAGCCTCTTTACAAACTCACAGCGAGACATGCAACCGCCTGAGCTACTTCCTCAATAAACAATCACCTTATCAGCTGCAAATGTTTTCAGGGCATGAAAATGAAACCTTGAGAAAGTCTCCCCCCTCTCTCGAACACACTGGACAGGAGGGATTAATGTAGATAGAGGCTAAACATCTCCTAACATGTTTTTGTTAAACTTCGGTATGTTAAAACCTTGACCCCGTGTTCACATGTTTTTGTGTCTAAGTAGATAACGGCAATACAATTTTAGAAAGTGGTCGAGTAGGGAGTGAGAGCAAACAGACTGCAGTTTAATCTTATCTGCAATTCTGCACGTCAATGTGCGTCCGTTAAACATTTGTTTTTGCCACTAACAAGCTCAGATTGTCAGTATAAGATTACGGTATTATGACAAGGACTCTTCAGAGAAACAAGTTTTTTTTCTTTACCTTTTCTGTCTCACCAAGTCTCGTTCTGAAACCTTGCGTCACATTCACACTATTTGAAAATAGGCTACACTTCCTGTTAGTGATACACACTTTGAACTGATACACTCATATTTTCACTCATTTCGGCCGATTGCAGATAAACGGACATACTTAATTTAGCCTGATTGTAGAGCAAGTCTCTCCTGTAGTGGAATAATAATGATATTCGTAGTATTGGGAGGGATGAAGCCCTCTTTAATGGTCACACATACAGCATTAAACACAGTGAAATGTGTTCTCTGTTTAGTCTAGGAGTCTAGTACCAGGAGCAGTGGGCAGCTATTGTACAGCGCCCGGGGAGTGAGGGGGGAAGGGGGGTGTCCGGTGCCTTGCTCAAGGGCACCATGGCAGGAGGTGAACTGGGACCTCTCCAAGTGGCAGTCCACACTCCATATTTAGGTCTGGTCGGGGACTTGAACCGGCGACCCTACAGGTCATCATCAATACTCAATCAGACACTAAACCACAGGAAAGGTTAAACATTTTTTTTACCCCTTTTTAAGATGATGGACCCGTTTACGTCGGCCTTACTTGTAATGGAGGAACCAAACATGTCTCTTTACTCATTTTGTTTTAAGAGCCATAGAAGTTATTTTTAAGGGGTTAATCTACTTAACTCAAAGTATTAAAGAGGCCCTATTATACTTCTTTTTTTTGTTGTATCTTTCCTGTAGTCTGTTTTATAGGTTTTTGCGCATGTAAATGGTCTGCAAAAGCAAAAATCCCAAAGTTCCCTACAAATATGAACCTGAAAATGACCATACCAGGGCTCCGTTTAATCACAGGGGACATTCAGTAGCTTTTATTCTGAAGCCATGGTAACTTTGTCGTTGCGTAAGTTTACATTTGCAACCAGGAAGTATCATCAAAACGACTCAAGTTACAAGTCCCTACGAGTAGATGTTCATACCAAATGCAATCACAGGGGACATTCAGTAGATTTTATTCTCAAGCCATGGTAACTTTGTCGTTGCGTAAGTTTACATTTGCAACCAGGAAGTATCATCAAAACGACTCAAGTTACAAGTCCCTACGAGTAGATGTTCATACCAAATGCTGCCTGGAATGAAGGAAATAGTTTATAAAGCATCTGGATGTTGTAAGCCAGAAAAGAAAGGTACAGTTAATGTTTTACACATGCAGAACAACTCGTACGGTCCTTAACACTGAATTAATAAACTAGGGTTGGTGACCCAGAGGATTTGAAGGTGAATCATTTATCACAATGTGCTTTATGTTTGTTGTTTTAAGAGAAATACTCTGTAAAGGAAGAAAACCTCAAACCTGTTTCCTATCTCTCTTTTGGCCTAGAGAAAATGTTTGACTTTATTAGAGTTAAATTCCTCAGGGAAAAAACATGTTGTCACCTTTTTAGTTTCGGTAGCGTCATCCTCCGTTGAAATCTAAGACCCCGTCTACACGGAGACGAAAACGAACCGAAATCAAAAAAGTCTTCCGTCCAGACGGAATCGGCTCAAGAAGCGTGTCCGTCCACTAGGCATGGGAATTTGAAAGCAAATGTATATTTGAATATTCGACTCTCAAAAAAACTGTTAGGGTAACGTAACCCTATTACAACAGAGATCAACAACCTGTAACAGGGCCATGCACAGAATGCAGCTATTCAATACTCATTCTTGTTTAAGAATATGAGCATGTCTACTCAGGGGAGAGGGGGGTGCGGAGGCGATTCACAATCAAGCCAGCTGTAGAGAAGACCCTCTCAGCTGGAATGTGGGCATAAGATGAGGTTTGAGTCTGCGTGATCTGCGTGTAGGGAGGGGCAGCAGCCATGTCATTAGCTGGAACTAGCTAGATCTGACTGATTTGGACATAAACGCAAGTGAAGTATAACCGGACGCGAGAGAGAGAGATCAGCACCTGCAGCTCTGCCCGCTGTGAGGGACCGGTGAGCGGAGCAACACACACCTTTAGACCTAACACACTTAGCTATGGCTCTGTCGTATACATGGAATTATGTATATTGTAATCAACTTGGGCTCCCCTCCCATTTTTTCGAATATTTGATTAATCGTTCCCATCCCTACCGTCCACACGAAACCGCTGGAGACGCTGTAGTATATATGCCGGGCCTGTAAGTGGCGCTGTACTTCCGCCACAAAATACACCAAAAGCAGCGAATAAGACCTCCGAGCATGGTTGCCATGGTTGCCCTTCTGGTTATTCTCCGCGTGGATTTAGCAACATGTAGTTCATGTAGTTCTCCATGTCCACTTGTTGCTGATGGTTGTGGTAGAGGAGCTGCAGATTTTGCACCAACATCTGTAGCATGGTCAGTAGCGTCTGGAGCACGAATTGTGATCCGCGATTGTTGTTGTTGTTGTTGTTGTTGTTGTTGGCGAAACACATCAGCAATGACGCGGGGGTGAGCAGCAGAGGCGGGGCTATGGCGTCATCAGGAAATGATCGTATAGGGCGTACACACAGAGCCGTTTGCCCCCCCAGAGCGTTTCGTCCGCAGATCTACCCACCTTGGGAGCCGTTATCGTTATCCGCGTTTCCACGTCGGCCTCGTGTGGACGAACCGTCTATACGATAGAGAACGGTAGCCGATACAACCCGTTTCGTCTCCGTGTGGACGGGGTCTAAATTAGCAATCATTAATGTTTACAAATGAAGTACGACACATCAGAAGTTGAGTCAAATCCACATCAAAAATAGGGAAGTTTGGTTCATTTCAGTGAAGCACTTCAGTATACATATCAAAATATTTTATAAACAATAAGTCATAGCTTTTGAAAAAAGTGTCAAACAACAGCGAACTTATGTACTGACGAAAAACATAACATACTTAATTCATAATTGTTTTGATGCTGATAAATGTACATTGTTCATTTATAAAAAGGCCCAGTAAATGAACAAATATTATAATTGTATAAATCAGAAGTTCAGTCGAATCCACATGAATAAATAGTTAGGTTTTGTTTAGTCATCGCTTTTGAAAAATGGACAAACCAAAGTGAATTTCATGTATTTTCTTAAGACGCCGAACAACGTTGGATACATATTTTAAGTACATTAATATTGTTTGAATGTTGATTAATGTACATTTATAAGATCATAATTCCCTTAACCTTTATTGGCGAAGAGGTATATTTCTGTTTCACACCTCTAACCTGTTTCCTGTCTCTCTTGTGGTTTGAAAAAAAGCGTTTGACTTCACAGACGGAACATGTTGACCTGTTCAGTTTTGGCGTCCTCTGTTTGATCCTATCGGAGTTTCTGTTCATATCCATACCTCCTTTCTTTATTATCTTTCATGTACATATGTTGTTGTTTACCTGCTCTCACAAAGGCTTGTTTTCTCTGTTTTGCAGGCCCGTTGGAATGCCAAAAATGGAGAAAGTTTATTTACATAATCCTAGTACAGAAGAAATTAGTTTGATATCGATATCAGCAACAACAGCACATTTTCACGCATCCTTTTTCCAGAATAGGGTAAGTACCTTTCACTCGGAACTCACATTTTTCCACAACAAATCCTTGATCATCTTTCTTCAGAACTTTGCTTCTGCCTATTGTAAACAAGATACTTATGTCAAAGTATTTCCTGTACTATGTGCTTACTTTGTTTTTGCTTTAAACTCGAGTAGACCCCAGTAGTCAGGGACCTTCTTCAAGATCAGACAGCAAGTAATCAGCAGCATAGAGACTGAAAGTAATACTGCAGTGGGAAGTCCCAATGCACACATCACACATGTGACCGCAGCCTAGCAGATGAAAGGCAGACCATAAGGAGACCAAAACAAGATGAAGTAAACAAGATGAAGTTATAGTTACTCAACCTTTAAACATGAATCCCTGTTCTTGGAAACATGATATCTTAGGAACACAACTTGCACTCAAGAACAAACTGATAATAATTAGGTGCACAAAGTTCACTGTGACTTCACAAAACAAGTTGTCGACTTTTAGTTTAAAACTCTTATGCTAATTATGACAATTTAACACAGATCTCTAAAAGCCTGGGTCCACATTTTAGCGTGACGACAATATACTGACAACTAACACCACTCTTACCGCCGTTGTTAATAGACTGCTTTTGCACCTCTGACTCATGTTATCTATTTGTTTGACATTCTTTTTTTACTATAAACAATAACTGGTGGAAGCTTGTCCTGATATCTGACAGTCAAGTTCACGTTTATAAAAACACAACTGCTTTCTACCGCAAATATCAGAAACAAAATACAACCTTTGCCATATATAGTTCTTCTAAAAGTTAACAGACAATAACTGAGCGAGAGGATGCATCAGGACAATGGGATTTTTTTGTTTTTGACATATTAGCAAATATTAGCCTACAAATGGGCCAATTAACCGTCACACCAAACGAGTGTGGAAAAAAGCCAAAGTAAAACATTTTTAGGCTAACATATACACTGAACAAAAATATAAACGCAACACTTTTGTTTTTGCTCCCATTTTTCATGAGATGAACTCAAAGATCTAAAACATTTTCTACATACACAAAATAATCATTTCTCTCAAATATTGTTCACAAATCTGAAAAAATCTGTGATAGTGAGCACTTCTCCTTTGCCGAGATAATCCATCCCACCTCACAGGTGTGGCATATCAAGATGCTGATTAGACAGCATGATTATTGCACAGGTGTGCCTTAGGCTGGCCACAATTAAAGGCCACTCTGAAACATGCAGTTTGGCTTTATTGGGGGGGTCTGGGGGGGTCCGAAAACCAGTCAGTATCTGGTGTTAGGGTTAGGGTTAGGGTTAGGGTAATGTTGTGAATCGAGTGGCCTGTGTTCGTCGTCCATAACATACGCCTGCCCATACCATAACCCCACCACCACCATGGGCCACTCGATTCACAACATTACCCTAACCCTAATCCTAACACTCACACCAGATACTGACTGGTTTCCGGACCCCCCCAGACCCCCCCAATAAAGCAAAACTGCACGTTTCAGAGTGGCCTTTTATTGTGGCCAGCCTAAGGCACACCTGTGCAATAATCATGCTGTCTATTCAGCATCTTGATATGCCACACCTGTGAGGTGGGATGGATTATCTCGGCAAAGGAGAAGTGCTCACTATCACAGATTTTTTCAGATTTGTGAACAATATTTGAGAGAAATGGTTATTTTGTGTTTATAGAAAATGTTTTAGATCTTTGAGTTCATCTCATGAAAAATGGGAGCAAAAACAAAAGTGTTGCGTTTATATTTTTGTTCAGTGTAGAATAAAGAAACACCAGAAGTTATTGAACTGCAATTAAATCATGGTAAGAAATAAGTAGCCACATTATAAACCAATTGAACATATACAAATGGTCAAAGAAGCAGCTGGTAATAACAATAATACACTGTAAAAAGTACACATTGCTCATATGACTCAAGTGATATTTACAGTGTTATTCCAGAGGAAGTTAAGCAGCAGCCAATCATAATACAACGTGTCTATTTCACAGAGCAGAGTTGTGTGAAGCTGCCTTTACAGGAAAGACCTGTTATGTCTCCTTTAGCACACTTGCTCGCTGCAGACATGATTTGCTTTTTTAATTATCGTTGTGACAAATGTAAGACTGTGATTATATACGTTAGGACTATGTGTTTATGTTTTTTTCACAGCGTGTGCTCGAAGTGTTTAAGTGGTAACATAGTCTAGTCTGTCAGGCATTTATGTGCATGTCAGGGTTAGTTTACAGAGACGTTAAGTAGGAAGGAATTCAGTGCGGTTTTTAAGATAACCTGAGGCCTCTGCTCCTCTGTCACAAAATATGTCTGTACAAATACTTTCTATATTGGGTACAAATACATCTCCAGAACCTTACATTTTAAGAGATCTATTGCTAACTTTGTAAGGCATTCGTAGTTTAGCTAGCTATTTGGTGTATAGGGTTATGTGAGCTTGTCTCTAGATTCAACCATTACTACTCCAACTTGGTCCTGCGAGGGTTTAAACTGCTGAAAATCCTTTTATGGTTATATTTTGAGCGGACTACAGCACGGTCACATGACTTCACGTTAGGGCTCTCGATTATGGCAGAAATCATAATCTCGATTATTTGGGTCAATAATTTATATCACGATTATTAAAAACGATTATCGATTTACTTTGAAAACATCAATTTATTGGAGAAAGAACATTTGAACAGTATGATTTGAACAGTTGATTACCCTGAACTTTAAGTATAACTCAACTGAAAAACCAATACAATAATATTATTATATTAATAATAATAAAATAATCGTTTTATTTCGATTACGTTGTTTTCGTAATCGTTGCAAGCCATAATCGTAATTGCGATTTAAAATACGATTAATTGAGCAGCCCTACTTCACGTCACCACCGCTAAGCTAAAGGAGGCTAATGTTGGGCTATAAAGGAACTACAGCACGGTCACATGACTTCACGTCACCACCGCTAAGCTAAAGGAGGCTAATGTTGGGCTATAAAGGAACTACAGCACGGTCACATGACTTCACGTCACCACCGCTAAGCTAAAGGAGGCTAATGTTGGGCTATAAAGGAACTACAGCACGGTCACATGACTTCAGGTCACCACCGCTAAGCTAAAGGTGGCTAATGTTGGGCTATAAAGGAACTACAGCACGGTCACATGACTTCAGGTCACCACCGCTAAGCTAAAGGCGGCTAATGTTGGGCTATAAAGGAACTACAGCACGGTCACATGACTTCACGTCACCACCGCTAAGCTAAAGGCGGCTAATGCTGGGCTATAAAGGAACTACAGCACGGTCACAGGACTTCACGTCACCACCGCTAAGCTAAAGGTGGCTAATGTTGGGCTATAAAGGAACTACAGCACGGTCACATGACTTCACGTCACCACCGCTAAGCTAAAGGCGGCTACTGTTCGGTGTGATGACGTTTAGCAATCTTTTTCAGACGGTCTTTTTGTTAGAAACCACCTTTTTTCCTTCTACATTTCCTGTGTGCATTTAATTTTTGCCTACCCAAATCCCAGCCAAAAATTAAGTATATCAGTATTCTACCTTTTTAACGAATAGTTGAATCTGTTAATTTAGTTACAATTCAATTCTCCGCTTTAAAAGAACATACATCGAAAGAAAGGCACACGGTGTTATAATGCAAACACAAGATTATAATTTATATAAAATAAACTAAAGATTGTTTCAAGTCGAGTTAAAAATAAAGCAGAGGTTTAATTTGTTTCTGTTCAACAATTTCCTTATGAAAAGCACAATTTCATCATATTTTTTACTTGGAAAAAAATGCAGAGGAAGTTGTTTTTAAGTGTATATAATAGATAGGCCCATGCCCTTGAGATGTATTGTAAAAATGGCAATACAACATATAGTTTCCTGACTGAGAAATAATGCAGATGTTCGAGTGAGTGTTTCCTATTATGCTTTATCTCTGTACTTCTGCAATTACACCAAGCCTTTATCTGGTGAGCGGTGAATATCTCACACTGAAGTGGACGTTAAAATATATATTTTTAAATATCTTCGCCCTCCACTATCTGCATTTCTAAGACTCTCTGAATGTTCTGCAGCGGTGGAGACAACACATTCAGTTCTGATCTGTTAGATTAACGTGCAACATCTAACTACATGATGATTCAGTGTAGATAAACCAACAAGATGTTCTGCTTTTTTGCTCTTTCTGGGGAACGGATGAGTCAAAAAAACCCACTAAAACCAGCCCACTTGCAACCACACGTCGTCACCAAATTGCTAGAGTTAGAGGGTAGCTGTAATGTTGTCACAGTTGCGGATCTTTATGTCATTTCAGGTTGTGGAAAACAGTATTTCAGGTTATTTGGCCAGCTGTTTACCAGTGTGGTCATTTCAAAAGTGTAGGGAATTCAAAATAATATTTAGGTGGAAACCTTTGCCTCCATTGTCACCAAAAAATAAGGGTAAAATGCATACATGTAATTACTTTGATGTAAAAGGAGGGAGGGTATTGGCCTGAACTGGTTAATGTTATTATTATAGATATTCCCATGAAAACTTAGGGGCAACTTTTGCAATTTATTTGGGGCATTTTTCCTTTTTGCCGTCTTAAAGGTCCCATGTCATGGCCATTTCTACTATTTCATCTCTGTATAGTATGTGTATTCACTCTCTGTCCTAAACGGCTTGTTGGAGCTCCTGCCCCCCCCTCTCTGTGAGCCCAGTGTGCTCTGATTGGTCGGGACGTTGAGAGGCGAGGTGAGCTGGCTTACTGGTGTGGTTTCCGGGTCGGCGATACAGCGGGAAACTCATCCTGAGCACACAAACACTCACAGCCGAAGTAAAAACAATAAGTGTGGCTTGATATTGAGTAAGAAAAAGGTTTCTAACGCTGTGAGAACGGGTCTGCGGAGAGCATTTCTCCGCGATACCAACTCGTCTATTACAAGCGTTCAGGGAGCTCTATGCAAGTCAATGGGACTCCCTATTAGTTGAACATTCACGCTAAACGTCCTGGTGTTTGAGGAGCTCCGCGGATTGGTCCATTTTGGTTCCCGGAAGAAACAAATGGAAAAAGAGAAATGTCCAACGAGGCGTTCTGGGGCAGCACAGACAGGTCTTCTCTGTGTTAGAGTTTTACTCCCTACAGGGTGTACTTTGAGGGTTTGTGACTCTGCAGACCGTTTACATGCAGAAAAACCTTCATAACACACAAGGGGACGGGTAATAACCGGAAAAGCATGACATGGGCCCTTTAATTTATGTAAATAATAACTCTGATAAGCTGTATTTTGCCCCGTTTGTTTAAAGTGTTTGTTTTTTCTGCACAAAATGTTTCTACTGTGCTGATTCTGTTGTGTCTGTTCCTCCTACAGATAATTCCACCAGGAGGAAACACGTCATTTGATGTCGTGTTTCTCGCTCGAGTAGTTGGGAATGTAGAAAACACTTTATTTATTAATACATCGCATCATGGAGTGTTTACATACCAGGTAAAGACAGAAAAAAAGCCTTTTATTGTTTGAATGATTTTTGCAAAAGGAAATGTACGACGGCGTGTTAGGACCATCGTAGATTAAAATATGTATATATGGAGGGGAGAGGGAGAACATTATGAGATTAAAGCCTCAAATTAACAACAAAAATTTGAATATTCTCTTTGATTAAAGATTTTAAATGTACAAAAAAAAGCTAAAAATGAAAATATATTGTTTCATTTTATAAATTAAAACATGTATAAAGGAAAAAAAGAAGATATTAAATCATGCATTATTTATCTTGTACATTTTTTGTTGATTTTTCATTACTTTCATCTTAGTGATTGTGAGTCTTTTTCTCTCCAAGTATAACCCCTCTCCTCCAGCACAATGATTTTTTCTTTCATCCTAGAATAACCCTAATGCTGCGTTCACACCGGACGCGATGCGAATATTCGCTTCGCTCTAATCGCTCGAGTTTCACCGCGGCTGTCAGCTGTGTTTACTCGCATCATTCAAACAAGACGCGCTGGCCCGGGGGCTACAACTACAACAAAATGAACATATTTGACCGTGATTTAATTTTAATAAACGTTTCAAAATGATGCCGAAGTAACAACATACTGATACCGGTTAGTAAAAACCATGAATTAATGCTTTGACAAGTCTGCAGACAGACGGCAGGCGAAACACCTTTTTAAAATACGTGTTTTCTGAATGGACATCGGATCAATCAGGCTAAGCTAGCGTTGTATATGCTCCGACCGTCCACACTCACAACAACGGCCTACAGACATAAATAAACCAGCGACTGTATTCGCCATGACACAGACAGTCTGTGGTTTGTACTTGTTTAACTTTGTCTACTTTCTGAACAGATATGAGGAACTGTGAGCTCTGAGTGCTAACTTGTAATCACGAGATCGCGGCACACTCGCGTTGAACAAATTGAACTCGTTTGTCGCGGCCCCCTCCAATCGCCTCAATCGCGCCGCGGAATTCGCATCCACCGCTTCATGCTCGCCGTCGGAGTGAATTCACGTCTGTCCGCGTCCCTGCATTGACTTTACATGTAATCGCGGCGCCCCCAAACATCTCATCGCGTCCCGTGTGAACGCAGCATTATACGCTCTGATAAAAAATGTGACTAATTGACTTCTCTCTCTCTCTCTCTGTCCTGAAGGTTTTCGGGGTTGGCATCCCGAACCCCTACAGACTGCGGCCCTTCATCGGGGCGCGAGTCCCAGTAAACAGCAGCTTCTCACCGCTGATAAACATCCACAACCCATACAGTGAGCCACTGCAGGTGAGGCATTAGGGCCTCTCAGGGTTTCATTTGCAGCTTACATTTTATTTATATTGCTCTGTAACAAATAGTTTAAGGGTTCATTCATACCCCTGACATTCAAATTCTAAATCAACATTCAAATGCAGCGTAGCTTTTATTTTAACGACTTGTTGGCATGTCTTTGTATTGTGTTTTAAGGGTGGTATTTGTACACAGTTGCAGATAAAAACTATTCCCAATTAGTATTATACAAGTATTTAATAAGGTATACTTTGGTGTTTAGACTCTTTAAAGCATTTTCACTGCTCTCAAAGTTTGTTTTGCTGCATACGAAAGGAAACATTGAAAGAAATTGGTTCAATAACTAAATAAATAAATCAGATGAATCACTAAAAATGTACATTTCTTTTAGGGTCGTCACTTAAATAAAATTAAAACAGGCTTAATTTGAAAACCTCAAGCTTCAAATGCACAAACAATTATACAAATATATTCCATGCAGCCATATATTGATATTTGGAACAGCGGACTTTCGTGGATTTATTATATTTGAATATGTTTTGTTCCTGTCCGTGTCTCTCCAGGTTGTTGAGATGTACTCCAGCGGGGGGGATCTGCATCTCGAGCTTCCTACAGGTCAACAAGGAGGCACTGGAAAATTATGGGTTAGCCTCTCTTCACCATGTTTTTGTTTTATTTACAGTAGATTTGAAAGGTTACCTAATATGCAAAATCCTCTTCTCCATGTCTCTTCTAACATGTGTCCCCTCTTCTACATCAACATGTGTCCCCTCTTCTCCATGTCTCTTCTAACATGTGTCCCCTCTTCTCCATCAACATGTGTCCCCTCTTCTTCATGTCTCTTATACATCAGCATGTGTCCCCTCTTCTCCATGTCTCTTCTACATCAACATGTGTCCCCTCTTCCTCATGTCTCTTCTACATCAACATGTGTCCCCTCTTCTTCATGTCTCTTCTACATCAACATGTGTCCCCTCTTCCTCATGTCTCTTCTACATCAACATGTGTCCCCTCTTCCTCATGTCTCTTCTACATCAACATGTGTCCCCTCTTCTTCATGTCTCTTCCACATCAACATGTGTCCCCTCTTCTTCATGTCTCTTCTACATCAACATGTGTCCCCTCTTCTACATGTCTCTTCTACATCAACATGTGTCCTCTCTTCTTCATGTCTCTTCTACATCAACATGTGTCCCCTCTGTGGAAAGAGACTCTGAAAGTTTCAGGAACAAAGATTCTCTCTCTTTTTGATCCATTTCTATAAAAACCTGTCTGAAAATGAGCTGATCAGATTTTGGCCACTTTATGATGTCATCACGATGTGTTGTCTTGTGTAACCATTAGCCAATCAGCAACCAAGGTAACGCCCCCCCCCCCCCCCCCCCCCCCCCCCCCCCCCCTTATCACCTGAATCTCCTCCTAGAGCACCATTGAGTTCTTTTTAACCAAATCTCTCTCAGAAGGGCGTGGGGAGGGGCTCCTTATTTTTATCTAAAGTAACAGACAGAGAATCAGCACTTTGGAAACAGGGCTGAAACAGAGGAGATTATGGGTAATGCTGCAATGATCTGTTTGGTTTTTCAGCCAATCAGAGACGGGCTCTGGATATATCTGAGACCTGTGATATATTGATACAAAACAGTATAATAGGAGACCTTTAAAGTTAACCATAATGTCAGACAGAGTTACTCACCTCCTTGTCCTTGCAGGAGATTCCTCCCTTTGAGACGAAGGGGGTGATGAGAGCCAGCTTCTCGTCGAGAGACGTCGACAACCACACGGCTTTCATCAGAATAAAAACCAACGCCCCCAACGAGGACCAGTTCATCATCCTGCCTGTGGAGGTGGAGGTCACATCAGGTAGGATTATCATCACCGATTGTGGCTGGAAACTATTAATATCTTGGTATTAGAATAGATTTCTGATATTGTCTTTTTCTGGTTTTATAGGCAGCGTTAGTGTAAAGAAAAGTCATTTTCTGTACTTATTAAAGCTGTTGCCTTTAACTGCTTAGTCATTAAATTCAAATGGTCTTTTTTGGAGAGCATCATTAGACAACCATACTATAGAGAGCCACAGTGACGCGTCCTAAAACCCGGAATTAAACTCCTTCCGGTTCCTTCGACAAAAACGCAATGCAGTTTCTCCATAGGATTTTGGAAATATCTGGAAATCAGGTCTCTGGTTGAAACACATTTAAGAGACGGATCACGTTTTGTTCAGCCGGATAATCTCCACATGTCTACCCTACTTTCATAATTTTCTAATCGTAAATCTAGTCGCCAGAAGCAAAATGCTAACGTTATGCTATAAAGGAACTACAGCAGGGTCGCACGACTTCAACATCACGCCAACTTAAGATCCATATTCAAACACACAGATTCTAAATGGTACGAGTTGAAGCGTTTGTTTGAACAGTCTGCAGGAGGCAGGGACTTGCTTTCAAGCAGAACAGAAACTAACTTAGAGGAGTGTTTACGTGTTCGGCGTAATGACGTACAACGCCCTCCACAACTTCTGTAGTCCTATTCAGCCACTTGGTAACAACCATCGTTTTTCAGACACGTCAACTCTTCAGAAATCACCAGTGGGGTCACTGCTGATGGATTTAATGTCGTAGAACAAAACGTGATCTGTCTCTTAAATGTGTCTCAACCACAGACCTTAGTTCAGCTATTCTCCTAAACCCTACGGAGAACTTGCATTGCTTTTTGGCGAAGGAACCAGAAGTGGTCAAATGCGAATTTACTTCCTGGTTTTAGGACGCGTACTCTATTCCACCATAATATCAAAATTGAGTTTTACTTCGGAATATTCTTGATGATAGTGTTTTTATGGCCCAGCGCTGTCACCAAAAGTACATTTATTGTAAAACTCAGTGTCCTTTTTGTGTCAGGAACACATTTTTCTTATGATTTTGGTACTTCTTTTGCAGCCCCCGGTATATACTCCTCCACAGAAATGCTTGACTTTGGTACGCTGCGGTCACAAGGTATGAAGTCTTGAAAAACAGATCATATTGCAGATGAATCTTCTCTTATTTAAAGAAGCCCTTAAAAGCCCTTCGTATAACTTCTTACTGCTTTCTGTTCTATAGTTTGTTTTTTCTGTAAGTCATTTTATTGCATCTTGCATGTGTGTCTGTGCTTTTTTATTTTAGTTTCTGTATGTCCGTTTATATGTATGCTTGTACTTGGAAAAGGGCTATACAAATCAAATGTATTAATACGTTTCGTTGCACCTTGGCTCACTTCTTCGTTGTCGTTACAGATCGTCCAAAACTGCTGAATTTACACCTTTTAAATTCAGGAACAAAAGACGTTCCAATCACAGTAGGTATCCCTTATATTATCATTTCAGTTCCTGTCATCTCAACTCTCCTGTGACTGTCTCCTCCTTTCTTTACGCTTCACAGAGTGTTCGGACGACGCCATCAAACGAAGCGGTGACGGTAGAGTTCAAAGCAGTCACACTGAAGGCTGGAGAGAGCAGATATACCAAAGTTGCTAGTATTAGTTTTGACGGTAAGAATATTTGTGACCCGCTCTATCGAAATCAGTCGGAAGTCGGCTCATTTCAAAATAAACGTGGATTTGCGTGTTTTATTTTTTGGGTTCGGGTGTTTGATTTTAAACAAACACAGTCTTGGCTTTCAGAATATGAAACTTTTATTTCCAAAATCACACGATGAATACATGTGTGAAGCTTGTGAAGGGAAGACGACAGCTCTCACTTGCACTGGGCTCTTCCGTAGCGCTGCCCCCCCTCCCTCCGCTGACATTATGAATGTAAGCGTATAGTAATCATAGATAACACGGCAGGGTCCGTTACAGTTTGTTTTCATCTGATTTCAAATAAACAAAGTCTTGGCTTTCAGAATATTGAACTTGTTTCGCCAAATTCAGATGTTATACAACTTTGAAGCTTCGGCATAATTACAAGCGGAGAACGGAGTAACGTGACGTCACAGCAGGCGTAACAACAGCCGTGTTTCTCGTGAGGGTTTTCCCCGGGAAACAAACGCAATACACACAAACGCAAAATGACACGCACACACACGCACGCACACGCACGCACGCACGCGCACACACACACACACTCGCGAACTTCCCCCAGACCAGTAATCCAAACGAAAATATCTTCCCTCCGTAGTCCTTTGATCATTTGCTAATAACCAATCAGATCGATGGATTCCAGAGAAGAGGAAACTTTGAAGGCCTTTTTCTCAAAATGATGAGTCATTATATAATGTGACATATTTAGCTTAATATTTGGAGCACAACAACAATCCTGATATCATCAGAAAGCTAGGACTCTCCTCTTTCCAACAGTGGATACAACTCAAAATGTGTCTTCGGGTCAATGCGACTGATTTCGATGGAGCAGGTCACATATATGTTTAATACTTCTGTTGTTGAGTTTTTTTTTAAAGAATGAGCAGAATAGGCCCCTTTAACCCTTATGGTGTGTTCAGGCCTCCCTTGACCCGTTTCAAGTTACAATTATATAATCACTACACTCTTTATCGGAGCAAGGCTTCATAATATCCTCCACAACAGATATATAAACACTAAAAAACTGATTTTGACAATTTTAGCCAAGTCTGAAGGTCTCTAAAAAAAGAAAAACAAGTGTAATTTGGTGTTCGGGTCTGGGGAGACCCAGCAGCATTGATGTGGGTCACTCCGGGTCAAATTTGGCCCAATCAAGATTCATCTTTTACTTTAGCCCCCCTCCCCCCCCCACTCCCTTCATCAACTGTAACAATAATTTTCCGCAACATGCACCTGGCTCACAGAGACGCGGAAACATAATTGCAACCACAATTAGAGATGCGTTCTTTTAGCCCAGGGGTGTCAAACTCAAGGCCCGGGGGACAAATCCGGCCCTCGACTTCATTTCATGCGGCCCTCAAGAGCTTGCAAAGAATATAATATGTTTATTATACGGTTACATGTCGATTTACAGAAGCATGTTGCCCATAAACTACATATCCCACAATGCATCTCAAATTTGACTTTTTTTCCTCAGAATTTGACTTTTTTTCTCAGAACAAGTTTTTTTCTCAGAATTTGCCTTATTTTCTTCAAAATATTCATTTTTTCTTATAATTTGCCTTTTTCTCAGAATTAGATTTTTTTTAAATCATTTTGTAACATTCTCACTGAAGAGACTTGCAATGATTTGCCCTAGACTTCTGCTTTCAGACGTAGTTAATTATGAAGTTATTACCCTATCCGATAACAATCCAATGCAGAGGCAATAATGTCATATAATACATTATTTTATATATATTAAGTATTTATATATGTATTTTTATATATAGTCTTAAAGTTACAACCGACCCCTTTGAGTGAAACCATAATGCTGATATGGCCCGTGAAGAAATTTAGTTTTGCACCCCTGTTTTAGAAAGTGTTTTGCTTCAACTACCTTTTAGGAATAAGTACATTTTTAATTAATTTTTTCTTTATATACTTTGGTGAAAATAACTTCCTGTAATACATCTTGGCTGTTCATTAATAATGATCTAGAAATGTTTAAGCTCAAAGAGTTAGAGAATGACATGTCCTCACTTCACAGTATTGCACCACTTCCTCTTGTGAGGCCTTGTGCACTTATCTGCTGTGTCTTGTTCTTTTTTTTCTTGCAGCCTCAAAAGCAAGACGATCATATCAGTTCTCTGGTAAGATAACTGTGAAGGCGAAAGAAAAAAGTTACTCCAAGCTTGAAATCCCGTACCAGGCAGAAGTTTTAGATGGGTGAGTTGTTATGTGGATAAATCCTGGAGTTAATTTTTGGAGGAAATCATTTTTTTTATCTTAAAATGTTCCTTTCTTCTTGCAGATACCTGGGTTTCGACCACACAGCGACATTGTTCCACATCAGGGACAGCCCCGTGGACCCCGTGGACCGACCCATCTTCCTCACAAACGCCTTCGGCTTTGCAATCAGGATACACAACGTGTCTCTGCCCGACGAGGCCAAAACTATGTTTAATGTGAGCGTCACAGAAAAGGTTTAAGAGAGGGTTTAGGTGTTTTGAAGTGGGGGTTGTATGAGGTAGCTCTTTATAGTCAGTCTACTACCTAGAGTGGATGAAATGTGTAGAAACCATGGATGTATTATAAGAACTGGATACAGCGTGGGAGGCGGGGTCTCGTTCTTTCCTATGAGAGCTGCTCATTGGCGCAGGAAGACAAAATGGCCCAACTTTTGAGAGAGCGAAACGTCACAGATTACCCATCATGCCTAGCTGTCAGAGCAGAAGAACCCGTATGTGCGCTCACAGAGCATACGCCCCTTAAGCCCCGCCCCCCGAGCTCCCACTCTCGGCTCAGTAGAATGAATGGAGACAGAAAATAAATCTAGATTTGGCTTTTAGTGCATTTTACAACTTTAAGGACTTAATTCTAATATTCTAAAATAAAATAAAATAGTTCATACTGGGTAGTTTATTTAGTTACAAAAAAATTATCCACCGATTTACAGACGTCGCCTTCCCAATGTTAGTCAATGGGAAAAAGTTGTTTTGGGCCGGGTGACGTCACGGACTGATATGGAAGTTGCAGTACGGCCGTTTGGACACAACGAATATTGGCACAGAGTCCGGCGCACTTCCTGGGGGCTTGGTAGAAACAGACAG
Organism: Notothenia rossii; assembly: GCF_949606895.1. NCBI lineage: Eukaryota > Metazoa > Chordata > Actinopteri > Perciformes > Nototheniidae > Notothenia > Notothenia rossii. The sequence goes on from NC_136912.1 coordinate 92,951,213, forward strand.
GAGTAGCAGCAGGAAACTTAGCTATTTGCATCTGTGGGTTTTATTTAGACGACTGGAAAAAACATCAATAACATCATCAAAATCGTAATGTATATTTATTCACATGTTTTTTTTATCCAACCAAATATTCTGCTTAAATCCATATTTGTTGGTCCACAAACAAAACTTAACTAAAAATGTTTTGCGGCACACACTGACTATTTATAATTATTTAATAAAGTTGACTAAATAATTAAAAAGTAATTGCATTACATTTAGCTGAAGCAACTTACAATAAGTGCATTCGACCAAGAAGATACAAACTTGAAGAAAACAGAATCATATAAGTTCATCAGGTTTCATAGAGCCAAACATTTCAAGAGCTACTCAACTGGCTTTAGATAAGCCAGTCCTTTATTAGTATATAAGTGCTTTGTTAGTAATTCTATCTCTGGAAGTGGAGTCCAAAGAGATGAGTTTTCAGTCTGAAGAAGATGTGTAAGCTTTCTGCTGTCCTGATTTCAATGGGGAGCTCATTCCACCATTTTGGAGCCAGGATAGCAAACCCACGTGTTTCTGCTGATGGGAACTTGGGTCCCCCTCGCAGTGCGGGTGTAGCAAGCTGTTTGGCTGATGCAGAGCGGAGTGCACGTGCTGGGGTGTACAGTTTAACCATGTCCTGGATGTAGGAAGGGCCAGATCCATTCGCAGCATGGTACGCAAGTACCAGTGTCTTGAAGTGGATTCTAGCAGTTACCGGAAGCCAGTGAAGGGAGCGGAGGAGCGGAGTGGTGTGGGAACATTTAGGAAGGTTGAAGACCAGACGAGCCGCTGCATTCTGGATGAGCTGCAGTCATAACTAACTGAATCTAATGAACCACTAAAAAGACAAACTCAATCTTCAAATGTTGAAAAAATAAAGGTATTTGGTGTAGCCATATATAGACTTTGTTGGATTGAATTGAGTCGAAGTGTAGGATATATTTAAAGTGGTTTTCACCGCTTAACCTTTTCCATTTAACATCATTTTACAACAAGGAACCGAGGCCATTTCTGTTTACTCTTCAAAGCCGTCAGACTCAATTGGACGAACAGTAATTTAAAAGATAACCTCACCACAGTTGTGATGAAACACTGAATACTGGAAGTAGTGTTGCAATCTCTGGCTCCTTATGAATTAATAAAAAGATAATTATTTGGGCGTCTCGTGCCTTTTTCTTAGATTGCAGCTGCTGATAGAGGGGAAGTGGTGTGAGAGAAATGTGCAGAAAGGGGCGGAGATTTAGATTTGAACACAGGCAGCTGCAGTGAAGGATCAGCACATGCATTTCCTCTTTTATTTAGGCCTTCCTTAAGATCAACGACCAGTTATTGTGAGTCTTTGTTGAAACACTTTAAAACACCAAAGATCCAATCCACTTTATTTCTATAGCACATTTAAAAACAACAGAGTTGAACAAAGTGCTGTACATCAACAACTGTATAAAAACATAGCATAAATACATAAAAAACAGACAGGACATGAAACAAATGTAAAACACGAGACAATGAAACCAGATCAGAAGCCACAGACTGAGAAACTCTCATACATGACGTAAAAACAATACGAAACACTAGTAAGATACAAACCCACATTTAAAAGCACAAGTGTCACCTGGTCTGTAAATGCAAGGGGAAAGAAGTGGGTTTTTAAACGAGATTTAAAAACAGGCAGAGTTGGAGCAAGTCTCGGGCCGTTTCTCAATCGCGAGGATGCTTGCTTGGTAGCACATGTCTTGCGAGTCACTTCCTTCAGAAGCTAGGCAAGAGTCCTTCCTGGCATTCGGAAAACGAAGAGTGGAACAGGCTAGCAAGTGTGCGTTATATGAGAGGCCCCGCCTTGCATTTTCCGCCACAGATTTGGGGAAATTGGTCCGTGCGCAAAGCATTCTGGGGATTTTAAGGACGCGGAGTCTACCCATGTGCAGCCTCTAAATTACCCCCAAACCAAGGACGCGGCCTCGGTGGAATTCCAAGTATGCTGGAGATTGGAACAGTTCTTCGGCGGCACTCGATGACGTAGTATCCTTGAAATATTGGCTTGGAAGCCAGTTTCCTCGAGATTGAGAAACGGCCTCTGTCTCCTCGCTGCTTTAACCTTGATTTTGGGACCATTAGAAGTAACCTGTCAGACCTCAGTGACCGTGTGGGGTTTTAAAAGATCTGCCAGGTACGGTGGGGGTCTGCGGGGTCTTAAAAAGTATTAAAAGTTGATAAATCAATTTAGCGAAAATCAAGGCTATTAAAAAGTATGAAACGGCATTTCCCAAGGTATTACATTTAGTTTGTTTTCAATAAGTATATAAATGGTCCAAAGAGGTTGTATTCTACAGTCTGCCTGAATGTAATCATTGCGTAGGTGTGTAGTGTGATTCTGTGTGTAGTTTATGGCATCCCGTTGGATTTGACGTCATCTGAACAGGACATCACACGCTCACTGCTTGATAGCACGAAGCTCCGTTTACGCCGGTTGTTAAACAACATCGTTATGGGGAAATGCAAGTCTGCGTCCAAATGGTTGGAAGATAAGGAGGAAGGACAATCAATACTGTATATAGTCAATGTGAGGTAAAGTGTGTCGCCAAGGTAACCGGTTAAAACTCCAAGTGGAGATGAGGTCTTAAAATGTATGAAAAGGGTCTTAAAAAAGGTCTTGAAAGGATTTACATCTGACTTCAGGATTCTTGCATATACCCTGATAAACACAAACAAACTAACAGATATAAAATGTACTGTTTTTAAATGGAGTCTGGTGGCTTTAAAGAGAGCATAGAGAATGGCTTTGTGCTGAGAATATAGCTTGCATTTAGACTGAAAACAAATCCAAAGCAGTTTATTGCTGCTGTAGAAAACACGCCATCTGTGAAGAAATACCTCATGCAACGCTGCTTCAAAGCATCCAAACAGCTGATATTTGTGTGTGTGAATTGTTACATCTACTGACTTCCCTTTCTGTTTCAGGCGCAGAACTTCAGCGCCCCCATCCTGATCCCCGCACACGAGTCTCGTTACATTTTCTCCCTGCTCTTCCGACCTGTGCGGCCCTCCATTCACATAGACAGCAACATCCTGCTCATCACAAACGCATCCAAGTTTCACCTGCCTGTCCGGGCCTACACAGGCTTCCTGGAGGTACACAATAGACATTCATATAGCTTATTTACCTACCATCAAAGCGGTACTAAACAAAGAGCATATTAACCTTTATAACTTTCATTTTTATCACTTAAAAAGTCTGTTTTCATCATAAAAGACCGCTACTGAAGCAGAGAAGTTGGCAGAAAAAGGGTTCAAATGTATGTTTTCCAGACAAGCTGATACATTGCATAACAGATAACACTAGTTCCTTGAAATTGTGATTATGAGTTCATCATTTAAAGTTGTTAGCTTGTAGAAATGGAATGTATCTCCAGCTGTTTCTGTCTCAGTTAAATTGCAGTCTGATATCTTTATGAGGAACTAGTTGTTTTCTCCTTTGCCACGTTGAAAATTCTTGTGAAGAAAAACAGAAGTCACATTCAGTTTTCAGTTTTGACCATATATGTAGTTATGTCTTTGTAAGGCAGGGGAGACATCCTGCTTCTTGCTGATATGCGTCTGTGTAACGTGTTTTGTTTTTTGTCGCCTTTTTTGAAAAGCCTCTGGTCCTGCCTCCCAGTCTGAAGGAGAACATCCTGGACTTTGGGGTCCGCAGTGCAACAGACACCAGCAGCATCATATTTGTGGTGGTCAACAGTAATCCCATAGAGGTGAGATCACGCAGAATACTGCTTTTACTGAACAGGCACACACAAGGGTTCAGTGGGAAGAGACACAAAACAACCACAAAATGACCAAAATCTGACCCATACATTTACGCCAAAGAAACAAAAAACACCAACAAAGTGACACAAAAGGAGTGCAAATTTAAACTCAACAGTCAAAACACACACAAAGCTACTATAAAGAGACACAAAGTGACCAGGGTTTGACACTAAACAGCCAAAACACACAGACAGTAACCCCTGAGAGACACAAAAGTAACTGCAAATCGACCAAAATTAACACATATTGAAATTCAACAGTCAAACAACACACAAAACTAAACAAAGAGACCAGGGTTTGACACTAAACAGCCACAACACACAGTAAATTACCCTTAAGAGACACAAAACTACTTCAAATGGACTAAAATTAACACATATTGAAATTTGTCAAAACAGTCAAAACACAGAAAACTTTCCCAAAGAGACACACAAGGACAACCGTTTGACACTAAACAGCCAAAACACACACAGAATAACCCCTAAGAGAAACAAAACTACTGCAAATCAACCAAAATGTAAACATATTGAAATTCAACAGTTAAAATACACACAAAACTAACCCAAAGAGACACGAAAGGACTTTGGTTTGACACTAAATAGCTAATAGACACATTAAAGGACCCCTAGGAGACACGAAAGTACTGCAAATCGACCAAAATGAACACATATTGAAACCCTAAAGTCAAAAAAGACACAAAACTACCCAAAAAAGACACAAAAGGACAGCAGTTTGACACTAAATAGCTAAATGACGGACAAAAATAGACCAAAAGAGATACGAACCTACTGCAAAATGAGCACATATTCAAACCCAACAGTCAAAACACACACAAAACTATCCCAAAGAGACACGAAGGACAAAGGTTTGACACTAAACAGCCAAAAGACACCCAGAATAACCCCTAACGGCCCGTCCACACAGCGGCGTGTGTTGAAGCTTGCCGGGCGGGCGTGTCTGAAACTCGACCAACAACCAATCACATGAATCTCCCGCCCCCGACACACAAGCAGCGGTCTGATTGGCTAGAGCTTGTACTGGCATATGATTCGATTGGCTGACGCTTCTGCCGAGGCT
>NC_136912.1:92956311-92995114 GCF_949606895.1 Notothenia rossii
CCTCACATTGACTATATACAGTATTGATTGTCCTTCCTCCTTATCTTCCAACCATTTGGACGCAGACTCGCATTTCCCCATAACGATGTTGCTTAGCAACCGGCGTAAACGGAGCTTCGCGCGCTATCAAGCCGTGAGCGTGCGATGTCCTGTTCAGATGACGTGAAATCCAACGGGATGCCATAAATAAACTCCACAGAATCACACTACACACCTACGCAATGATTACATTCAGGCAGACTGTAGAATACAACCTCTTTGGACAATTCATATACTTATTGAAAACAAGCTACAAAATGTAATACCTTGAAAATGCCCTTTAATACTTTTTAATAGGGTTCATTTTAGCTAAATTGATTTATCAACTTGTAATATTTTTTAAGACCCCGCGGAACACCCTGTTAAAGGGATGATATTTAATTCCCCCCCCTACCAGTAGCACTATTTATAAATCTGGATAGTTTTGGGACAAGTTGCAGAGAGTCGGCCGTCTAAATGTTGGCCTTCTTTTAAAGTAATGAAACTTCTCTCGGCTTGAACGATTCATTAAAACAATTAAATAGTATATTTTGGCTGTTTGAAAAACTTCCAAACCAATTTGCTTTCAAGGCAAACACGAGACTTCTTTCATTTTAAATTCCATAATTGGTCGAAAGCTAAATGCCGATCCAGCTGTTTTGCATTAGACCAAAATGAGTTTTAGGACCCGAAACTAAACGTAATTCGACCCCAACTGTAAACCACACCAGAGTGTCTTTCCAAACCAGGTTTCTCAGCATAATGCAGTGCTTTTAGCGAGCCGTTTCCTGTAGGAACTACTTTCTTTCTAACAAGAACCACACCTGTAACCTGTCTGTATCAGTGAGCAGAAGGAAGCAGTCATTAGTTGAGAGTAGTGTTCATTTCGTTGACTAAAACCATGACGAAATATGTTCGTCAACGACCTTTTTTTCCATGACTAAAACGAGACGTGACGGCACTGACGCCAGTAAACAATAACTAACGAAATCAACATGCGATATCGTTGACGAAAAGTGATGAGACGAAAATGTAGTTTACTAAATAAAAACTATGCCAAAATCTCTCTTTACTTTCGTTGACGGAAAAGGAGGAGACGAAATATTATCAAAGAGAACGTAACATCTCTGATAGTCAGTTTTTCTCCCAGCAGTTTCCGGTGCTGCGGCCGGTACATTTGAATTACACCGGCACACTGTGGACTGTCAGGAAGACTCGGATCTAACTAACCTTAATCAACAGAAAATAAAATGGCAACAACAGGGCTTGTCCCCCCCCCCCCCCCCCCCGTCAGCGCGAGTGAGTGACGAGTTGTGTACAGACTCGACAGGTAATAATGGATTATGACGGAAATGTTACGATCCCGTCAAAATGACTGACAACGAAAAAGTCTAACGCCACCACTGCTTGGGAAGAAGAAACGATGTGAGATTTGAGCCCATTTTCGCTACAATGAGGCGGAGGAAAAAAGCGAATGCATTGTTTCATCAGAAGGGAAGCAATGTGGCCAAAACACAGCTGGTAAAAACACCACAACCCAGGTACTCTCTGCAAAGCTGCTTTCTTAATCAACATGTGTTTTCCATCAAATAAGGACAAGATATCATCTTATTGTGAAATAAATTTGACTAAAATTACAAATTATTGGTAATGGCTAGTTTGACTGAAATGTTCTATATAATCTGGGCCCAGGAGTTCAACATTTTTAATCTCAATCAGATCCGATCAGATTTTGAAATCCCATTTTTTGTGATCCAGGATCAGACAAGTCGGCCAGATTTTGTCCCTGGAGTTCAAAGCAATTCAGAATCAGCCTGATCCAGATTACCATTTTTCAAGATGACTAAATCCTGAATATCAGTGCTTTAATCCTACCGATCGCCATCTAGTGGACATGAAAAATAATACAAGGAAGACAAGAGAGCACCTCGCAGACATCTATTGTCCGCAATTACTTTTGAAAGGTGATGACAGGTGATGGACTTTTTTTTTGTTGAAGGTATTTTTTCTTTAATCTAAATTACATTTGTGATTGACAATCTTTGTTGTGATACTTTCATGAGCATAAACATTTAGGTCATCAACATTTGGTTGAAAACAAAATAGGCCACCACAAACGTGACCAAAAAATGAAAAATAAAATGTATTTCCCATGAAGGCTACAAATGGTGTATTATTTCAGTTAACAAACTTTGTCATCTTATTTAAATTGAAACATATTTTAAATAAATTGTACAGTACATTTTGCTCTGGTAATCCACTGGAAATCCACCCCTCTGGTGGGATCAGGATAATCCAGTTTTTTGGGATCAAACTGATCCCAATCCTGTGTTGTCGGTTTGAACTACCCGTTTTGAAGATTTGATCCAGATTAAAGCTTGGATTGGATTTCCTGATCTGGTCGGATATCAAAGTGATCCTAATCCTGGTTGTTGGTTTTGAACTCCCCAAAATCCAAATCTGATTTGATCGGATAGGGATTAAAAGTTTTTGAACTCCTGGGCCCTGATGACTAAAAAAGACTCAACAGTTTTCATTGACAAAAAGTAGACTAAAATAATTAGTTTTCTTTGACTAAAAAGAGACTAAAATAAGACTAAAATTCTAAATCTTGACTAAATAAAAAAGGGTGAAGGTGACTAAATATGACTAAAACTAAAAAGGAAATGTAACACTGGACTAAGACTAAAACTAAGTAAAAAATAGCTAACGAAATTAACACCAGTTGAGAGTAGAATTAAGTTATAAACTGATGGATGTATCTCACACGTGTCACACAGTGATGTCATTATGTTACGGAAGTAAACAAAGGAGTCCAATGGATGTGTTTCAGGGAGGAGGGGGATTTGAGCCTTTGCAGACCATTTACATGCACTGAAACCTATATAACACACGACAGGAAGGGAACATTCAGCTCTTATTAAGCCAACCCAAGCCCTTATCATAAATACAAAATTGTCCTTAAATATCATAACATTATATGCAAGTTTTTTACATCACACCACCATTCTTTTTTTTATGTTTCTGAGTATCGAATGCTACGGGATTTTTTGTTTTGCTGTGGGATCCAGGTTTTACTAAGACCTATAGAAAAAGGAAAAAGCCCTTTTGTACCTTTGGGGTTGTGGGTCGTGGGGGTGTTGAGGCTTTCTTCCCCTCCTCCTCCTCCTCCAGCCCCATGTGGAGTCGAGCGTACCCCCCCTCAGCGATGGAGCGCTGCCTCAGCCTCCTCCTGGTGGGCTCGTCTGACTCCAGTTTCTCTCCGTTGTTCTCATCGTCCTCCAGCGTGTCTTCCTCCTCCAGCGGCGCCACCTCCTCCAGCACCTCCTCCAACACCTCCACCTCCTTCTTCACTTTAGCCGGACGTCCTCTCTTTCGTTTCTGCGGTGTCGGCGCTGCTGCTGCTGCTGCTTCTGCTGCTGCTGCTTCTTCCACCTGAGGAGGCCCCGAATTAAGTCAAGCAGGTTCCTTTTAAAATGTTACACACGATATATCCAGCTCAAAAGACTCTGCATCCCTTGTTGCTAGGCGACTTGTACTAATGAGGTGGAAGCAGGAGGCGTCTGCCACTCATGTCCAGTGGGTGGCAGAGCTTAGGAAGTTTCTACACATGGAGTAAATAAAGTGTGCTTTGGACTGCTCCACAACCATTTTGAACGTACATGGAAAGTTTGAAACTGTCTAATCCTCCCTAACTGATTCCTCTTCTTTTTTTTTACTAACCATGACTAACATCTATCTCAAACTTGTTATGTGGTGTTGTTGTTGTTTAGTTTTTTGTGCTGTGATTTCAATCATCTGTTTGTCTATCATTTTAAATGTTGTTGTACTATTCATCTTGTCTTATTCTGTAGCGGGGGGGTGGTTAAAACTAAATGAACAACCTGCACACCTGTTTCTTTTTGTCTTTGACACTGTATGTGTTAATTTATTTTAGAAATGCGTGTGTTGTAGAATATTGTGCTATGATGTTTAATGTTTTATTAGAAGAAAGACGGGATAAAGACATTCTCATGCACTTCAGGGCTGATGGTATGGCGCAGATGTTGTCTTTTTTGTGCACTTAAAGGTGGGGTAAGTAATTTATTTCAGATACACTTTTTGTTATATTCCATGGAATGCTCTTAACATCCTGATAGCAATGAATACATTAAATGCTTTGACAATAAATACATAACAAAATGTCATCTGTGGAAGCCGTGGCGCTGTAAAAAGCACGACCAATCATCTGAGCCGGCCCGGCTAAAGTAACTGGATGGCCTACCTGCCTGTCAGCCTTCCATCTGTGCACAAACTTATCTCGTGCCCTCATTGGTCATGTGAGCGTTCGTGTGTGTTGGAGGAGGGGCTCTGGAAGGAAGTCTGAAGGAAGGGGCAGATTTTTTCCGGTTGTGTATTTTCAAACTTTAGCTGGTTTCTCCATTCTTATTGTATTTTTAGGGAAATTTCATATCCATAAAAAGAAATGGGCTGACTCCAAACCACATTTGTATCAACAATTTAAACAATATATTAGCACTATTAAAAACATTAGGAATAAGAAGGCAATCGAAACTAATTTGATATTTAACAAATATTAATCTGAAGTATCAAAATGTATTTTTCTTTCCTTTATGTAATGTCTTTCAGTCTGCGGCTATAAGGATGGTTTGATTGTCTTGTGCTTTAACATTAGTTTCTTTTTGTCCTATTGGTTTTGTCTAAATGGGGCGAAGCCTGCGAGCTACTTCAGGCAGTCAACTCGAGCACTTATGCTGCATTCATTACATTACATGTCACTTATCCAAAGCGACTTACATACTCAATACTGTGGGCAATCCCCACAGGAGCAATTTGGGGTGAAGTGTCTCAGGGACACAACGACATGCTGACTGCAGTGGGGTTTGAACCTGCGCCACACTCATACATAACGCCCCTTGCCGCTCTACAACCAACCAATCAGAGTCTCCTAATATTCCGCTCTATTTAACCTGCCAGATCTCTCTCCATGCTTTGCTTGCTGCTGCTGCTGCTACTTCCACGTCGCTGCTGCTTGCTGCCCCACCACCACCCCAGCTTCCACCCCAGCTTCCACCCCAGCTTCCACCCCAGCTTCCACCCCAGCAACCACCCCAGCTTCCACCCCAGCTTCCACCCCAGCTTCCACCTGTAGGCTCTGGGGTTAGTTATTTAATCATCACTCATGGTGCTATGTATATCTGTGGAGTGATGAGGCCTGAGTCTAGACGCCAAACTCACCTATATGCTGCTTCTAATACACATTGCTTAGTTGTCTGACTGAAATGTATTTATGCTGTATCAACTCTGTATCCATAAGCCCCCCCCCTTCTGTGGTCTTCATTTTAACTTTTGTTCTTTCTTTTGAAGCACTTTGTGAATTCTATTTCTGTGAAAGGTGCTATATTAAATAAATGTATTATTATTACATAAGTAAAGTTGGATTGAATTGGATCGTTGCTTTGTATGCCTGCCCCTGGACTTTGTCTGTTGTATGTCAAATGTATGATGTTCATGTATGACATTGAATAGATGAATACAAAAATGAAATAAAAACCTGAGGAGACGTCGTCGAGGGGGAAGAAGAAAGTTTGACGTCCTCCGAGAGACTCATTTTGTCCGGGTCGACGTTTATGACAAACCCCGCGGTAGCTTCAGCGTGTTGAGGCTCCTCCTCCATCGCCAAACACGCCGAAACCACCGCTAAACTCTCGCTAGCCCCCGCCTGCCCGCTGTGAGTCACCACCGTCATCGTGTCCCCTTCCTCTGCACCGCGGGAAATCAACGTCATGGTCTCCCCGGCTTCCAGTTGTTCACTGTTAGCGATCAGAGCCACGCTTTCTGATTCTCCCGCCTCCGTCTCCATCCGATCCTCTCTCCCTTCAGCGACCTCCATCTGTGGGACGGACCCCTCCTCCGTCGCTGACACGAACGCCAAAGGCTCTCCGCCATTTTGTGTCACCACCGCACTGCCGTCGCTGTCGATGGTGACCACGAAGCCCTCGTCCTTAGAGCAAGGCAAGGCACGTTTATTTATAAAGCAGTTTTCAACACAAGGCAATTCAAAGTGCTTTACAAAAATGAAAGACATTAAGAGCATAAAACACATTAGAAACATTAAAGAGCAAAGATAATAAACAGTTTGATCCCAGAGCCATAAGAATGAGAAACACCTGGACTTCTGAAAGAACATTCATCCGTTTGCAACTTATATATATATCAACGTTACAATTACTGACTATAGACTATTCTGCACAGTTTCTGTTACGTATATATCGAAATGAGTCGCATTGACCCTAAGACACATTTTGAGTTGTATCCACTGCTGGAAAGAGGAGAGTCCTAGCTTTCTGATGATATCAGGATTGTTGTTGTGCTCCAAATATTAAGCTAAATATGTCACATTATATAATGACTCATCATTTTGAGAAAAAGGCCTTCAAAGTTTCCTCTTCTCTGGAATCCATCGATCTGATTGGTTATTAGCAAATGATCAAAGGACTACGGAGGGAAGATATTTTCGTTTGGATTACTCGTAGTGCTGCGTACCGGTACGCCGAACCGGTACTGGACTTGTAAAAAGTTTCGGTTCAAGTCCGGTTAAAACCGGAACGTCGGGAACCGGTACTTACGTATATTCTCCTTTTTGTTCTAAACCATCTGAAACCTTCCATAGATCGAGAAATTTGCGCTGAGAAAAGACGAAAAACATTGTTTTGGCTTCTGATATGGCGGCCATTACTGAACTCACGAAGTCTCGCAAAATATCGCAACTGCTCGCGAGATCTGTGTGACGTCAAGGGAAGCTGGCTTGGACATAGTGGACACTGACAGCGTGGGATGCTGGTTGCCATATTTGGTAGTGTAGCTAAGCTAACTCCTTTGTATTTATGGTGATATAGTTTCTGCCGAAAGAGCAACACTTCACCCAGACAATGTCAATATGCTGTTGTTCTTGAACAAGAACACATAGACTTGTACTCTTGCATATTGAGTCTTGTATGTACATCACTATGTATGTAGTTGTGTTGTGTCGTTAGTAACACATGTAGAGTTCTAGAAAAGACATGGTGTAGACACAAGTTGGAAGGGGGCACAATAAACCTGACGAGTTTGAATTTGAGTTGATTATGAGTTTATTTTCAATTGATAATTAGCTCACAATAAGTTCACTTTAGTTACTCACACCACTTGACACAAGTCCGGACTTATAAGTCCGGACCTGAACCTGAACCTCTGGACTTGAGTCCGGACCTGAACCTGAATGTGAGTCCAGGTACACAGCACTAATTACTGGTCTGGGGGGAGCTCTCGAGTGTGTGTGTACGTGTGTGTGTGTTTGTGTATTTTTGCATTTGTGTGTATTGTGTTTGTTTCCCGGGGAAAACCCTCACGAGAAACACCGGCTGTTGTTACGCCTGCTATGACGTCACGTTACTCCGTTCTCTGCTTGTAATTATGCCGAAGCTTCAAAGTTGTATATCATCTGAATTTGGCGAAACAAGTTTAATATTCTGAAAGCCAAGACTTTGTTTGTTTAAAATCAAACAAAACACCCGAACCCCGAAAAAATAGTTTTTACGTAAATCCACGTTTATTTTTGAAATGAGCCGTTGCGACTTCCGACTGATTTCGAAAGAGCGGGTCACATATTCTGTTTCTATTCTATTTTTATTTTATTTACTCGTGCTATTTTTTATCTGTTGTATTGTGTTGCACTGTTGGAGGAGCCTGTGACCTAAGATGTTCATTGTCATATCTACACAGTAGCTATGATCACATGTCAATGAAAGCCTTGAAACCATAAAACATGAATAGTTACGGTGCAGCGTAACATCTCAATAGTTCAATTAAAACCAGCGGCAAAAAGGAAAGTCTTCAGCCTGGATTCTGTTAGTTTGTTCCAGATATTTGACAATATCCCTAACCAAATTATCACATTCCTCTACCCCTAGTCTCCCCGTGAAATTATAGTTCTAATCTCAAAATGCTGACTTTTTTCTCCAAATCTAAAAATTCTGACTTTTTTCTCAAAATCTAAAATTTCTGTATTTTTTTTCAAAATCAAAAAATTCTGACTTTTTTTTCAAAATCTCAAAATGAATTATAGCTATGTGATTAAATTCATTAATCACATAGCTATCATATGCAATCACACATCCTGTCATGTTCACAGCTACAGTTGGGATACCTCTGTTATCATGGTACTCTGATATTGAAAGAGGACATTCAGTATGTTCCCAACACTAACCTTCTTAGAGCCGTCCTGATTGGCCGGCAGCATGGACACCACGGTGTGAACGTCTCCCCTCTGGTACACCGTCAGTTTCTGCTCCTCCACCTTCTTGTGCACGGACTCGCAGATCTGCAGCACCTCCGTCATCAGAAGGTGTCGGGCCAGGTTAGCGATGTCGGCCATATCGCAGAAGTTGAAGGTGAGCGTGGAGGTGTAGGCGAAGTCCAGAAGAGGCAGGAAGCTGGCTTTAGTGAAACCTGCAGAGAGAGGAAGGTGAGAGAGGAAGGTGAGAGGAAGGTGAGAGAGGAAGGTGAGAGAGGAAGGTGAGAGAGGAAGGTAGGTAGGTAGGTAGGTAGGTAGGTACAGTCGGGCAAAAAAGTGATGAGAGAGGCCTGTAATGTTCATCCTAGGTAGCTATACCTCAACTATGAGAAAGAAAAAAAAAATCCAGAAAATCACATTGTCTGATTTTTAAAGAATTTATTTGCAAATGATGGTGTAAAATAAGTATTTGGTCACCTACAAACAAACAAGGTTTCTGGCTCTCACAGATCTGTAACTTCTTCTTTAAGAGCCTCCTCAGTCCTCCACTTGTTAACTGTATTAATGGCACCTGTTTGAACTCGTTATCAGAATAAAAGACACCTGTCCACAACCTCAAACAATCACACTCCAAACTCCACTATGGCCAAGACCAAAGAGCTGTCAAAGGACACCAGAAACACAATTGTAGACCTGCACCAGGCTGGGAAGACTGAATCTGCAATAGGTAGGCAGCTTGGTGTGAAGAAATCAACTGTGGGAGCAATTATTAGAAAATGGAAGACATACAAGACCACTGATAATCTCCCTCGATCTGGGGCTCCACGCAAGATCTCACCCCGTGGGGTCAAAATGAGAAACAAGAACGGTGAGCAAAAATCCCAGAACCACACGGGGGGACCTAGTCAATGACCTGCAGAGAGCTGGGACCAAAGTAACAAAGGCTACCATCAGTAACACACTACGCCACCAGGGACTCAAATCCTGCAGTGCCAGACGTGTCCCCCTGCTTAAGCCAGTACATGTCCAGGCCCGTCTGAAGTTTGCTAGAGAGCATTTAGATGATCCAGAAGAGGATTGGGAGAATGTTATATGGTCAGATGAAATGCTGAGTTGCATCCAAAGAACACCTACTGTGAAACATGGGGGGGGAAACATCATGCTTTGGGGCTGTTTCTCTGCTAAGGGACCATGACGACTGATCCGTGTAAAGGAAAGAATGAATGGGGCCATGTATCGTGAGATTTTGAGTGACAACCTCCTTCCATCAGCAAGGGCATTGAAGATGAAACGTGGCTGGGTCTTTCAGCATGACAATGATCCCAAACACACCGCCCGGGCAACGAAGGAGTGGCTTCGTAAGAAGCATTTCAAGGTCCTGGAGTGGCCTAGCCAGTCTCCAGATCTCAACCCCATAGAAAATCTTTGGAGGGAGTTGAAAGTCCGTGTTGCCTAGCGACAGCCCCAAAACATCACTGCTCTAGAGGAGATCTGCATGGAGGAATGGGCCAAAATACCAGCAACAGTGTCAAAACCTTGTGAAGACTTACAAAAAATGTTTGACCTCTGTCATTGCCAACAAAGGGTATATAACAAAGTATTGAGATGAACTTTTGTTATTGGCCAAATACTTATTTTACACCATAATTAGCAAATAAAGTCTTTAAAAATCAGACAGTGATTTTCTGGATTTTTTTTCTCTTCTCATTCTGTCTCTCATAGTTGAAGTATACCTAGGAGGAAAATGACAGACCTCTCTCATCTTTTGAAGTGGGAGAACTTGCACAATTGGTGGCTGACTAAATACTTTTTTGCCCCACTGTAGGTAGGTAGGTAGGTAGGTAGGTAGGTAGGTAGGTAGGTAGGTAGGTAGGTAGGTACTTTATTGATCCCAATTTGGGAAATGCAGCAATATAAAAACAAACAAGGCAATGTACATAAGAGAAATTAAGACAAGAAATAAACAGTCCAAAATATTTCTGAAATAGAAATAAAATAGCATTAAAGATGAAAGTATAATGGGACTCGAACTTGCTCTCCCCTGATCCACTCAGCCACAGCCTTCACAGCAGCATAATGCTTTGTTACGATACGACAAAGACAACATTTCTCACCGGACAGGTCGACCACGGCCTCGTGTGTGGAGGCGGCTCCCTTCTCGAAGAAGAGCTCGTTGAAGTATTCGCTGCAGGCGGCGAGGACGGCTTTGTGCGCTCGGTACTCGTCTCCCTCGATGAGCAGCGTGATGTCACAGAACTGGTTAGTGAGGCGCTGCTGGTTGAGCTTGTCCAGCATCGTCTGGCTGTGTTTGGGCAGGAACTGATTCACCTCGCCCTTACTGTCCACCTGGGAAACACACACATTAAAACACCTTCAAAACATAATCAACACATGTCAACAATAATAACTGGTCATCATATAAACCTAGTCCCAATTACAAGCATCTATTATGTGAGCAAAGTAGTTTTGCACGGTGTACCGATACTTAGGCCTGTCGCGATAATCGATAAATTGACTTATCGTACGATAAATAAAAATGGACTCGATAACTTTTCTGAGCTCGATAAATTGCCGTTTACATAAAGATGTGACCAGCATTTTAGCCTGGAGCGCTGTGGCTGCCAGGCGCGCTGTGAGGGGCGGGGCTGACACACAGCCAGGTCAGGACACTCCGCGTGCACGTGCCGCAGCGTAGCAGCCAAATTAATAATATAGCGACAAGCGGGAGACAACGTGTGACTTACTCGCGGGGAATTTAAAGTGAAATGGAATTGGTTACAAAACCTAACTACACATCTCGATTCTCCGGTGTGGCAGTATTTTGGATTCAAACCAAATCAACGAGGCGAACCTACGGACTTGAATGAGCCGGGCGGTGTGTCGCATTGGTTTAAAAAAGGTAGCGACAAAAGCAGGGAATACCACGCATTTTAAACTACACCTAAAACACAACCACCCCATTCCGTTTTCCCAGCTGGGAGCAAACACAGCAGCTGGAGATGGAGAGCCCCCGCCCGACAATGCAAACATGTTGGTGTTCCTTGCTCGAAAACTTAGAAAAACAGATTTGGATATGGCCTGTTGAGGCATCTGGGTCTTTGACAGTGGACTGTACACTTGACTGCTGTTTTAAGGAGGTTTTTTTGCTTGTGAGATAATGTGTGCTCATATTTATTTATTTATATATATTTATATATATATATATATGAGAGTGAGAGCTCTGTTTTCCAGCCTGACTATTTAATTTATTGTTTTGGTTGTGTGATTTAATTAATTTATTATAATTTAATTAATTTGTTTTATTTATTATATATAATTTATATATTTTAATATTATTTCACATTTCATTTGCAATGTTGAATGTTCAATAAAAAGTTATGTTTGAAAGGATGTACTAGAATTATTATGATATATTATCATTATGTCTAAAATGGTCTTAAAACGGCGCCGACAATATTATCGTTTATCGCAATAATTTCCATAAAAATGTATCGTCCAACAAAATTAATTATCGTGACAGGCCTAGTTGTATCATCATCACTGGTCATCAATACATCTTTTGATTCCACATTTCTAAATATGTAACTTTAGTATTTATTCTAATTCAAACTCTTTTCCCCCTTATTTCTGATTTATATGTATTTATTTTTCTTTCTCCTGTAACGTACTTGCACCATATATTTCTAATGCTCTATTTTAAGTATTTTTCTTGTTATGTTGAGTATAATGTGTTGCAGTGTGAGAGAAGCCTGATGTGCATATGGAAGTAAGACCTTGAATGTTTGACTGACATGCCTTAGTTATTATGTTGGTTTTTACGGCTCCATTAGTTGATTTATAAAGAAATCTAATATTATTTTAATCACATTGTCATACCATTTGACACAGTTAGCTCAGGTTGCTTCTAAACCAAGTTCAATTTGAAAAAAGGCTACCTTTATTTAGCTTTCATTTTTATTATTTAACAAGATCCCCTCTTTGTTATTATCTGGACTTAAACAAAAAGGTAAATAGGTGAAACTTACAAAGACGAGTTCGTGTTTGGCCGTCGCTTTGTGTCTCAGTTGACTAGACGGGTCAGCGAAGACTAAGCTATCTCCCTCTTCTTCCTCCTCTTCCTCTTCATCGTTAGCGTTAGCGGTCGTTTTGCGTCGCGCCGGTCGGGCGAAAAGTCGATTTCCAGCGCCGTCATCCGAGCTGCGTCTGTAGAGACACTCGGGACACTCTCTGATGACGTCCTTCACCTGCTTCAGGATACCTGAGAGAACAGAGATACAGGAGGGGTCATTCACACCCAAACAAACCCGGGATGTATTTACACGTGAGGCACTGCGGCTAGTTTTGTTTAAACATGTTAATAAATAATACCCATTCCTATTTATTTGTGTAAGTTCCATTATTATCTGGCAACGTGACAACCGTATATTGAATATTTACACTTATTGTGTTCCTCACCTATCCACCAGTAGCACAAAATAGTCTCAACAATAATTATTAACATATATTTTTCTTTTAAGTGCTTATCTCTTTTCCTTCATGCAATGATTTTGGATGATTAAATAGTTTCCAATACATTTTATTCCTAAAGAAACACCAAAAATACTTTATTTTAGGATTTTCATTTTAACAAACACACTCAGCGGATGACTTGAGCAGCTCAGCACAATTATATTCTTATTTAAGTATAAAAACTATAATAAATATAATTGTATGAGCCTTTTATTGTAAGACAAGATGAGATAAGGTAGACCTGTATTGATCCCCATAGGGAAATGCAGGTGTTATAGCAGCAACTGAAGAGAGAACTACAGGGATAATAAGAACACACATCTACAAAAATAAGAATAAACATGTAGTAATCGTATGAATAGAAATAATTAAAAAATGCATCAGGTCAGGTGAAGGTACACATATGATATAAGGTTATGTAAAAGTGCAGGTACCAGTGCCAGTGAAATGTGTATGTGCATACAGTGCAAATAGTAATATTCAGTGCAAGTTATTGTGGATTTTAATATAATGCCAATCAAACTACTTTGTTAATAAACACATTTAAAAAAGTTCAAGTTAAAAAAAATTATCCGCTAGATGGAGACAGCGAGTAACTATGTGACTGTGTCGTGTGGCGTATATTTACATTAATAAAACCTCATGTTAACACCAGTTTTCCAAGCAGATTTAACCGCATTTAAGTGGCTATTTCTTCCTCACCTCTCCACCAGTACTTCTGTGAGATCAAGTCCCATGTGAGCTGCTGGTTCAGGTGTTCGCCGCCCTCAGAAGCAACATGCTCCGCGGTGATGAGCTCCCTCCTCCGATCGTCCTGCAGCACCACCTCCAGCTCCGTGAAGTCATTCTGTCCCTTCAGCCGCCTCTGGTAGAACAAAGTCCCGCTGCGGACCACGTAGCATGTCGCTGCTTTGCGGATCTTTCTCTTGGTGTTCCCAGGGGTCCCTGCCGCGTAGGGCTCCCTCTCATCGGTCAGATAGCGGATGATGGCCCGGTAGCTCTCTTCGCTCGACATGTCGTAACCAGACACCAGCGCTTTTTAGTTTTTTACACTCAAATCCGGGGGTTCTGCCGCCCACCTCGGCTTGTAAAATTGTGATTTGATTTTTTAGATAGTAGATAACGGGAAATATTAACGCTGGGATTAAATTTCACATTGTTTTCTTTAAGACGGAACTGCAGTTCTCGATCGTCAGGGTGGACTTGCTGCCCGAACAGACAAAATGGCTGCTGCACAACCGGATGTTGCGTGAGTGGTGTGGCGGAAGCAGGTTATGAATGTCTTCCGCCACAAGATGGCGCCGTGTGCAAACTTATAACTGACTTTTATCAAACATTTGACTGTAATATACATGTGACATATATAAACCAACTGATGTAATACACACATCATAATGATAATAGTTTTTATTATTATAATAATTATACTATACTATCATTAGTATAAGTTACAATACCTTACTTTAAATTTGTTTTAATTATGACATCTCTTTTACTTTACGTTAGTTTAATACTATAGAAATTAGTATTTTAATGACAAACTGACGGATACAGTATAAACCTTAGTAAAAGTAGTTAATCAGATAAAGATTGTTGTTATTATTAATTATATTTTACCTGTAATTTGATTCCCTGAGCCTCCAGTTCAGTCGCCAGACCCCCATCCTGGGTTAAAAGGTCCGTTATTATCACTCATATACAGTCTGAGACCAGCAGAGGAACCCATTACAAATTTTTTAAGAGTCCCTGAAGTTATAACCTAGACTTCTACCTTTTAATTGTTTATTTTTAATCTAATGCCTACTTCACAAAACACAGTTATGAGGAAGAAATACTTGACGAGACTTTGACTGTTATCTTTGTCCCGGGAACAATAAACAGGTGAAATGGTGCGTTTAAAGACAATCGGAATTTCAAAGATTATTGTGATTAGGTGCTCCACAATAGCACCATTTTTTGATTCCTCATGTATTGTTTATTTTAATTATTTAATACTCTGTCTATTTCTATCTGTTGCCTAGTGCAATTGTATATTGTAGAGTATTTAAACATATTCAGTATTTTCTTTATATTATGTATTATTTAGACGTATTTTCTATTGTAATGTTGTATGTACAGTATTTGCTGTTCATTTACATTCTTTGTTTTATTATAGTTGTATCTTATACTCTCTTTTAAATAGTTTTTCTCATGTGTAATGCGTGACAACACTGCTGCTGTGACGATGTAATTACCCAATGTACTATATATTTGTGAAATGACACAATAACATATAACACATTCATTTGTTTTGATTGTAACCGAGTATTTTTCTCACAACAAAACACAAAAGTTTGATCTTCTAGTGAAACTTAAAATAGCAGACCTTCAGCATGTGTTACATATTAAAAGATTCAACCGTAAACTAAAGACAGAGAAACAGTAAAAATGCTTTTCAACATTTATTGATAACAATATAAGAGGTTGATACCATGCAGTTTTTGGTGGAGATGTTAATCGTCCAATCCGTTGCATGGTAAGCGGGAAAAACCGGAGTGAACCCAGAGAAAACCCAAAATGATAAAACCCGCCCACACAAATATTTTGGGAAAACACCGGAGCGACCCCCGAGTAAATCCCAAAATAATGAAACCCACCCACACATATTTACCACCCTAACTTAAAATCCCACCCTTTAAAGACCCTACATTTCAATAACCCCCTTTAAAGACCCCACATTTCAATAACCCCCTTTAAAGACCCCACATTTCAATAACCCCTTTAAATACCCCACATTTCAATAACCCCCTTTAAAGACCCCACATTTCAATAACCCCCTTTAAAGACCCCACATTTCAATAACCCCCTTTAAAGAACCCACACGGGCTCAGAGCTGCGTCTGAAAGGCTTGCTGATGGCCTTGCCTACCGAGTGGAAAAATGTGCAGACGGCTCGTCTCTTCTTTGGTGGACGCATTAGGCGAGCTTTGAAAATGGAAGCGACGCAATTTTCACCTGACGATCCTTCCATGTTGAACATCACGAGCACGGACTCTGCGCTGCCCCAGATCCTGATCAGGTCCTTGTAAACCACCTTGTCGAGGGTCTGAAATGTGTCCGGGGTTATTGTGAAGCTTTCCCCCTCGAATTTGGTCCACACTTTCTCCAACAAGCTCTCAACGATGCCGACTGAGTTTCCAACTTTGTGGTTCACCTTTGCGTTTTTGAAAAGCCGTGTGACCAGTTTCTGAACCAGAACCTTGACTTCCATTTTGGCTTTCAATGACACTGACACTGGGGCTTCTTCTGTGATTGTTGGTCGCGCCTCAATCTCCTCGAAAGCCAATATCATCCTTTTAGTTTGTGTGACAGCCTCGTTGTTCACAAACCACCCGAACACTCCTAAGAAGCGACGCACTTGCCTCGTTATCGCAGATTTCACAGCCTCTGGGGGTGGGGCAACTAATATTTCCGTAACTCCTGGGGTGACCTCAGGAATCGTCATCTCTCTCGTGGTGTGAGTGTAGAGGAGGTCTTTGAGATCCATTTCGAACACATGGTTCTTGCCGAGGGAAATGTCTTTCATTCTCTGATTAACACAAACTTCGTTGCAATTGTGGTCTCCATCACCCTCCTCCTTGAGCAAATCATCAATATCGTTATCAAAAGCCCTCATTGAATTCACGCTGCTAGCTCTTGCTCCAGGGCAAAAGGTTTTCTTCAGCCCTGACAACATTCGATGTATGGTCAGTTTGGCAACACGTCTGGTTAAAAAGGCCTTGATCTTTCCGCATGTATTTTTCTCGACCAGCTTGATCTCGGCTTCTATTTCTTCAGTGGTAAGCGTTGAATCGCTCTTTGCTCCCAGACTCTCCTTCACGATGAGTTGAGTGAGTTCAGCAATCTCCTCGACCGTGTCGGCTCTGAGAAGATCGATCTCACTTTTGGTCATACTATCCATTAGGGGCTCTGTGATTTTCAAAAACTCTTTTGTAATGATGTCCTCGACCATTCTGGATGTATCGCTTCCAATGCTGTCTTTTAATCCGCTTGAGGCGGTCCTCAACCCAGAACTGGCTGAGGTTTTAGGGAATAGAGGTACGGACCCTGATCTATTAGAGAGTGCAGATTTGGTCTCTGAGGTTTTTGAGAGGGCAGACTTGGACCCTGAGATTTGAAAGACGGAATAGTCGACCTCTGAGGTTTTTGAGTGGGCAGACCCTGTCTCTGAAGTTTGATAGGGGGGAGCAACTGAGGTTTTTGAGAGGGTAGACCCGGACCCTGAGTTTTGAAAGAGGGTATAGTTGACCTCTGAGGTTTTTGAGTGGGCAGACCCTGTCTCTGAGGTCTTAGAGGGGCCTGATGACTCGTGGCTCTTTTCTTCGTTGACGTCATCCCCTTTTTGACCATCAGCGGAGGTCTCCATAGCCCTCTTCTCTTTGCGTAATCTAAATCTAAACAAGCCCTTCATCTTAGCCCCAATAGCTCTCAACATATGGATGGCGTGACCAACCATGACATCAAGTCTGCGGTGGGAAGTGACGTGTTCGCTTTCCATAAAACCCTCAGCCTGGGAATTGCAGCTGACTGCTGACTTGACGCTGGTTATAGCTTCTTTCACCAGCAGCCTGGTTAAACTTGTGGCGCTGGCACACTCAACCGTGTCCTTAATGTCCAGAAAATCAGCGATAGTCTGAGGGAGTGTGTTGCCCAGAATGGACCAAACAACCTCCTCAGAAATGATGAAATGTTTGTTCTTCATGGCTGCTAGTAGGGATTTTGTCAGTACATCTACTAGGTCCAAAATAAACTCTGCCACATAAATTTTGATGCCATCATCAGATGTGCTTTTGTTCAGGGATTCCCACTTATCCACTGGCAGCCTGCTGAAGAACTTTACAACCACTGGATGGATGTCATCCCGACCGATTGCTGCCATGTTCTCTTCCTGTGGGATAGCTGATTGAGACATATTCATTTTAGATTGAATTTTAACTACTTGGTAATACTAATTATTTTGTAATAATTACTATCTTTTTAAGTAATTCTGCTCTGTAGTAATAATTATTTTTCTAATAATTACTATGCTCTGAATTAGTTCTTTGGTAAGTTATCCTATCCTTTTGGTGAAATAACTGTCTGTTTTTTAACGCACTGCACTCTCTGTAAGCCTCTCAAAGGGTGACCAGATGTGATAATGAGGTCCCTTTGGAGGTTTCAATGTGCCTTGATGCGTCATTTCGAATTATGTCATCGGATCAAAGCTATGACGTCATCGTGAGATCATCAGATCAATGTTTGAACGTTCGTTCGCTAAGCCCCGCCCCCGAACAACGCTGCCGTGTTGTTTCTACGGAAGCCCCGTGTTGTTTTTTGAAATCAAGGCAAAAGCATCTACTGTCAAAAGTTAGAAAGAACACGGAAATAAATTGAAGAGTTTGTGAATTCCTGATCTATAATGTGAATAATGGGTTATTGTTGTATACTGTTAAACATGTGTAACATTTGAACACTTAAAGTTACATTACCACAGATCCACATAAACAAAACTAGCCTAAACCTCTCTGTTTTACATTCAGCCTGTAGTCCATAAGATGGCAGCAGAGCTCTTTAAAAATATATAATTATGATCAAATGTATATAAGGAGAGTGTCTAATATCAACAGAAAATAAACAGTCTAACTATAGGTTTATAAAACGTTTATTTTTCTATTTACGTGATACAATATATATTATTTTTATTTATTTCATTAACATTATAATATTTTTTTATGTATAAATCAGTTAAAAACATTTTTTATAATGTATTATGATTATCATTTTATATTTGGATCTCAGTATAGTCTTTTCGTTTATCTTTTACATTATTGTATATTTGTTTATTAATGTTTAGTTTTTTCTGATTTTTTTAAATGTATTTGTGGGAATCATTTATTTTTTAATATGAAGTATTATAGATAGATAGATAGATAGATAGATAGATAGATAGATAGATAGATAGATAGATAGATAGATAGATAGACTGATAGATAGATAGATAGGTAGATAGATAGATAGATAGATAGATAGATAGATAGATAGATAAATAGGTAGGTCGATAGATAGATAGATAGATAGATAGATAGATGGATAGATAGATATATAGGGAGATAGATAAATAGAGATATAGATAGAGAGAAAGAGAGATAGATTAGTACTTAATTGATACAAAACTAATATATATTTATGTGAATACAATACAATATTTGAAATAAATTCAATAGTAGAAACAAATATTTCATTTTCTTTAATCGTCCAAAATAGTTTTTAGTTTCAGTAGTTAGATTCACAAAATAACATAAAATGTTGCTACTTGAATCACAATGCAAGTAATTACTGTAAAATAAACGTCTAGTTCAGTTGGTTTAATGTGTACCATTAATGTTTTACTTTAAGAAAACATTAACGTTGTTTCACCAGATTTTAATAAATCACAATAACATTTTCAAACCAACACAGGAAGTGAAATAATAAACCTCATGACAGTGCTCTGCCAGGCCTTTGCGTGGCACTTCATCTCACTCTGCCGTCTGTACGTCACTGTTAATACTTTACATACCAACGTTCTGTTTTTGTTTTTTTTACTCCGAGGAAGAAGAGTAGGGGGTTGGGGGGAGAGGCGACACATTGTGTTGCTCATCCATGTGTCACATACCGAACCTGACATCAAACGCTGCTCAAAATGTCTCTGCAACACATTCCTGTATCAACAGCTCCTGACCCGCCAACGGCTAACTGTGCACACAGATACAGTTACTGCTGAAGTTTGTAGTGAAATATTAAATATCTGTTCATCTGTGGTGGGATGTAACTGAGTATAACTCTGAGGTACAACTTTAAATATAACATTACACCGTTGTAGGATCTACTCGAGTATTTAAAATAAAAATAATAATTCATTGCATTTGTTTAATCGCTTCCACAAGTGCTCAAAGCGCTCTACAGTATATTACATATCAAACATGTGATTCATCAATACTGTGTACAATACCCATATTTAAGTACTACACTCAAGTATTTACATTGGTTACTACATTTCAACTCCAGTACATTACATTTTACTCCACTACACACATTTATTTGACACTAGCCACTTTTAATATTAAAAAAACTCATGAAATGATGTATTTCTGTACTACTAATCTACACATTATTAAAACAATTGGCTCCATATTGATAATTTACAATCTTTAAATGATATGACGTGCATTTGTTAGTAGTAAAAACTGATAATATAATATTTGATGGTAATATTTTACTGTAGAAAGAGCCATTCTGTGTTACTTTTGAAACCTTAAGTACATTATTCTAATACTACTGTGACTTCTCTGTAAATTAAATGTTATATTCAGGACTTTTAATTCAAATTGAGAATTTAAAGACCGTCGTATTTGACTTTTATAATAGTAATGGCTGCTACTTCCCTCTCTGACTATATATATCATTTCATTTAGACATCACAATAAGTGAAGACTCAAATTCAGATCACCAATAATCCTTGAAGTACATTAGCTTCAAATAACCCAAACCTTTTTAAGTATTCCATCTTTATTTCTTTGTTAATCAAGTTTTTTGCTTGTCATTTTTTGTGTAACTGAAACTACACACATTACATTACAGAGCATTGAGCTGACACTTTAATCCAAAGCGATTTACAATAAGTGCATAAACCATAAGGATTCAAACACATTTCTAGTCATTTTGAGTCTCCTCATATTATATTCTGTCATAATAATTGTACATGTATTGACTTTTTGAGGTGGAACTACTTTTCCCGTGTAGCTTTATCTTACCAAACTAGTTTTTTCCCCCAGTAAAAGTAGTTCCTATCTTTCTCAACACTTTCCCCAGATACATTTCTCTCTAACAAAGCCTGCTGTGTTTTTAGTTTCAATTCACTGACAGCATGCTGAGCTGCATATCGTGTCACTTCCTCCTTCGGGAGGTGTTTGCTCTTCGATTCGTTTCCCCCTCATTGAGCTTTGTTTGGTTTTGAGCAGGTTTTTGTGGTAACGAGAAGACAAAAGGCAATCATGACTCAAACAGGAAGTCTGGTGTATGTTTCAGAGCGGTAGAAGAAACAAAAAAACACGTGCGCAACTGTCAAGGGCTTGCATGCAAAGAGGAGGGGAATTCAAGGCAAGCAGATTTTTGCTATCTATCTATCCCTCAGCAAGAAAGTTAATTAATCAATAGTTCAAAATGTCATCCTATTCCTATTAAAGAGGACATGATATTTTCATTTTCAGGTGTATATCAGTATGTAGTGTCTCTACTTTAAAGAGTCCTCTCCTGCTGATGTTCAGGTGTATATCAGTATGTAGTGTCTCTACTTTAAAGAGTCCTCTCCTGCTGATGTTCAGGTGTATATCAGTATGTAGTGTCTCTACTTTAAAGAGTCCTCTCCTGCTGATGTTCAGGTGTATATCAGTATGTAGTGTCTCTACTTTAAAGAGTCCTCTCCTGCTGATGTTCAGGTGTATATCAGTATGTAGTGTCTCTACTTTAAAGAGTCTTCTCCTGCTGATGTTCAGGTGTATATCAGTATGTAGTGTCTCTACTTTAAAGAGTCCTCTCCTGCTGATGTTCAGGTGTATATCAGTATGTAGTGTCTCTACTTTAAAGAGTCCTCTCCTGCTGATGTTCAGGTGTATATCAGTATGTAGTGTCTCTACTTTAAAGAGTCCTCTCCTGCTGATGTTCAGGTGTATATCAGTATGTAGTGTCTCTACTTTAAAGAGTCCTCTCCTGCTGATGTTCAGGTGTATATCAGTATGTAGTGTCTCTACTTTAAAGAGTCCTCTCCTGCTGATGTTCAGGTGTATATCAGTATGTAGTGTCTCTACTTTAAAGAGTCCTCTCCTGCTGATGTTCAGGTGTATATCAGTATGTAGTGTCTCTACTTTAAAGAGTCCTCTCCTGCTGATGTTCAGGTGTATATCAGTATGTAGTGTCTCTACTTTAAAGAGTCTTCTCCTGCTGATGTTCAGGTGTATATCAGTATGTAGTGTCTCTACTTTAAAGAGTCCTCTCCTGCTGATGTTCAGGTGTATATCAGTATGTAGTGTCTCTACTTTAAAGAGTCCTCTCCTGCTGATGTTCAGGTGTATATCAGTATGTAGTGTTTTTACTTTAAAGAGTCCTCTCCTGCTGATGTTCAGGTGTATATCAGTATGTAGTGTCTCTACTTTAAAGAGTCCTCTCCTGCTGATGTTCAGGTGTATATCAGTATGTAGTGTCTCTACTTTAAAGAGTCCTCTCCTGCTGATGTTCAGGTGTATATCAGTATGTAGTGTCTCTACTTTAAAGAGTCTTCTCCTGCTGATGTTCAGGTGTATATCAGTATGTCGTGTCTCTACTTTAAAGAGTCCTCTCCTGCTGATGTTCAGGTGTATATCAGTGTGTAGTGTCTCTGTGACATGTCTCCATGGTCTAATGTTAAAAAAGCTCTTTATTTTAGAGATGTCCCGCCCCCCGTACAATGTGTTAGAGCGTTAGCCATTGGGAGCTCAAGTGTTACATAGTGAAGTCATTATGTTCTTGAAGTAAACAAAGCAGTCTAATGGAGTCTCGGAAGAGATTAAATAAAAACGTTTTAAATATTTACTTCACATCCAGTCAGAGACTTTCTCTTTAGGCTCCACAGATTTTAATCATAATGTCATCTCACACAATAAAGCCTATTCTCTGTCCTACAGAGACCTCCTCTCTGCTCTCTATCCTCAGTTTGTATCACACAGTGTTCTGAAGTTTTTATAAGATATGAGTCAACGAGCCCCAGGGGACAAATATACAAAATATCAAAGCAAATTACACAGATTATAGTTGTTAAGCCTCTTTTAGTGGTGGTCTCTTTGTAGTCATTTTGAGCCGTTTTGAGGCCAATTTGTGTGTTTATAGTGATTTTGTGTCTCCATGCAGTTATTTTACATGTTTTTGCAGTCTTGTTGTGTCGTTTAGTAGTTATGTTATGTTATGTCTCTTTAAAGTCATTTTGAGTCTGTTTGTGGTCATTTTGAGTCTTTCTGCCGCATTTAGTAATCATTTTGTGCCTTTCCAGTCATTTTATGTCTCTTTCCAGATAGTTTGCCCTTTTGTTGAACTCCTTTTGAGTCTTCCTTGTCTATATGTGTCTCTTTTAGGAACATTTCATAGGCCAAGGTCTCCCCTGCACTTGAACTCTCTTTCCCTGTTCCCTGTACACCAGTAAGGACTGCCATCTTTCCTAATGTATCCTCCATTTTGTCCTCCTCCTTACCTTACCCCGCCCCCTTCAAAGTGAATGACTGCACACTTCATGGTCCCCTGTCACTATCCCTTGTTTCCTGTTTTCATCACTCGTCCACAGCCTGTATTGGCTCATTTTGACGCCGTCTGTCATAGTTTATTTCACTTCACGTGACGCCCTGATGCTGTCCTCGCTCTCTGACCTTGACATGGGAGTAAACACAGCCTCGGGCAGTAAATAGTTGTGATCAGTGCCCCTGTTACCCGCATGAGTGCACATTTGGCATTCGGTTGTATATTTGCTGTTGAATCTTTTTCCACTCTCAGTTAGAGCAAGGCGGTATTGACTGTACACACGATATTTCCAACATAAAGCAGGAGTTTTGACCTTGGTATCAAATAATCAGGCGTTGTGGATTTAATTGTATCTTTAATATCCTTGTAGAAATTCCCCTTTCTTTGTTAATTGACTCCAAAACACTGAATATTTGTATACTTAGCAGGAAAATAAACTTATTTTAAAAACTAATTATTATAATTTTTGATTGACTTTCAGTTTTTCAGTTCTACTTTATATAGTCAGTATACATTTTAGGATTGTATGTGAACAAAACTATCTTATTTAGTATGTAATATTGTTAAAAATCTAAATACAGAAATAAAGTATGATAATATAATGTAAAATTAAATATATTATATTATATTTTGATGGGTATTATTGATGTAGAAAAATCTAAATATAGAAATTAAACAGTATTAGAATAAGTCTTGAAAAGTAATAGAAATATAATATTTTAAAAAGCTTGTGTAATTGTTAAAAATCGAAATAAAGAATGAAAACTGTGTTAGAATATTCTTAAAAAATACATACAAAATGATATAATGTTAACAATAAATAAACAAAAATAAACATTTAAATAATATTCATAACCCTATAGCCTATTTATTTGAAATGTGTTGCTATCTACTGTCTGTCCGGTTACACTAAGCTCTGAGCTAAAGTATTAAAATCATTCGATGAGATGAGAACAATTATTCCTCAAGATGACCAGGAGTGTCTAAAGTGTTAAAGAACAGAAAGATGCATTATTAAAATCAATATTACTTCTCTTATCTACGTGAGACTTTGGGCCCAGGATTAGGACTTTGTGTCTACAGTAGATTGGCGGTCTTGATTTGGGGTCTTTGGGGTGCAGTTTTTGGTAATCTACTGTCGGTCGGTGTTACACTAATGGCTGAACTGGAGCTCAGAGAAAGGTTGAGAGTGTAACTCGGAGTCAGAGGAGATAAAGGTGTCTGACAGTCTGAGGACAAACAGCCTCCTTATCTTCACTCGTCTTGTTCTCGCTGTGTTCAAGGACACACTCTCTTTTTAGGGCCTGCAGTACTTTCCCATCACACACCGGCTGAGGAGAATCTCTGTAAATATGTCCGCAGATATAAATATGTCCACTTTGATTGTCTCCTCTATGATTTCCTGTTTGTGTTTTTAGCATGCTCTGTTGCCTCTTAGCATTTTTAACAAATTGTACGGCATCCTTGGGTGTCATGAAGGTGCCTAAAATAAAATGTATTATTATTATTATTAAACCAATAAGAGCTGGATAAACGTTTGTATCGTAAAGCAGAGCAAAAACACTTGCTATGATGTCCTTAAAGGGCAAAAGTATCTGCTTTGGAAAGGTACCATAAACATATGAATTATTAATATTATCATCCACTTTCATTGATTCTTTTGACCAATTATCTTTGACCAACTGCCTAAGAATAACCACAACTCTACTTTAAAGAGTCCTCTCCTGCTGATGTCCAGGTGTATATCAGTATGTGGTGTCTCTACTTTAAAGAGTCCTCTCCTGCTGATGTTCAGGTGTATATCAGTATGTAGTGTCTCTACTTTAAAGAGTCCTCTCCTGCTGATGTTCAGGTGTATATCAGTATGTAGTGTCTCTACTTTAAAGAGTCCTCTCTTGCTGATGTTCAGGTGTATATCAGTATGTAGTGTCTCTACTTTAAAGAGTCCTCTCCTGTTGCTGTTCAGGTGTGTATCAGTATGTAGTGTCTCTACTTTAAAGAGTCCTCTCCTGCTGATGTTCAGGTGTATATCAGTATGTAGTGTCTCTACTTTAAAGAGTCCTCTCCTGCTGATGTTCAGGTGTATATCAGTATGTAGTGTCTCTACTTTAAAGAGTCCTCTCCTGCTGATGTTCAGGTGTATATCAGTATGTAGTGTCTCTACTTTAAAGAGTCCTCTCCTAGTGATGTTCAGGTGTATATCAGTATGTAGTGTCTCTACTTTAAAGAGTCCTCTCTTGCTGATGTTCAGGTGTATATCAGTATGTAGTGTCTCTACTTTAAAGAGTCCTCTCTTGCTGATGTTCAGGTGTATATCAGTATGTAGTGTCTCTACTTTAAAGAGTCCTCTCCTGCTGATGTTCAGGTGTATATCAGTATGTAGTGTCTCTACTTTAAAGAGTCCTCTCCTGCTGATGTTCAGGTGTATATCAGTATGTAGTGTCTCTACTTTAAAGAGTCCTCTCCTGTTGATGTTCAGGTGTGTATCAGTATGTAGTGTCTCTACTTTAAAGAGTCCTCTCCTGCTGATGTTCAGGTGTATATCAGTATGTAGTGTCTCTACTTTAAAGAGTCCTCTCCTGCTGATGTTCAGGTGTATATCAGTATGTAGTGTCTCTACTTTAAAGAGTCCTCTCCTGCTGATGTTCAGGTGTATATCAGTATGTAGTGTCTCTACTTTAAAGAGTCCTCTCCTGATGATGTTCAGGTGTATATCAGTATGTAGTGTCTCTACTTTAAAGAGTCCTCTCCTGATGATGTTCAGGTGTATATCAGTATGTAGTGTCTCTACTTTAAAGAGTCCTCTCCTGATGATGTTCAGGTGTATATCAGTATGTAGTGTCTCTACTGGGACATGTCTTCATGTTTTAATGTTCAAAAAGCTCTTTATTGTTCTCATACTGCCTGTGCTGCAGCACCTCTTTTCACCCAGAAACCAGAGCCCAGTCTGCTCTGATTGGTTAGCTGGCCCGCTCTGTTGTGATCTGTCAACCTCTTAAGGCCCAGACACACCAAGCTGACACCAGAGAACACGTCCCGACGGACCTGAATGATGTGTCGCCTCACGTCTCCTGCGTCTTGGCCATGTGTCGCACTGGAACACACCGCAAAGACTTCAGCCGCTGGCCAAGTAGCACGTACGAACTGCGCATGCGTGAGTGGCAATAACTCTCCTTACCAGCAGCTGGCGGTAGTGTGTATTCGTCATTCAAAAGAGGCAACAACCGGAAGACAGACTGCTTGATATAAACAAACAACAAATAGCATGTGCGTTCCATGTTCACTCTACAGCGAGAAGCTCATGGGGCTTTCCCCAACCTGTGTCGAGAGCTGGTTAAATGAAATCTCAGATTTGCCTTCTTAATCGTTTGTTTGGGTCCATCACTTCCGTTTCGCTTCTCATGCACTGATTCGCTAAGCTGAACAGCCAATCAGAGTGATTTCCTTAGCCGACGGCCTTTTACCGACAGCTGGCGGCGGAAGGTGTCGGCACGGCCGAAAAGACACAACGGGGCAGGACACACCAATCTGAGTGGGGCGGCAGGACGCTCATCGACGGCCAGACATCTATCAACAACGAAAATCGGCCCGGTGTGTCCGAGCCTTCAGAGATGTCCCGCCCCCACGTGCAATGTGTTGGAGTGATAGCCAATAGAAGTTCGAGGAACACAGAGATTTTAGCCTTTGCAGATCATTTACAGGCACTGAAACCTATAACACTACAGGAAAGGGAACATTCAGCTCTTATTCTTGCCTTGCTTAAGTCCTTATCATAAATTGTCATTAAATATCATATAATATTATACAATACCGGGCGCTGTGCAGTAGCTGCCCACTGCTCCTCGTACTAGACTCCTGGTACTAGGATGGGTTAAATGCAGAGAACACATGTCCCCGTGTGTGCTCTGCATGTGAGACCAATAAAGGGGGTTTCATCCCTCCATATTCTATTCTACATAATCTTTCAACCTTTTTAAAGCAAGTTTTCTACATGATACCACCATTCTTTTTCTATGTTTCTGAATATTGAATGCTTATGTTTGTGTGATATGTCAATGATTAATTAACCACTTATGAAAAAATCATAAATTTGTATGCAGGGGGAGGGGAAATATCATATACTGTGTTTGTTCAATACTAAATCAATTTGTACTGTTATGGCTGTGGGATCAATAGTTGAGGTTTTAATGGGTTTCAATGGGGACATTCATGACTGTCTGTCTGCTACACACTTTATCATAGAAGCTGAGACTTAAATCATAACATGTCCCAAGCATGAACACAGCCAAAATGATTGAAACTTTTAAAATAAAAACAAACAAAAATGTCCCGAATGAGTCACTAAAGTTAATGAGGAGGGGTTTTATTTCCCACGCTTGGTAATCAGCGTTTTGCAGTGGATGGATGATGATGATGATGTAAAAGCTCTGCTGAGGTCTGATGTAATAACTCTTATTATCCTCCAGTGCTTTGTTGTCTGGCTGGCTGAGAGTTATGGGTATTTTATGGGTATTTACACCAAATTGTCTGGAAACACATCCGGTCAGCTTATTTCTCCACACGCCTTAAATGCACTGTGCTCTCTGGGAACAAATCTGGAGGATTGGTGAGAGAACGGTTGGTTCAATCAAACCAGACTATGGTTGTTTAGAACAAAATACTTAGTTTAGAGTGGAAAATGCAGGGTTTTTTGTAATAAAATGTGTATATAATACAATTGTAAATGCTACACGGTCATCAAACAAACCAATAATACAAGATTTTGGCAGATAAGTGTTTTCATTGAGTAATTATTGTACATTTTAACATACATATTATTGCTACTGTGCTAACATGTGTCTTACCTTTGCCATTTGTGACAACAGTATTGTTTAATGCACATCTTTAATTGTGACCCTGCGAAGGCTTGCAGTGTTTGAGGGCTACTAACCACCTTTAACAGGTTAATATATAAATATATACATCATTTGAGGTGTCACAATATCATATTATCATCAATACTTAAGTTATATTTGTAAAACTATTGCCATTTTCAACATTATTAAATTCATATTGGGATATATTACCATACATTAACAGCAGATTATGCAGGGAGTCCACATTTAAATAAGATTTAAAGGCACACTCCTGATTTCTTTCTCCCATTTCACAATCCTTGTTTTACCCTACTTCCTGCCAATCGCGCTGAAAAAATAGCACCATCTAGTGTCTAAGTTATTGGACGAGTGCTTCTTTAAAAGTGTATTTGCAGTAACAAGCAATCCAAACCTTAAACCAGATTTAACTATAAGCTTACATTTACACAGAATTAATGTAAAGACTGTTTGAATAATTGTCACCAACATCAGGAAAGGTCTGTATACCTTGTGATGTATTTCCTATATCCTGAGAAACTCCAGGAGTGATTCTAAACTCTGGGTCACACACACACACACACACACACACACACACACACACACACACACACACACACACACACACACACACACACACACACACACACACACACACACACACACACACACACACACACACACACACACACACACACACACACACACACACACACACACACACTCAGACTGAGAAAGGAGCACGTCCTCTGGTGTGAGAAGAGTCCTGCTCTCCTCTCTTCCTGGGCCTCCAGCCAACAGACAGATTAACACAAGCCTCCGAACATCTTTCACACTCGCAGCTCTGACCTATCACCTGCAGGGAGATCCAGTATAATCACAGAATAAGGTCTGACACCGTCAAAAATACAAAGACTTTTCTCTCTCTGTGTGTTTCACTCTCAGGCTTTTCCAGGAAATGTAGCCACAAGCTCATCATGGCTAATGAGGGAGAAGAAATTAAAAACATTGTGTTGCCTGCTAAGGGCCTGAATGACGGGAAACACCCTTGGATCCATTCAGCTCTCTCAAACAACGGGCCATAAAAAGGCTAATTTATCCTGCTTCGCTACCAAGAATTCGGCAGTGAGGAATCCAAGAGAAATAATGACGCTTTTGTCTGGAGGTGCGCTGCGAGAAGGGAAAGTGAGAAAGCCAAAGGGTCACTGAGCTCACCTTACACCTCTTGTTCCCACAATGCCAAACTTTTTGTTGTTTTTCTTCTCTTTAAATCTCAGACCAGCTTTTTATTATCTGACACCATCATCACGAGGGGAGTGTGTAAACACGAGCGCGACCTCCTGAGTCCTCAATGCAAGGAATATTTCCCAAGAGCCGGCGAGAAACGCTTGGGAAGAAGAGGATTGCTGTCAGCTTATTTTGCATTTTTAAGACCCACAAAATGATTCACATTCAAGGGCATGGATGGATTACTGAAAGGGAGTTTTGTTGTGAAGGGGCCTAAAGGGTCCGGGGTCAACAAGAGAGATGAGAAAATGACCAAAAATAGACCAGAAGATGACTAGAAAGAGTCAAACATATTAAACAACTACAAAGAGACACAAAAAGACCACACAGAGACACAGAAAAGACAAAACAAGTATTGAAAGGAGGCAAAAAGAGACCAAAAATAGACTTTAAACAACCACAAAGAGACACAACATGACAAGAGAGACAGAGAGAAGACACGAAACAACCACAAAGAGACACTAAATGACAAGAGAGACAGAGAGAAGACACGAAACAACCACAAAGAGACACGAAATGACAAGAGAGACAGAGAGAAGACACGAAACAACCACAAAGAGACACGAAATGACAAGAGAGACAGAGAGAAGACACGAAACAACCACAAAGAGACACAACATGACAAGAGAGACAGAGAGAAGACACGAAACAACCACAAAGAGACACAACATGACAAGAGAGACAGAGAGAAGACACGAAACAACCACAAAGAGACACAACATGACAAGAGAGACAGAGAGAAGACACGAAACAACCACAAAGAGACACAAAATGACAAGAGAGACAGAGAGAAGACACGAAACAACCACAAAGAGACACGAAATGACAAGAGAGACAGAGAGAAGACACGAAACAACCACAAAGAGACACGAAATGACAAGAGAGACAGAGAGAAGACACGAAACAACCACAAAGAGACACAACATGACAAGAGAGACAGAGAGAAGACACGAAACAACCACAAAGAGACACGAAATGACAAGAGAGACAGAGAGAAGACACGAAACAACCACGAGGAGACACAACATGACAAGAGAGACAGAGAGAAGACACGAAACAACCACAAAGAGACACAACATGACAAGAGAGACAGAGAGAAGACACGAAACAACCACAAAGAGACACAACATGACAAGAGAGACAGAGAGAAGACACGAAACAACCACAAAGAGACACAACATGACAAGAGAGACGGAGAGAAGACACGAAACAACCACAAAGAGACACAACATGACAAGAGAGACAGAGAGAAGACACGAAACAACCACAAAGAGACACAACATGACAAGAGAGACAGAGAGAAGACACGAAACAACCACAAAGAGACACAAAATGACAAGAGAGACAGAGAGAAGACACGAAACAACCACAAAGAGACACGAAATGACAAGAGAGACGGAGAGAAGACACGAAACAACCACAAAGAGACACAAAATGACAAGAGAGACAGAGAGAAGACACGAAACAACCACAAAGAGACACAAAATGACAAGAGAGACAGAGAGAAGACACGAAACAACCACAAAGAGACACAACATGACAAGAGAGACAGACAGAAGACACGAAACAACCACAAAGAGACACAAAATGACAAGAGAGACAGAGAGAAGACACGAAACAACCACAAAGAGACACGAAATGACAAGAGAGACAGAGAGAAGACACGAAACAACCACAAGGAGACACAACATGACAAGAGAGACAGAGAGAAGACACGAAACAACCACAAAGAGACACGAAATGACAAGAGAGACAGAGAGAAGACACGAAACAACCACAAAGAGACACAACATAACAAGAGAGACAGAGAGAAGACACGAAACAAACACAAAGAGACACGAAATGACAAGAGAGACGGAGAGAAGACACGAAACAACCACAAAGAGACACGAAATGACAAGAGAGACAGAGAGAAGACACGAAACAACCACAAAGAGACACAACATGACAAGAGAGACAGAAAGAAGACACGAAACAACCACAAAGAGACACGACATGACAAGAGAGACAGAGAGAAGACACGAAACAACCACAAAGAGACACAACATGACAAGAGAGACAGAAAGAAGACACGAAACAACCACAAAGAGACACGAAATGACAAGAGAGACAGAGAGAAGACACGAAACAACCACAAAGAGACACGAAATGACAAGAGAGACAGAGAGAAGACACGAAACAACCACAAGGAGACACAACATGACAAGAGAGACAGAGAGAAGACACGAAACAACCACAAAGAGACACAACATGACAAGAGAGACAGAGAGAAGACACGAAACAACCACAAAGAGACACGAAATGACAAGAGAGACAGAGAGAAGACACGAAACAACCACAAAGAGACACGAAATGACAAGAGAGACAGAGAGAAGACACGAAACAACCACAAAGAGACACAACATGACAAGAGAGACGGAGAGAAGACACGAAACAACCACAAAGAGACACAAAATGACAAGAGAGACAGAGAGAAGACACGAAACAACCACAAAGAGACACAAAATGACAAGAGAGACAGAGAGAAGACACGAAACAACCACAAAGAGACACAACATGACAAGAGAGACAGAGAGAAGACACGAAACAACCACAAAGAGACACGAAATTACGAGAGAGACAGAGAGAAGACACGAAACAACCACAAAGAGACACGACATGACAAGAGAGACGGAGAGAAGACACGAAACAACCACAAAGAGACACAACATGACAAGAGAGACAGAGAGAAGACACGAAACAACCACAAAGAGACACAACATGACAAGAGAGACGGAGAGAAGACACGAAACAACCACAAAGAGACACGACATGACAAGAGAGACAGAGAGAAGACACGAAACAACCACAAAGAGACACAAAATTACGAGAGAGACAGAGAGAAGACACGAAACAACCACAAAGAGACACGACATGACAAGAGAGACGGAGAGAAGACACGAAACAACAACAAAGAGACACGACATGACAAGAGAGACAGAGAGAAGACACGAAACAACCACAAAGAGACACGACATGACAAGAGAGACGGAGAGAAGACACGAAACAACAACAAAGAGACACGAAATGACAAGAGAGACGGAGAGAAGACACGAAACAACCACAAAGAGACACAACATGACAAGAGAGACAGAGAGAAGACACGAAACAACCACAAAGAGACACAACATGACAAGAGAGACGGAGAGAAGACACGAAACAACCACAAAGAGACACAACATGACAAGAGAGACGGAGAGAAGACACGAAACAACCACAAAGAGACACAACATGACAAGAGAGACAGAGAGAAGACACGAAACAACCATAAAGAGACACGAAATTACGAGAGAGACAGAGTGAAGACACGAAACAACAACAAAGAGACACGAAATGACAAGAGAGACAGAGAGAAGACACGAAACAACCACAAAGAGACACAACATGACAAGAGAGACAGAGAGAAGACACGAAACAACAACAAAGAGACACGAAATGACAAGAGAGACGGAGAGAAGACACGAAACAACCACAAAGAGACACAACATGACAAGAGAGACAGAGAGAAGACACGAAACAACCACAAAGAGACACAACATGACAAGAGAGACGGAGAGAAGACACGAAACAACCACAAAGAGACACAACATGACAAGAGAGACGGAGAGAAGACACGAAACAACCACAAAGAGACACAACATGACAAGAGAGACAGAGAGAAGACACGAAACAACCACAAAGAGACACAACATGACAAGAGAGACAAAGAGAAGACACGAAACAACCACAAAGAGACACAACATGACAAGAGAGACAAAGAGAAGACACGAAACAACCACAAAGAGACACGACATGACAAAAGAGACAGAGAGAAGACACGAAACAACCACAAAGAGACACGACATGACAAGAGAGACAGAGAGAAGACACGAAACAACCACAAAGAGACACAAAATGACAAGAGAGACAGAGAGAAGACACGAAACAACCACAAAGAGACACAAAATGACAAGAGAGACAGAGAGAAGACACGAAACAACCACAAAGAGACACGAAATGACAAGAGAGACAGAGAGAAGACACGAAACAACCACAAAGAGACACGAAATGACGAGAGACAGAGAGAAGACACGAAACAACGACAAAGAGACACGAAATGACAAGAGAGACAGAGAGAAGACACGAAACAACCACAAAGAGACACAACATGACAAGAGAGACAGAGAGAAGACACGAAACAACCACAAGGAGACACAACATGACAAGAGAGACAGAGAGAAGACACGAAACAACCACAAAGAGACACGAAATGACAAGAGAGACAGAGAGAAGACACGAAACAACCACAAAGAGACACAACATAACAAGAGAGACAGAGAGAAGACACGAAACAAACACAAAGAGACACGAAATGACAAGAGAGACGGAGAGAAGACACGAAACAACCACAAAGAGACACGAAATGACAAGAGAGACAGAGAGAAGACACGAAACAACCACAAAGAGACACAACATGACAAGAGAGACAGAGAGAAGACACGAAACAACCACAAAGAGACACGAAATGACAAGAGAGACAGAGAGAAGACACGAAACAACCACAAGGAGACACAACATGACAAGAGAGACGGAGAGAAGACACGAAACAACCACAAAGAGACACAACATGACAAGAGAGACAGAGAGAAGACACGAAACAACCACAAAGAGACACGAAATGACAAGAGAGACAGAGAGAAGACACGAAACAACCACAAAGAGACACGAAATGACAAGAGAGACAGAGAGAAGACACGAAACAACCACAAAGAGACACAACATGACAAGAGAGACGGAGAGAAGACACGAAACAACCACAAAGAGACACAAAATGACAAGAGAGACAGAGAGAAGACACGAAACAACCACAAAGAGACACAACATGACAAGAGAGACAGAGAGAAGACACGAAACAACCACAAAGAGACACGAAATTACGAGAGAGACAGAGAGAAGACACGAAACAACCACAAAGAGACACGACATGACAAGAGAGACGGAGAGAAGACACGAAACAACCACAAAGAGACACAAAATTACGAGAGAGACAGAGAGAAGACACGAAACAACCACAAAGAGACACGACATGACAAGAGAGACGGAGAGAAGACACGAAACAACAACAAAGAGACACGACATGACAAGAGAGACAGAGAGAAGACACGAAACAACCACAAAGAGACACGACATGACAAGAGAGACGGAGAGAAGACACGAAACAACAACAAAGAGACACGAAATGACAAGAGAGACGGAGAGAAGACACGAAACAACCACAAAGAGACACAACATGACAAGAGAGACAGAGAGAAGACACGAAACAACCACAAAGAGACACAACATGACAAGAGAGACGGAGAGAAGACACGAAACAACCACAAAGAGACACAACATGACAAGAGAGACGGAGAGAAGACACGAAACAACCACAAAGAGACACAACATGACAAGAGAGACAGAGAGAAGACACGAAACAACCATAAAGAGACACGAAATTACGAGAGAGACAGAGAGAAGACACGAAACAACCACAAAGAGACACGAAATGACAAGAGAGACAGAGAGAAGACACGAAACAACCACAAAGAGACACAACATGACAAGAGAGACAGAGAGAAGACACGAAACAACCACAAAGAGACACAACATGACAAGAGAGACGGAGAGAAGACACGAAACAACAACAAAGAGACACAACATGACAAGAGAGACGGAGAGAAGACACGAAACAACCACAAAGAGACACAACATGACAAGAGAGACAGAGAGAAGACACGAAACAACCACAAAGAGACACAACATGACAAGAGAGACGGAGAGAAGACACGAAACAACAACAAAGAGACACAACATGACAAGAGAGACGGAGAGAAGACACGAAACAACCACAAAGAGACACAACATGACAAGAGAGACGGAGAGAAGACACGAAACAACCACAAAGAGACACAACATGACAAGAGAGACAAAGAGAAGACACGAAACAACCACAAAGAGACACAACATGACAAGAGAGACAAAGAGAAGACACGAAACAACCACAAA
Organism: Notothenia rossii; assembly: GCF_949606895.1. NCBI lineage: Eukaryota > Metazoa > Chordata > Actinopteri > Perciformes > Nototheniidae > Notothenia > Notothenia rossii. Next base: position 92,991,636 of record NC_136912.1, read on the forward strand.
GAGACACGACATGACAAGAGAGACAGAGAGAAGACACGAAACAACCACAAAGAGACACAAAATGACAAGAGAGACAGAGAGAAGACACGAAACAACCACAAAGAGACACAAAATGACAAGAGAGACAGAGAGAAGACACAAAACAACCACAAAGACACACGAAATGACAAGAGAGACAGAGAGAAGACACGAAACAACCACAAAGAGACACGAAATGACAAGAGAGACAGAGAGAAGACACGAAACAACCACAAAGAGACACAACATGACAAGAGAGACAGAGAGAAGACACGAAACAACCACAAAGAGACACGAAATGACAAGAGAGACAGAGAGAAGACACGAAACAACCACAAAGAGACACGGACTGACAAGAGAGACAGAGAGAAGACACGAAACAACCACAAAGAGACACGAAATGACAAGAGAGACGGAGAGAAGACACGAAACAACCACAAAGAGACACGAAATGACAAGAGAGACAGAGAGAAGACACGAAACAACCACAAAGAGACACGAAATGACGAGAGACAGAGAGGAGACACGAAACAACCACAAAGAGACACGAAATGACGAGAGACAGAGAGAAGACACGAAACAACCACAAAGAGACGCGAAATGACGAGAGACAGAGAGAAGACACGAAACAACCACAAAGAGACACAACATGACAAGAGAGACAGAGAGAAGACACGAAACAACCACAAAGAGACACGAAATGACAAGAGAGACAGAGAGAAGACACGAAACAACCACAAAGAGACACGAAATGACAAGAGAGACAGAGAGAAGACACGAAACAACCACAAAGAGACACGAAATGACAAGAGAGACAGAGAGAAGACACGAAACAACCACAAAGAGACACAACATGACAAGAGAGACAGAGAGAAGACACGAAACAACCACAAAGAGACACGAAATGACAAGAGAGACAGAGAGAAGACACGAAACAACCACAAGGAGACACAACATGACAAGAGAGACGGAGAGAAGACACGAAACAACCACAAAGAGACACGAAATGACAAGAGAGACAGAGAGAAGACACGAAACAACCACAAAGAGACACGAAATGACAAGAGAGACAGAGAGAAGACACGAAACAACCACAAAGATACACAAAATGACAAGAGAGACAGAGAGAAGACACGAAACAACCACAAAGAGACACAAAATGACAAGAGAGACAGAGAGAAGACACGAAACAACCACAAAGAGACACGAAATGACAAGAGAGACAGAGAGAAGACACGAAACAACCACAAAGAGACACAACATGACAAAAGAGACAGAGAGAAGACACGAAACAACCACAAAGAGACACAACATGACAAGAGAGACGGAGAGAAGACACGAAACAACCACAAAGAGACACGACATGACAAGAGAGACGGAGAGAAGACACGAAACAACCACAAAGAGACACAAAATGACAAGAGAGACAGAGAGAAGACACGAAACAACCACAAAGAGACACGAAATGACAAGAGAGACAGAGAGAAGACACGAAACAACCACAAAGAGACACAACATGACAAAAGAGACAGAGAGAAGACACGAAACAACCACAAAGAGACACGACATGACAAGAGAGACAGAGAGAAGACACGAAACAACCACAAAGAGACACAACATGACAAGAGAGACAGAGAGAAGACACGAAACAACCACAAAGAGACACGAAATGACAAGAGAGACAGAGAGAAGACACGAAACAACCACAAAGAGACACGAAATGACAAGAGAGACAGAGAGAAGACACGAAACAACCACAAAGAGACACAACATGACAAGAGAGACAGAGAGAAGACACGAAACAACCACAAAGAGACACGAAATTACTACATAGAGACACATAAAAGACACAACACATCCACAGAGAGACACACAATAGCTACACAGACACACAAAATGACTACAAACAGAAACAATTCAAGTCTTATTATAAATCTCCATAAATCCGTTGTTTCTGCTCCTAAGTAGAGGAGGTACTGGGCCCCATTTGCATGTAAGTGCCCAGGGGCCCATTTTCTCATAATCCTTGGATGATCATGTGGATAATCATCCTATTGTTATTCACAGTTCATCATATGAGGAGTTTCTTCAAAGAGGTTTGGACGTGATTGGACTAGAAGTGCTGCCTGAGACTCTCAAAAGCGATACACTTAAAATCTGCTACCGTTATGAATGAAAACAAATTATTCTGAAGGAGTAGAGCAGATAATGGACACACCCGGCTTTGTGAACCTGCTCTGCGCACAACAGGTTTCCACATGTTTGTTTCGGTCTTAGACACTTTCGTGGACAACAACAGCGATGTTTGCTAATCTCACACCAGTAAATAAAGATCTGTACAGCACAGAGTGTACTTCACATGCTGCTACATGCAAACCAGGTCACACTGAGGGCAGATCTCCCATTCAATGATATGGTTTGAAATGATAATACATGTACAGTAGGAGGTCCTACTAGAGCAGCCATTAAGAGAGAGAGAGTTTAATGTTTTGCAACAAAAATAAATCACAATCCTCCCGTTAGAAATGTATGGGAGGCTGCGGCGCAGTGGAGTTGGTGTTGGGATCAGGGGGTCACAGGTTCAAACCCCACTGCAGTCAGCATGTCGTTGTGTCCCTGAGACACTTCACCCCAAATTGCTCCTGTGGGGATTGCCCACAGTATTGAGTATGTAACACTCTTTGGATAAACATGTAGGCTAATGTAATGTGTGAGCGATTAGAAATACCACCTTGCAGTTTTAAGCCTCAAAGCAACCCCTCAAGTTAAGGTTAAAGTAGGGATAGGTCATTTTGGAGAAACCAGCTCGAGAATTTGAAAATAAACAACCGGAAAAAATCTGCTACTTCCTTACAGAGCCCCTCCTCCAACACACACGAACGCGCACATGACCAATGAGGGCACAGATAAGTTTGTGCACAGAATGGAAGGCTGACAGGCAGGTTGGCCATCCAGTTACTTTAGCCGGGCCGGCTCATTGGTCGTGCTTTTTACAGCACCACGGCTTCCACAGATGAGATATTTTTAGTTATTTTTTGTCAAAGCACTTCAGATATTCATTGCTAACGGGATGTTAAGAGCATTCCATGGAATATAACTAAAAGTGTATCTCGAGCCGGTTTCTCAAACTTACATACCCCACCTTTAAAGGAGAAAAGAGACATAAAATAGACACAAAAATAAACGGTTGTAGGTCACATTGACCTTTGACCATGAAAAACAACAGTTCATCCTTGAGTCCAAGTGGATGTTTGTGCTAAAGGCAGACTTGAATTATCATGTTCGCAAAAAGAGGCATTTATTAAATGTGGATAGCTTACTCTCCTTAGTAGTCTATACACTGCCATGTCATACACTGTAAAGACTTGTTCAGCGTGTGATTTTCAATAAGGTAGTGTTGTCTGAGATCGCGCTCGGCTGCTGTGAACTTCATCAGGAGTGACAATCCCTGCTGTTAGCTA